>NW_024884867.1:12026764-12132973 GCF_019232065.1 Centrocercus urophasianus
GGGGGGGGCCGCCCCGGAGCCGCCCGGCCTTCCCTTCCCCTTCCCTTCCCCTCAGGCCGCGCGCGGGCCGCTCCCCGCGGCCGGGCGGGGAAGGGCGGCACTCACCACACCATGCCGTATGCGCCCTCGCCGATGTAGGACAGGTTGGTGTAGCGCGGCCCCACGTCGAACACCTGGCCTCGCACCATCTCCGGGCCTCCGGCGCCACCAGAGCTGCCCGCGGCCGCGGCCCCCGCCACCGCCGCCATGTTGTCCGTGCCGGGAACCGCGGCGACTGCGTGCGGGGAGGGCCGAGCGGGCGGAGGAAGGAGGGGGACGGGGAAGAGGGTGAGAGCAGGAAGAAGGCGGGCTCCACCCCGCCACACTCCGCAGCCCCGGGCGCCGGCTGCCGGGCCCTCAGCGCCGTCGCCGCCGCGGCCGTTCTGAGAAGACGGAACCGCCGCGCGCGCGCATCAACCGCGGCCGGGGAGGGGAGAGGAGGGGGGGGTGGCGGCGTGAGGGGGGCGGATGGGCGGGGGCGGAGCTCGCGCCGGGAGGGGCGGAGCTTAGGACTGCGGCAACCGCAGCCGCCGGGGAAGGGGTGCGGCGCGCGGCGCGCGGCGCGCAGGTCACGTGGTCGGGGTGTCACGTGGTGGGCGCGGCGGCACCGCGGGCCGCGCGGCGCCATTAGAGGCGTCAGGTGACGACGGGGCAGGAAATGGAGCCCGCACCGGGCGGGATCGGGATCGGGATCGGGATCGGGATCGGGATCGGGATCGGGTGGCGGCCCGAGGAGGGGCTGCGGGCCCGGTACGAGGCCGGTGTGGCCTTAGAGCCGCTCCGCGCCTCTGTCTTCCGCGCCTCCTGGAGCCATTCCTCGGTTCGTGAGTTTGGCCGTTCGGCACCGGTTGCCCCGCGGGCCCTGCGGGGCTGCGACTCCTCCGGGCTTCGGCCGCCGCCCCCGGGCTCTCCCTGCCGTCGCCCTGCAGGTTTCTCCCGGCCCTGCCTGGCTGTTCCGTTTCCAGGTGCTGCTCGCAGAGCTGGCCGGGAGGACGTCGCGTCCTGCCTGCGTTTAGCAGCCGTGAGCAGTGCACATCGTGCTTCCCCGCGTGCTCTGCCTCGAAGCACCGCTTCATTTCTCTCAGGAAATTTGGACAGCAGTCAATGGGAATAATTGCTGAAATTTCCTGAAACTAAGTCCAACGTGATTTCCATGGCTCTCCACTCCGAAAATGAACGATAGTTACAGTTCTGGTTACTTCAGTAAATCTGCTCTGGGCAAACTCAGAACCAATGATTGCAGGGAAACCGGCTTAAACAGAGCCTGCAGGAGCGACACTGAATCGAATCTGCCGCATCTGGACGACATTCCTGCCTGCGCTGAGGTGTGGCAGAACAGAAAAGGAAACCAAGCGGGCAGACCAGGAAGTGTGGGAGATCCCTCAACTCCTGTGAATGCTGCAGTCCCATATGTGTTTAATCCAGTTAGAGCCAAACGAGAGGTCGGAAAGCTATGGTGTGCTTTGCCAACAATCTCTCTTGTGACAGAAGGCCATGTAAGCCTTTCAGTGAAGCAGTACAGTTATTGAATTCAGCAGGACGATACAAATGTTACCAATTGCTTTTCAGCCCCTTTAAATACACTGCCATTACCCACACTTGCTGTGTCTTCTACTTTAGCGAGGTGACATTGAAGTATCAATTCTAGAAAGAACGTAAATGAGTTTTAAGGACATTATTAGTTTGATGGTCAAAATATTGGGTTATGTTAGGGACAATGATATCACGAAATGATAGCAGATAATGAAAAGCAGAGAGGAAAGAATGTTTCCATGCATCCAGTAGAAATAAAACCAGCAATGAGAAGATTCTTCCAGACGGAAGCACGGCCTTGTGTTTGAAGGCTGTATTAGGAAACGGTAAGCCTTACCGTAGGAGAGGTTAAACGTGCCGCGGTTTGGACATACTGTGAGAGCCCCAGTGCTCCTGGGAACAGCATAATCAGGCTTAGAAAAAGAACAGCACACAGCTGCCCTACAATGTTGATTATTGGAGATTTCATTTTTTTCTGCTAAAATTAAAACTACCTCTCCTGAAATCATCACCACTTTAGTTTCATTATTTGTGTGGGGACATTGGAGGCACAGCTCTGGTGGCATCTGCTGCAGAAGCACATAGTTTGTGTTCACAGTACTTTGGGGTGACCCTGACCCACCCACCATCCAAACCAAACACAGACATTCAGTGCAGAAAGCAATTTTCCCAGCGTTATTTAAAGAGACTTCAAGCCTCTGCGAGGAGGAAAAGAAAAAGAACTAAGACATGTAAGGCGTTTTATAAAGATGTATTTTAACTTCTAAGGCAGTCAGGAACCATGGTGATGAATGTGACACAAACTTAAATTGCTCAGATATGAGCTCTGATCCGCTGGGAACCATCCTAAGATTCATAAAGAGCATCAGATGCTAATAACTTCTAGTCTGAACCTACCTGGGCCCGATTTAACCAGTGACATATAGCTGAAAGCCCATGGGACAGATTTTCATTTAAATGTCATCCGCTGCTTCAGCAGTGTAAAGTGACCTCAATGTAAATGAGAATCTCTGTAATTTTATGCCGTTAGGAAGTTAAAAGCAGTATCTTGCCCAAAGAGCAGGGCAGTTTGATGCCAAAACGAACTCACTTTTTTTTGCCCCCAGTATTTGTTTCTTCCCTGCTCAGCATTCTGACTGACTTTACAGGAAGCTTATGGTGGTTTATAGATTATGGACTTAAAAGTGGTAAACAGATAGCTATATTTGTTTTGAACATGCCACAGAGAGCAAGAACATTTATTAGCTGCAGAACTACACTGTCCGTAACAACCTTGCTCTCACACTGCATATCATTCTGCCACTGTCACATTGTCACTGTTGTAGGGGATGTAGTGTCACGTTCTTGTCAGATCTGATGTCCACAAATAGGATACAGCTTGAAAGCCTAGGTGCAATTTCAAGTCCTTTTAACACTCTTCATTTCTATAAAAGTCATTTACAGTTATTTTCTAAATATTCTAGAAGGAATCAATTTTACAGCAACCTTAAAATCTTATAAAACTCTATCAATTTTAACGTACTGACATTTTGCTGCTATGTAAGATTAAGTTGCTTTTATTTCTCAGCTGCAGTTGCAGCAGTATCCAGGCACCGTCCTGCACTTCAGGAATGGAAATTTCCCAGCTCCAAAGCACACTCCGTCTCAGTTGGCTGCAGTAAAACCGAGTGATTTCTATATTGTTGTGTGCTTCACTTGTCCTCACTTACCTGGAGCTCGTACCTTTTGAAAACCAGCTTCTCCTCATCAGCTAGCTTCACTTTGTTCAAGACTTCAAATTCTGTAAATAAGCTGTGGATGATGCAAATACTGAACCAAAGTTGTCCTACAGGAGTGACAAAACACATGCAGTCAGTGTTTGCACAGACTTACGAGGATGTCGCTGCAATCACAGTTTGCATGTGCCAAAGCTCCACGCACCAAAAGGCTATTGAGATTTTGCAGAACACTTAGTGTGTAATATCAGCCTCCTGATCACTGTTTCTGATGTCATCCGTTGCTAGACAAATACACGAACGTACAAATCAGGCAGTAAGATCATTATAAAACCTCACAAGGCTCACGATTTACAAATACTTAAATACGCCGTCTGTTTCCCCCACTCACCCTCAGTTCAGCTTCATGCTGGGCAAGGCATGCCTCCAATAAAGGCAGAAGTTAGAGCATGTAGACACAGGATTATTGGGGTTTTGTGTGGTTTTATTGCAGCAATTTCATTTTCATTCTTTCTCGCTCATAGTTAAGAAATCAAGGGTGTACACGTGATGAAGAGGTTGACTGATGTGAGGATAGATGAGAAAGCATCAGTCCTGATGTTAGCCCCGTTGCATCTGCACTTGGGGCAGACACAGAAGCACCTTCACTGAGAACCAGTCTGAGAAATGACACCAAACCTTCAAAACAGAGCCCCTAGAACTTCATTTCAGGTGATGTTCTTACCACTTATAACAACCACGCACACAGTGATTTTGTGGTGGCACAAGTGTAATTCCCCACTGTCTGCTCCTGTTGCACATAGCACTGGCTGAACAAGGCATAGGAAACTGTGCCAATGGGATTCTGAGATGCTGATATAAAAGCTACCAAGACTCAGAACACAGACAACACTGGTACATCACACAACAAGAGCATGAAGCCTTTATGAGACAGCTTGGAGGCCTCAGCACCATTATTCTGATTATAAAGTTTCCACTTATGAACAGACACTCTTAGCTTTCCCATCGCTGCTCTTGGCAGACAGCAAGAGCTGACTGGAAATGAACAGCTATTTCCCTGCACGAGTCAGAGCCCAGCCTGCTGGCACAGTGGCAGAAGAGGCACTGCCCCAGGTTTGGGGCTGAGAGGTGCTGCAATACCTGCAGGGCAATCTGCAGCACTGTGCTGCAGGAAAGGTGGCAGCCTCTTCTCTTGTGCTTTGTTCAATCCACTGATCAGAGCACCCAAACAGTCTGTACTGCATAACTTTCAAGGTGGGATATAAGTTGCAGACGGCGGTTCCCGATCTAGCAAATCAACATTCATTTTTAAGACAATTGGCTCTTCTGCAGCTTTGCATGTCTGTAGCAGAAATGAGCTATGCAGACAGGAGAGATTTCTTGAAGGAATGGGTGTCGCAGTATTTTGAAAAAAAAGCCAAGCTGTTGGAACATGTGTTGCATTACATGGGCAACGCAATACCTTGGAGTGCTTCCTGTTTACGCCACACCACATCCTACAGCTTGCAAGCATTTGTTAATAAACACTCCTAAGGAAGGAATTAATAATATCCAAATATAAACCCCCTGTGGCATCTGTTGCTGTAGATGGAAAGTTTTCATGATAGTATCAGGGGACTGAGATCAGCAGCTTTTGAGGCCCAATCCACACCCCACTGAAATCCACACCACATCTCTCACAGGGTCATTGGATCCCTGGCATACTTTTTTTTTTTTCTCCTGTAAATATATAAATAGCAATTAATTTGAATAAATTTTTACTCTCAATTTGTCATTTTTGCAAACATAGGAATACAAAGCATGAACTTCTGCAGAAATGCAGTTCAGAGCCTGACATGATGATGGCAAAAGTACAGCCTGCTCCTGAGAACAATGATCTGCAAGTGCCCAATGATGAGAACAGTGTTGCCTTGCTGCGTGAGCTTTCTCACAGGACAGCTCAGTCCAGCTCTTTTGGGTGAGTTAACCCAGCCTGACAAGGCAGAGCTGCAGAACAGAAGAGTGCACATTTTTCAACACCAGCAACCTTTCTGGTGCAACTTGCACCCGCAGCAGATAAGATCTTTGGCAAGGAAATACAAATTGCAGACTGGTTTAGGACGTTCTTGCAATATGGCTGTGACTGACAGGAACGTGGGGTAGGGCCCAAACACAAGTTGTCTGCTACATCCATAAGGGAGTGAGCACTGTGTTAGGTAGCTGTACAACTGTGCAGAAGACAGCTCGTGTGCCTCAAGGGGCTTCACCGCTGAAGGAAGCTCGTTAAGTTCAGAGCAGATTATAGATCTTTGTTCAAGCTTCCTGGGACAAATGAGAACATCTGAACGGCAGTTTCATGTGGTAACCTTGCTGCCTGGAAACTCAAGATGGGTAATAATTACATATAATTCTTACTTCTTTAAATAGCTCTGTTCAGACCAAGAGAAAGGCTGAACCTCAGAAGGATGTTCCCTCCAGCCACCAGCACTAGATCCAGCTAAATTTCATGTAATTAAGACATTTATAGCGTTTTAACAACGGGAGAATTATCTGCTCCCATTACCATTGTCTTACCTGACATCAGCAGTTATTGCTTGAGATATGTGGAGCCCCATGATAAGGTGCCTTCCATAAGTGCAATACATCCACTGCAATCACGTGCTACATTATCTTACTACGTTACTGAGCCTATGGGTCTTGTACAGGTGACACAGAACTGTTGTGGGGATCCACCAGTGCCCTTCATCTCTACCAACATTTTGATATGATGTCTCATTTCCCACTGTCATTAACAGAACCAAAGTGAACCTTTGGCCTAGGAATCTTTTGACAAAAAGACTAGCAGCAATGAAAAGTATTTCTGATTATTTGACAATAAGGGCTGCTTAAAAGAAAAAGGAAAAAAAAAAAAAAAAAGAAAGAAAAGGAAAAAAAGGAAGAAGAAGGAAAGGGAAAAAGAGAGAGCAGGAAAGAATGCTGCTCTTGGAAGGACATGGCAAAACATCTGTAGGATGACACTCTGCATCTGATTTTGAAGGCACAATTAATGGAAGTGGAGAAAGACTAAGGGATTGTGCTCTGCCAAGCAGTATGTGCTGGAGAGCAGATAGCAGATGCCCTGACACTTTGGCCTATGCCTCTCACACCAGACATCAACAAAGTGTGTGTGGATATTGTAATTCATCTATGAATTGCTTGGGTTTATGAATCTGGGGAGCCCATATGCTGCAGCAAGAAATGTGTGTTCATTAGCATGCTAGTTCTGCCAGCCTTCCTGCAGAGAGGCAAAGTACCCCCTTCTACAGCAAATGGATTAAAAGGGAGCAGTGCACCACTCTCATGTCCCATTTACCTTTGTGAAGTGCAGCTGGATGCACGCCAGCATGCAGATACATTTCCGTCATGAACTCTGAACAGCTAATATCATTGCTTGTCTCAGATAATGAAAATCCAGCTGCTGTCCTCTTGTCAAAACCCAATTTGGACAAATGTATGCCTAAATAAGGGAGATGTACAGGACTCTTCCTTCAGGAACCGCTACCTGGATACATTAGCATAACCCTTTAAGAGCTAGATTGGCAAAATGGGACCATTGCTCTGTATTCCAGTGTTTTCTCAGTGCTTGTTGTAGCAGCTTTCTGCAGTCGCTTTGAACGCATCCTCTTTCCTCCTCAGTTCTTCCACTGCTCTTACCCGTGGCAAGATCCTCCTGGGCTCCTGCAGTCCTGCAGCAATTCGCTCCCTCCTCTGCCGTGCGCACTGCCGCCGCCAGCTCCCTTCACCTGTCCAGGCATCCTTCTTAATCATTCCGTATTCAGGGCGTCTTCTTCTGAGAGAAGGCACCACCTAGGAGATGAAGAGGAAGGTTAAGGGTAGGGTAGCAGCAAGACATCCTCCAGCACACCCCAAATCTGCAGCAAAAATCTGATATCCATACCTCTCCCTACCACTGCAGCTCCAGTTTTGACTCTCGCAAGAGTCTGCCCCTCCTCCCTTCCATGGCTGATAGCTTCACTATTTTTTTGCTGAATTCATTTTCTTAAATTTATTGAGCTGCATATACTCATCAAAGGGTCAGACAAGCACCAGACCTGCACAAAAAGAGAGCAGTAGGGCTGTCCTTTTTGATACTCGCAATTCATTAGGTTTGGCTCAGCTGCCATGTGATAGCACTCTTGAGTCTCGCTTTGCCTGTGAAGCAGGGAAATTTGGCTCCACTGCTGAGAAGCCTTCAGACACCTCTGTTGGCTTTACCATCCTTTGATGCGCTTTTCTCCTTTCTGGCCAAAACACAGGAAACAGTCATCAGGAGAGCAGTTGTGTAAGTGCCTCCCTTAGCACCTCCCTTCTGCTCATCTTCCTCTCCTTTTTCTGCCTTTACCTCTCCCAAAACCTTTCTGTTGCAGCTATGAACACCTAGAAATGTACATGCAAAAACACGAGCATGCTGCACAAGTCAGGCAGACAAATGTAGGCCTCCTTCCTACGGGCAAGCATTCAAACCCCCCCCCAGAAAATGCATTACACAATCCACAAGACACGCACATTACTCACCAAAACGACCATGGGTATCTGATTTCTGCAGCTTGTTTCTTTCCAATATTGTACCAGTGTATCAAAGCTGGGGCCTTGCAACAGTCACGTGTGTATAAAGCCAAAGCCAGCGGACTGGATTTTTTTGTGTAGCTGTACACAGATGTACAGCAGTGATCAGAGGCAGTCCTACTGTAAAGCACAGAACTATCTTGGTGTTTGTTTTGCAATGTGCTACGATCATTTGTGTTGTTGAATTGGTAAAAGTAACAAGCTAAGAGATTTTCAATTGGAATCCATTGCTGTCATTCATTGCTCCATTCTTATTCCACACACATTAGGAAGTGCACATTATCTTATAAATCAAGACATAAGAAACAAATAAATGTCTTTATATCGTAAGAAAAAAAAAACACCTTATAGAAATACTGTAGAAACATTCACATCCCCCATTTCTGTCTTTTACAAAGGGCTGGCTGTGTCTCATTATTATCAAGTGAAAAGTAAACAGATGTAATTTCATCAGTTCTGTCTTTCATTGATTTGCATCAGCAATGAGACAAAGGCAAAGGCAGAATAGAAAACAGCAGCTTTGTACTAAAAATTTGAATGCACAAAATACTTCTTTCTCCAGCTGTCAAACATTAAAAAACGCGATGCGTACCAGTAATAATAAAACTGTCAAACAATCGACCACAATGGGAATCACAATGCTTCATTAAAAGCTCTGAAGCAGAGTAGAGAAGCTTCCAGCCATTTGTTAAACAGAACTAAATGCTGAGATACTTTCAGAAGCATCAGAAGAGGCTTTCATCTGCGCTCACCAGCCAGATAAACATCTCCTTGCCTGGCTCAGTCTGGTCTCGGATCTTGCACCGATTCAGCAGTAACAGCTGTGTGCGCCATTTGCTCTCCTGGGAGTGGGGCATCTCTCAGTAAAACGGGAGATCAACGCCCCTCCCAGCGGTCGGGTCTTCATTCCATGCGGTGCAGGGAGATAATCGGTAATTTGTATTTACACGTGTAATTAGGTAGCATTTAGAGAACCTACCCTATTTGTTCAGCTGACAGGCGATGTTGCTATAAGGAATTTCAGCAGACAGGATATTTATAGGTCCTTTATCTCTATGTACAATCAGAACTAAAATGTCAAACAATACCCTGAATGAAGGGTTGTTTCAGTTCAACTCTTCTCCATTGTTGCTTTTCTCTTTTTTTTTCTTCCCTGTCTGGTTACTGCTTAAAACTTGGCAGCAAGAGGAATAAAAGGGAACGTGAGTCACACTAACAACTTCATTTGCTGTAAGAGACCTCAGTAATTGCTCTAACCCACTTACAAGAAGGCTACCCCTCCTCTCTTTCTCTTCCTCCATCCTTAGATAGACAGGCCATATTTGTAACGTGAGCAGCCCCGCTAATCTCAGAGGTCACACCATCACTTATGAAGTAGCTAGGCCTCTTTCTGTTCACTTTTCATGTTCTGGATTCAAGTTAACCCATCACAAGAACTTAAAGGAGCCTCAGTTTAAGGGTCAGCTTCCTGCCACAGATTTCTCATGAACCTAATAGCCGGGGTTTCCGAAGGAGCCGCAGCTCAGACCCAGCAGGGCTCAAGTGGCTGCTCCCATGACGTGCTCCGGTCTGGCAGCCAGCGCGACAGCTTCAACATAAAGCACTGGCGAGTGGAACAATTGTTGTCTTTCCTCTTCTGTATGAGGTGGGGCAGGAGGCAGAAGAATAAGCACAGATGCTTATGCAGCACTCTACCAAAATATATTTTCATTTTTAATTACATAATCAACATAATGAGAGTGGCATTCGTAGTGAGGGGGCGGAACAGATGGCAAAGACTTCGTTTTCAGCAAGACGTTAATCAACAACAGCTCTGGTTTCTGCTAGAAAAAGGGCTGCTCTGCTCTAGCAGGGTTAAGATGGGTGCTTGCGATGTAGTACAGAACTCAGTTTCCACACACAGAAATTGTTTGGAATCGTTGAGATTTGTGAGGCACTGTACAAGACAGCAACACCCTACCTGGACAGGCTTATTAGAATCCAACACAAGCTTGGGTCCTAGCAGTAGTTTGGGATTCCCTTGGCAAATACTTCAGCGCATTCTGTAGACATAAATGCAAAAAGGAGGAAGTGTTAATATGACCAAGTGGCAGTGCTTCGAGCAACGTCAGGTGAGGATTTTGTAGCATACAGCAGCTTCACAGAGATACAGCCACAGCTTCCTCAGATATTTTACGTGGAGTTTTCTTTTTTCCCCTTTTCTACATAACTAACTTAGCATCTTAGCACACTGAAGCAGCTGAGTTGGAACGAGCTATGCCAAAGGGGGCTGAAGCAGAAAGTAGTTTAGAAAGACGTTTATTAAAACCACAGGCAGAGAACACATCACGCAGACACAATGGACAGGGAAACAAGACATGCAGCTGAAAAGTCTGGCCTCTATTTTTCTGTCTGATGATGTGGCTGGACAGCCACGCACATCGAACAGCAGCACATCGAACAGCCCAGAGATGCTCAGCTCTTCCCTTCCTACGCTGCTAGGTGACACAGGATTGCTTTTTCCTGCTTTGTATTCTCCATCAGAAGCTCTCCGGAGTCACATGCCCGAGGCCGCGGGCCACATTCCTGCGGGGATTACGGCTGCCCCAGCAGGAGAAAGGGAAGAGATGTGGGCCAGCAGGGATGGGCAGGCAGCTCGGGGGGAGGAGCCGTGTTGTAAAGTGCGCTGCGATGAGCACAGGCTGGGAGAGCTGTGCTGCAGTGAAGGGAGAGGGGAAGCCACACACTATAATAGTGTTATATAACATAGGACAGCAGGGCATCTAGATTCATCCTCCATACAGCTTGGAAACGAACCCGTTATTCCCACATCTCAACACTCATCCCTGTATTGGTGCTGCCAGCAAATATCTAAGAGCTGGCAAGAAACATCACTGCCCATTCTAGTGATGTGTACATTTAGAAAGGAAGCTTTTCCATTCCTCCCACTTACTGTGTGCAGGCAGTAGAGTTGTAGGGCTATGCTGTAAGATAAAAATCACACCCCTGCCCAGTACCCAGGAGGAGTGAATGATATAATCACAGATGATGTTTCCCCACCACCCCCAGTGTGTGTGTTAAAAACATAGCTGGGTCAAGTTAAAAACTACATTAAAGGAATATTTCAATTATAAAGTCAAATACTAAAATATACGTCTTAACTATGAATGCTTGTCCTCCCTTCCAGCAGCTAATTTTATTCCAAATATCAGATTGGACTCCCATACCATATTGCTGTCAGCCATCACGAGGCGCATCCTTGCGTTGTTATGGCTGAGCAGAACTAACCTGCAGAATCGTGCAAGCCCAGGGCCTTCATCAGTTCCTGTTGGGTTAATCCAGAAATAGGCAACAGACAGGAATTCAGTTTCTTGGATACATCAGATGGCAGGCAGAGATTCTTTGCAGGACATTTTTTAGGAGAAGTGCCATGCATCACCAAAACTGTGCCTAGGAGGTGCAAAGTAGTATAAAGGAAAGAACACAAAACGCTATTTTCTGCATAGCTTGTCCTCATTTGTAGGGCTTACGAAGGAGATGGGAGAATCAATAGAACTGCATTTGTACTTACAGCTACTTTACTGGGGAGGGGAGAAGTGACTACAAACCCGTTGCAGAAAATACCTTTAAGAAAATAAAATCAGTGCAACAAGAAAATAACTCTTCAAGGAAGAAAAAAAAAAAAAAAAGGAAGAAAGAAAGAAAAACGATCAGCAGATGCACAGACAAGCATTGACTTCAGTGGAGCTGCAAGGCTGAATTTGGCTTGAATTCTGCAAAGTACTTTCAAAGCAGGAGCATACTGCATACAAATGAGACTTAAATAATTCGCATCATTAGCAGAGCTCCAAGCAGCTCATCTGGACTTTGAAAAAGTGACAGCGAATGTACATTTTTTGAATAGCATTATGGACAGTCATTAACCAGCATTAAGACATCTACTCTATTGACACTCAGTGCTGCAATTAGAGCCCCATCCTCCATCCCAGGTTATTTTCCTTATTGATTTTTTGATTTCGTGTAGACAAGTTTTTGAGTACCACAGAGGTCAGCAAGTCATGTAAGAGCACCCATTAAAGAGCATACAATTAACTCTTATTTACATTGCATCTTTTAATTTAGGCTTCTAAAAAAGCAGTCCTGTTTGTGTGGTGTAGATATCACAGGCAATTTAAACTCTAACAAATGTCACAGAAATAAGGACACCGGTAGGTAAAATGGGTTTATCCAGGATGACACAGAAGGACACAGTGTAACAGAAAGAGATTAAAGGTTCCCGGATGCTCAGTTTCCTGGTTTAACCATTTCATTTGAATAGCCTCAAGCACAGCTACTGTAGGCCTGAAATAAACTACAGCCTCATACCACACCTTAAATGCCAGAAGCTGAAGGGATGGCACAGAATAGGGCAGGTGAAGAATGCAAATTGTGCAGAGCCAAAGGTACAGTACAGTTTCACGTGGATGAAGGTATTCAGCTGCAGGAGATGAGTTACAGAATACTGAGAGCTAAATCCATACCGCCAAGTGCACAGAGGGAGGCAGGGGCAGGCAGCAGCCTACAGGCAGTTAAAGGGAAGCTGGAAGGAATCCCTAATGAAGGCAGGAATCATTCTGAGTGACTCAGAAAATTGGCATTCACAAAGAGAACTGAGAATGGGCAAAAATAAATAGAGATGCAAGCGAGACCCAAAGGCCAAATCCCTTTCAATAGCCCAAACACTGATATAATGTGAGCAACCAAACAACAAGTCCTTGTGCAAACCTCTCCCAGCTGCTTCCTGCACACCAGCCTCTCTTGGTGGCAATGACGGCTGCAAGCAGCTTCCACTGCACCGGATGGAGCTATGCAGGCTGCGGCCGGCCACACCGACACCATCCTCCTCACTAAACGCAGCCCCGGTGGTTCCCCTCCCACCCCAGGGCTCTGGTTTGCCCACGGCATCTCAACCAGCGCACTGCGCAACCTCGCAAACGTCCCAGGAGCCCCCGGAAGGTCAGCTTTGCTTTCAGCAGCTGCCAGCTTTTGCGCGTCGCAGGCGCACACACTCACCGGTCCTGACAGATCCCAAGTCCCAGTAGTTTTACTTATAGCTGGATTTATGCAAGCCAACTTCAGGTCCTGCCACTATCAGCCTGAAACGTATGCAGGCAGCTTAACTACTACTGTTGAACAGTTAGTTCTGCAAGTCTTACAGTGAAGACCAAATTACAGATTAGTTTCCATTTTTTATATGAATATAAATGTGATGGCTTTTTGCCTCTCTTTATTAATATTTCATTAAAGAGTAGTCAAAGAAATTACAGTTAGATGTATTGGAACTGAGGTCAGTAAGACTGAAGAACAGGAAAGGCTTCCTGACAAGTGGGATCTATTAGTCAACAGAGAAGTTTCCCAAAGGAGATGATGGGAGGACAAGAAGTGCTTTAGCAGAGCCAACTTTAAGTGCTCCGAGGGATGCAGCCAACTCCTAGAGGACTGCCATGAGACACACTGCCTTCAGCAAGGGAGGGTGGCTGCCATTAGCCTGCTAATGCACATCCTGGTTTGGTTTATTACTATTTGGGAACCAGCTCATTGACTTAAAATTTCATTAACAAGAAAATACTAGAAAGACAGTTTTCTGAGGGGAAAGGCGAGCCTTTGCAAAATGTCATTACAAGAAGTGAGGAGGGAAGAAATGAACAGCTTTCGTAAGTATTTCTGCCGGGATTTATCCATCAGCCTTTCCTTAAACTACTTAAAAGATGCAAAATTGCTGGATCCTCTCTTTCTTACTCCGCAAAAGCTAGCCACTTTCTCATCTCTATCTAGCACTACCAAATACATAAATGAACAAATAACAGCTAGAAGTTACAAAGAGGTTTAAGACCAAGAGTACAGATCCCTAATTCCTACACTTCAGAAAGCAGACAAAACTAGAATACAAAGCGGAGATGCTACAATTAAGACAGAAACAACCTTTTCAGTGCTAAAATGAGAAAGAAAATAGTGCAAAAATAAATTTAGATGAAATTATTCTTCAAAGCTTTTAATGTCAATCCAAAAATAAGAACATTAATGCTCTCCTCAAGATCCCCTGGTATTTACACACTGCCCTGTGCAGCAGGAAGGCTGCAAACTTCCACACACTCTGTATTCAGACTTTAAATGTAACCTTAGTAGTAAATGTCCAAGATTGGATGTTTATCTTGGTATCTTTTTATCAGTCAAGGCATTCAGTCTTAGATTGCAGTAAAAGAAAGGTCCTTCCATGTATGATGCAACATTTCTAATATTTTGGAGAAGAAAGTCCTCTGAAAGACGGAACAGAGAGAAGAAGAAAGGATCCACTTTTATTTTTAAAAACAGGCTCACCAATACCACAACAAAGCCTGAGGACACTGCTGAATGCGACCTTTGCCTCAACTGCATTTCATTTCTTCAGAAAAGTGAGATTTCACCTGGCTGCCATTACAGAAAGGAATACTTTGCAGAGCCACCTCAGCATCTAATTCTTTCTCCCGTCTCAAGTCCCTTGGTACTGGGGGCTCAACGGGGGTGGTGCAAAAGAGGCAGCGTCCCCCAGAAGCTTTGGAGAGCCAGAGTAAGGACATGGTACCTTTAAAGCCCCACGGCATTTGGACAGTTTAGTTTGCCAGGGCAAACTCTTGATGGTCATCCAGGCTTCACCTCCTGCCGGTCATTCCAGCTGCTGGAACAGCTGTGTGGAATCAGAAGCATCAACAGAAAGCAATTAGGTGAAACCTCTGATGTCAGCGGCCCGACTTGTGTCACCTGTGCCTGTATGTAACCCAACAATTAGATCCATCATTAGCAGCTTGGCTTAATTGCAACTTAGAACTTCTTCAAGCACAGACTTTGCACAAGATTTTTAAATTACTGTAATTAATTATACAGAAAGCTTGAAGTGTCTTCTGTTCCATTGTTGCGCTGTTGTTTTTCTTTCGCTATGCTGACACCAGAACTTGCTTTTGTATTCAACTAAAAGAAAGGTCTCTTAGATAGACTGATAAGCACACACACACAGATATCTTTTATATTTCATATAAGGAGAAACACAATGACTTTTTTTTTTTAAATCTCATCTAAGAGATGCAAAGAAGAACATTATTCTAACACACTGTTGTTTCACCCCACCCCCTGTGCGAATTACTTCTCTCCTGGCTTTTTGCACTCTCCCCAGATTACTGCTGTTGGCCATGGTGCAGGACAGGCTGCATCCCAGCCTGAACCAACTACTTGAATTTTAGCCAGCAAGGAAACAAAACAGAGAATTGGTGTCAGAATCACTGCAACTTCTGAAAAGACGTGCAGTTGGAAAGAAGGCGTTACAGTGCAAAGAATTTTTTTCTGGCTCAGCTTTGCAGCGCTATCTGCAATACGATGGGAATGACACGGCGCGCCGCGGGCTCCCTCGCGCAGCTCCCGGTGCAGAGCAGCGTCACGTATCTTCTATGCCCCTTGTTTCGCAATGGCCAAAGGAAAGAGTGAGCCCTCTAGAGGCAGAAACACAAAGCCCTGGAAGAGCGCTCAGATACCAGCAGGTCACCAGACGGGTCTACGTCACTCACGAGGACT
This sequence comes from Centrocercus urophasianus, assembly GCF_019232065.1. Taxonomy (NCBI): domain Eukaryota; kingdom Metazoa; phylum Chordata; class Aves; order Galliformes; family Phasianidae; genus Centrocercus; species Centrocercus urophasianus. The sequence goes on from NW_024884867.1 coordinate 12,042,196, forward strand.
CCGAAACCACCGATTTGTGCAGAAAAGCCAGGCTGGACAGGAGAAGATTACAAGCTATTTCCTGGAAGTGCTTACTCTACAGCCCAGAATGCGCGGAAAGTCAAGGTTGTTCTTTTCCTTACTGTTTGTGCAATCTTTTTCAGAGTATACAGGACATCCACCAAACTGAAAATTCAAGTACTGTAGCCAGGCTGGCCCACCACAGCATAGTTAGGATTTTTCTTCTAGGCTACACAAAATACTTGTTTTTGCCTTATTATATGCCTCGAGCACACAATGAACTCTTTCATACATACAGCAAGCAGGTTTGCATTTGTCAAGGCATGTTCAAAATATTTCTTTCAAAGAGCCACTTCTGAGTGCCTGATAACAGCTGCAGATTTAAATATTTTCTTATTCTAATGAGAACTTAAGATTCTTTCCAAACAGCTCAACATAGTAACGGGAGAATGTGGCAAACACAAACTACAGAACTTTTAAGCTGGAGTTAAAAAGTATTAAAAGGCATCTGCCAAGACCTTAGGAGCTAAGGCCCTGTCCAACCTGTCCACCTCCCACCAATATTCCCCACTAACCCACATTCCTCAGTACAACATCTAAACGTTTCTTGAACACCTCCAGGGATGGTGACTCCACACTCCCTGCGCAGCTCATTGCAGCACCTGACCTCTCTTCTGGAGAAGTTCTTCCAACGTCCAGCCTGAATCTCCCCTGGCACAACTGGAGGCCATTCCCTCTCATCTTATCACTAGTTACGTGGGAGAAGAGGCCAGCCCCCACCTCACCACAACCTCCCTTCAGGTAGTTGTAGAGTGATAAGATCTCCGCCTGCATCTTGATCCAGATGCAGGGAAATTTTTGTCTGGTGCTTGACTGTGAATAGAAATGTAGAATCTCCTGCCTTCCTTCAGGAAATCCCGCATCTCTTCAAGTTCTTCTAGGCTGTGATGAAACACTGTTGCTCATTCTGCTTCCCAGGGGTAGGGAACAGGCAATTCCAGACTGATCTGGTAGAGCTGAAGAATTGATTTCTGCTTAGCAAATCCCAGTAACGTTTCCTAAAGAGCCGAGATGACAGTCAGTACTAGTGAAGGTCAGCTGATCTGCTCTGCAAAGAGTGAGTAGCTCTCATTTGTAACAACTGGGCTCTAATACAGGCTGGTATGGTAACATCTGCCCCATCAACACCGTTTCTTCAGTACTTCCTACAGCCTGGAAAACGAGCTGCAGGAGGTTTTTCTGCAATTGACTGCAGAGAAACATTCATTAAATGGGAATGGTTAAAAGGGACATAATCATTATTGCTTGGTCAAACAACTGGTGGGGATAATGCTTCTGTGTCATGAGATGTATATGTAGATGCATTGAATCTCAATTGACATCCAAGATTAACTTAATATAGCTTTAAATCAGTTTTACATTCATTTTCATGGGCTCATTGGTTGTTTTGTATTAAAATCCACCAGCAGTGGAGTACTGTGGACAATGGTATTCCAGAGCAGAGGGTTGGCTATGAGCTCCATTTTGAACACATGATCTATTGGAGATACTACTTCTCTGAGACTATTACAAGGTGCATTTTCACAGGCATTCTTACTAAGAAAATACTTTAAAAAAATAGAAAACCCAACATTCAGAACCACGAAATGGAAGGCGTTTTCAGGAGATCTAAGGTCTGATCTGAAGTATTGTCAAGCATGCCCACAGCACTTCAAACAGAATCTACTCAATACTTACTTTTGTATTTCAAGAAGTACCTTATCTGCTGCTTTGCTCTGATACAGCATCCTGGTCTCTTACTAGACTTCATTTTCCTTCTTTACTAACACAAATACAATTGCATTTAGGCAAACTGCCTAAAAGGCTGCATACTTCAGATTCCCATGAGTTGTTTCAGATTAGCAAGTGTTATCACTGTCCTGCTGTCCTTACATCTTCCTTTCCTGAGGAAATGAAAACCAGCACTTCAGAAACCATAACAGATTATAGAGCTCCAAGCTGTTCTTATACTTTGGAAGTTATCTCGGTACTGTAGTAAGTTAATCCTACATGCTTTCAGATCATTTCTTTAACAAGTAGACAAGTAAGCAACAAACTGTTACTTTCTCTTCTGAAACAGGGGTTTTCTGATCCTTATCCCATGACTGTAGGACATTAGGTAGTAGGCCAAACTTACCTCGCACTACTACTGTTGTTAGCTGCTAAGAAAAACAAAAGAAAAACAAAAGAAAAGGGACCAACAAATTAAGGTACACAGGTGATTTCTACGATGGCTTTAGTAGCATCATGTTTTCAAGTAAGCATCCTCTGTGATCCTCAGGCTTATTTCCTTCTAGTACTTCTGCTAGTCTCTCCTCCTGTAAAGACCCCATGGAAGAAAGGACTTGGTGATGATCATCAGTATGACAGAAAGATCCTTCAAAGATAATGCAATATGACCACTGTGCATCGAGCTACTTGAAGGATAAAAATGAAAAAAATACACTGAAGAAAAGAAACAAACGACACTTGAAATCAGTATGCTTTATTAACACTTCAGAAACATCAAATCCCACAGCAGAGTTCTTCTCCTCGCTTGTTTCCAGTCACTGCTTTGAAGCGATTTCTTGACATATGCAAGTAGATACATGAGGCACTGTGTGAATACAAAAGTGACAATACAAAAAAACCCCAACAATTAAACCTCACGCCATACATACATACAAATATATATAAAACATGGTAATGTAGCATAATACACACAAGCGCTGTTAGAACAGTTTGTATAAACAAACACACGATACGCACAGCACGTAATGATCAATGACAACAGGTTTCTGACCTGTGTGCAGAACCACTCAGTTTAAATAAAGTTTTAAGATACTAGAAACTGGTTAAGTCACAGCTTATAGAATCTGCTGTGCTGCAGCTTTTCTGCTCTGTGTCACAAGTGCAGATTAATATACAAAATAAATAAAGACTACAGCTCTACAACACTTGCTTAACAGCTCCTACTTCAAATTCACTGGCCATTTCACTTTCATTCAAGGTTCATTAGCCAACACAGTGGCAAGAAATGTGCCTAAAGCAACAGTTCTGCTTGTGGACTATTTTAATACTGATAAGGACATGTTTGTGTGTCAGCAGGAGTACTTACTTAGAAGTTCAATTTCTAAATAAGCGAAGGATTGAAGCTATAATAGGGCAGATGTTGAGGAGGTACTCTGACAGAGAGGTTGGTTAACCATGTGCCATGCTGCAGTTACCAGCCTGTGTGCTAAACCAACTAGGGCAGGAAACAGAGAGCACTGAAGCAGTGGAGAAACTCAGAAGCCTCCTTTAAACACAGTGCAAAGGGTGCAGCCTGCAACAGCCTGCAAGAGCAGAAACCAGAGACTAGAAAGTCTCTCAAGCCCTGCATCTGGGACAAGAGCTACTCTTACCTGAAAAAAAGCTCAATTATTCCTAGGAAATAGCACGCAAATAGCAGGATTTTCTTCTTAACCAGCCAGTACTGGGCAATGCCAAAAGTACGAGTTGTTCTAGTCTCATACCTTCCTAGCTGACATGGTACCTTCTATACTCTTGGTGTTGCAGGCCTCCAAAGATCAGACCACATTCACTATAACACAGATGAAATTAAAATTATAAAAAGGCAATCAAATTGATTTAACAGCCAATATTGTTTTTTGATTAAGCAGTGGTTTTCTGGGAGGGGGACAAGGCAGTGGAGGACTGACACTGGAAGAGGCTGTAAGAGGTAGAAGAAAAGGAAAACTGGGAAGGAAGATAGCAGGACTGGCTTTCAGAAGAGGAAGTAAGAAATGCAATATCCTTTTTTGTCAATGTAAAGTTTTAACCCACAACAAAATAAACATCTGTCTATTACTAAACAGGATGTCCTGCAAAAACACTGAAGGTGAGGAAAAAAAGAAATACAAGACAGCAGGATTCATCATCCAGTGTTTAGTAGAATGTCTTTTAACACTAGAAAGAGCAACATGAGGAAGAGGAGCTGCTGCATCTCATTTCCTGAAAACGTCCCCTTAAGGTCTCTCTAGTTTCTCTTTGCCTTTACACATCCAAAAGAAACAATCATCCCTTACATAAACGGATAAACACTTCCTACTGGGAGCAACGATCACACCTTCAAGGTCCATCTGCTAAAGCGACAAACCCTCCATGTGCCGAAGGCACTGCCACATAGATGATAATAAATCAGGAAGTGATCCACTAGATCATGGTTTTTGTGCATGGATACCCAGAAACATTTCATCTCTGCTGTGTTCATTACTCGATATATTAATATCTCATGGGAATCAGGCTAATCGTTTAGAATACAATCACTGAATATTCTCTCCAGTAGAGTGGTCACAAACCCCAGATAAATGTAACTTTCTAAGCAGCTGAATATTTTTTCTCTCTTCAGACTAAAAAGCACGTAAGACACGAAACCCTGACTGAGAGGAGTTTGTTAACAAAATAAAGCAAAATACTACAAAGCAGCCAAATTCGTCTGCTGAGGTTTTAAGCTGACAGTCCACAGCAAACTCTCCTGGGTTGTTACTGCACTGTTTGCATTCCAAGAAGCTTGAAAACATTTATTTCCCTATTGATTTTCTCCTCTTCTATTTGACAAAAGCTGCACCTTCTATGCTGCCAACACAGCTGTCTTTTCTTTATCTTTGTGTCTACCAGCAGCAGTGTGCTCTGCTTGGAAAACACACTGAAGCACCAACACCGAGACACCCAGGGGAGGGCTCGTCCTGCTCGGGCTCCAGCCTAGTGGGTCACACAACAAAGACGTAAGCAGTTCTCTGTGCGGTTTTGGCTTCTTGTTTTATTTGGAAATAGAAGGTTACGACAAGAGTCTACCAGCTTATTTTAAGGTATTTTGAGAAGTGTCTACGACAGATACGTGTTCAGCTGTTTCCATTTGATTACTTTTCAGCTGATGTGGCTGAAATCAACAGAAATAAGTACCTACAATAAGATCCAATGAACTTATTAGAAACAAGCACATCTTGAGCACAAAGCGGTGGGCTTCGCTCTTAGAGCTGCCAGTGCTATGAAGCAGTCCCACAGAAGGGCTGGCTGTTCTGGTGGCTAGATTCAGGGAAGCAGGGAGGATCAGCCTCATGGTTTAGGTGCTGTCAGTTTAGGTTGGCAGAAAAATTAATCATTTTTCAGCACAACTGCAAACATGCCATAAACTTGTTTAGAAAGAATACACAAATGCTGTAGATGAGGAAGTTTAGCGCTCATTACAAAGCTTTTCTCCCTCTTCAGCCCTTCCTGAACCGCATTCTGGTTTTCAGGAATTGTCTGCTCCTCAAAAAAGGGAAACGTCCCAGTGGGATTTTGTCTGACAGCACAGGCCCAATTGCACAACAGACAGCACATGAAGTCTCTGCAATCTGCTCAGTTGTGGCTAATATTTGCCCCACCTTCTCCTTTAAGAGTTTGCTTGATACTTCAGTACTATGAGAACAGACTTATACCATATCTGGTGCCGTGTGTTACGTATCTGCATCCACAAGAATCCCAGTAAGCTAAATAACGAGCACAAACAAAGAGCAGAGCTGCAATCTTACTTCAGGCTTCAAGCAGCTCAACTAGCTGACTCTCTATGAATGGAAGGTATTTGCTGGTTCCTTAAAGACATGGTCTCTCATGCAGCACTGTTTAGAAATGCATATGTTCCTCAGCCACTTGTTTTGGAAGCACATTTTGTTTGTTTTTAAAGATTGCTGGGACAGAAGTTTCACCCCCAGACAGCTGCTTTAAGCTATCAACAGAGAGCAGGTTTTCCATAGCAGACAGCTAACTTCTCTCCAGAATTCGGAAAGCAAGAGAAGCACTTTTACAAATACTCAACAACAACCAAAAAGGACATTCCATTGGCTTTTCATGACAAAAAGCTAATAGCACTGGAAATGCTTTTAAAAACAGCAATATCTCTTCTGACTTTGAATTGAGATAAGTGTCTATTAAACACCATTAAAGTCATCACTGTGATTAACATGATTCAATCGCCAGCTCTGCCCAATTACTCATCCTGGGAGAGCTCACCAGCAGCACCACTTCGTTAGCACGCTTCACATCCTTACTCATGGCAGCAGCTGCAGTGACTGAACGCACCCAATGCCCCCTCTTAGCAGTACTTTACATGCGAAGACATCTTAAAACTGAATTTGGTGGCATTAACTTCCAAGACAGCACTGAGGGGTCAGAGTAACTCACTCAGGATGCTTTCACTGTGATCCCTTCCTTGACTGTTTGAAGCCAGAGCTACCACGTCTCAGTTTTGCCTTTTTAATGCCTGTGTTTCCAATCCTTTCAAGCACTAGTACTTCACGCCAAAGAACTGACGTGTGCGGCTTTATATTCCAGCCCACTTCCTTTTTAAAATAGGCATTAATAATACTTAAATGCATTCCTCTCTATTTTTCACCCCTCCATCACTTACAGGGTGGATTTTACTTAATCTCTCTCAGTTCAAAAAAATCTTCCTGCCTTTCTATCTTCTGTATTAGGAAGAAAAACAAAGAAAAAAAAAGTAATCTTTAAAACTGTAATCTCATCTGTGTCAGACCAAGACTTCATTATTCCAGGTACATTTCTTTGCCAGAGAGGGCCGGGTAGGAAAGGAAAGAAAGGTGGAAGTGTGAATTACCCATAATCAAAAGAGACATTGTATACCCACTAAGCAGGATGGCTAAAGCCAGTTTTCAACCAAGCACAATGTGAGAATATAAGCACGCTGCGTTTCAAAGATTCTGGCTCCTCTCAGGGGCAGCTTTCTAGGACTGCGTGCTAAAAATGCAGCACACAGCCAGCTGAAATCTAGTAAAATATGAAAACAATTTTTCATTGAACATTTGTCTTGAATGCTTCAGCTAATTTCTACAGCTTCAGAGATGTTGGCAAGACTCAAGTATTGGTTTTGATGCACGTTCATCAGCAAACCAGGAGGCAAACTGTCAACTGGTGGACAAGCATTAATATACTGTTGTATCATTGAGTACACTGGTAAGGCCTAGAGAGCTGAGATCATTTCCTCACTCGAATTACATAACATTTTTATGTGTTGAAACCAAGAGAGTGAACAAAAATTAAATAAGAAAGCAAATCAAACCCACCGCCTGAAATCCAGGGATTTTTGAGAGGGATGATACGAGAAGCTGCAGGCGTAGCACTGTGAATTAAAAAACAAGCAAACAAAAACACACAACCCTAAAATACCAAACGTAGCACCCTCTGTATTTTGCCCATAGCGTGGACTATCTTCTGCTAGAGCACCGCTCCACTGCTGGCACTCCTTGTAACAGTGCTGTGCATTACAGCTGCTGGCTTCTAGAGGTGATATTAACATCACAAGTGAAAGAATGCATAATTTCTCTCCTAAAGCACAGCTTGAGAATTCGGTTTCTGATTACTGCAGACAGCTTTCTAAGAGGTGCATTTTACTTAGCCTCCAATAAAACAGACAGACAAACCAGCTCCAAATTCGACTGGATATTCTCACACAGCTGTAAGTACACATTGGAATACTTTGTTTCTACAGTATGGTAAATCTTCACCAAGAGATTGAAATGAAAGGATCATTTCTGAGAGTTTGACTTGTTCAGCCCCCCATCCCCCATGTTTTGGGAAACTTGACCAATTTCAGAGTGAACCATATCACGAACTTAGCAAAATGTCACACCTCCCTTCATGAATGGAACAGCTTCCTCTTCACCTGACAGCTATGAAATCAAACAATTCTGTATTATTCTTTCTATACTAATAAGAACTTTGTTTCCAAGACACCAAGAGGCACAGCGGTCATCAGAATTTAGCATGACTCTGAATATCTAGGTCAGAAATCATAGCGATGGGAGATGGCAAATCCAAAGTGACTATGTTATGCAAGACAGAAGGCTTCCTGAACTAAAGCAGGCTCATAGAAAAATTAACACCTACCCTACTGGGTTACCCTCACAGAAAAAAGTCACGTATTTTAGGTCAGTAAAATGTAGGATGGGGAAGTGGTTACAACCTTGTTGGAAAAGCTACTGTTGTTGCACAGCAAAACAACAAAGGCCGAGCTGCTACAGGGATGGCAGCTCACAGAAGAGTTACTGTGTTAAACGCTACCATCGTCCCTAATAACCCAACAAAGGCTGCAGTCACTCGAGGACCGCACTGCCCACACCAGCTGATGGTGCAGAGACAGCACAGACAGAAACAGCTCTACTGTTCTTTGTTCAGCCATCTCAACTCTTCTAGCTAAAATTTCCTCCCATAGAGACATTACTTTTCAACACATTTTGATCCACAGCACTGACATACTGCAACATCATGTGCTTCTAAGTTAGGCATACAATCTTGCTGCCAGATGTAAAGCACTTCTTGTTTAGGTATAGAAATTACTAACACATTTGCCATTGAGCCTTCAGATCTTGTTGAGTTCTGCCAGTCAGGCTAGCAAAGCAGGAGCAAACACGGCCAGGGGCTCTAGTGTGTAATGGATCTAGCAGTTGCAAAACAAAACACACATTCATTAAGGACTCTTTCATCATTACCTTAGCTTCACATCTCCTTAAAAAGTTATTTAGATTCCCAAAGTCCAAGAAATATGGCAAAATCAATCATCTAGTAACAAAAAACGATCACTGAAACGTTTCTAGTTTATGTTACCAAATTTTTTTCTGAAAGTTGTATTTCTTTTTAAATGAAATGAAATTAAATGAGATCAGATTATTACTTCACGATTACCTAGCCAGAGCTTTATGCATGGGGCAGGGGTAAGTCACAGTAAGTACTGTGAAGCTTATGTCATGTGTTATGCAATTTGGCAACAACAAACGAGACGTTTTCTTGAAACCCTGTTCCCACTAAAATCATTAATAAAAGTGAAAGAGTTAAGTGCATCACACATTAATATTAATGAAATAAAGTCACATTTTAAAAACACTATAAACTGGCTCATCAGAGCATGATGAGAAGCCAGCAATCCTTGTGTGAAATATTTAAGGCACTTGAGGACAGTCAGTTTTTAAAACCAGGTAATAAAGATGCCATTTTAAAATTCTAATTTAAATAAAACATAACAAAATAAAGTAACACTGCAAAGAAAAAAAAAAAAAAATCTTCCACTCTAAGTTTCAGAAGCTAAAATAAAAATCGCATTTGTTACAGAACACAGAAAAATGGTAGAAACAGAACATATTTAACAAGCACACAAACTTCGTAAAGATCTCTCAAATACAGCAATACGGTTCCTTTCTTTCCAGGCTGCCAGACAGCCAATAAACATTTTTGTTAGAAATAATCCAGTGCAGTTAAATACTGGATTCCAGTTTATTAACCGTAGCATCCCAGGAAGTAGCTTGGGATGTTGCTTTTTTGCTCTGCCACTGGAGCATTCAGCTCCATTTTCCCATCTCCATACGCACAAAATTAAATGTTTCTGCCTGAAGAAAGAGGCAATATCGTTCTCTTAACATCATCTTTGGTACAAAACAAAAGTAACCTACATAGCATAATGGTGTGCTATCAAGCCTGTTCCTACAAACTATGCCAAGTAACAACCTTTTCTTTCATGATAGCTTCTCTACTCCCAGTTCCCAAAGCAATATCACAAATGGAACACAGAGCACTCTTTTGAAGCATTACTTCAAATTTTCACTTAGAATTCACAAATGGTGGATCTCACCCACTAGCTTATACATACACTTTTTGCCACCCCAGGGCAGAAGGATATGGCAGCAGTCCTGGGACATGTTTTAGAATTCCACTCCCACAGACAAGAGAGCTGTACGAATCTCCATGGCTCTCCAGAGTTTTTCAAATGGAGGGAAAGAGAAAGAAAAGACAAATGGGAACTCGGTAAAAGGAGACTTTCCTTTTTGTTAAATGTTTGTCCATTTGTCATTTTCCCTGACGCATTTTGCCTATTGTATTAGAGGCTTACTTCAGTGGAAAGCAGTTCCTTAAGCAAACTTTTAAACCTTCTGGATTAAGCAGATTTTGTCACTGTGTGGCTGCTGCCTCACAGCTGAGGAAATTAAAGGGTGAGCTCCGAGCATCATCCCCAGTCTCAAGGCTCTTAGCGTCTCTGAGACAGTCTGCCAAGATGTCCTGTGGATCCCTCAAGAACACCACTAGAACAGTAATGTTGTCATTGGATCCATTTTCCTTCGCAGCAGCCACCAGTCTTTCTGCTGCTTTGAGACCCACTCCTTTGGTTTGCATTAAATGATCTAGGACTAAGTCTACAACCTCATGTGGCTTGACAGCATCAAAGAATCCATCACAGGCTAGAAGCAAGTAATCTTCAGAACCAGTCAGGTCAAACGAATCTCCATCTGCATCACCAGAGATGTAAGGCTTTTGACACACATCACCTAAGACAAATGATCAAAACAAAGGCTTCGTTACTTCAAATACGAACAGTTCTTCACCCATAATTGCTTTTAGTGCCCCAGAGGACAGACAGATCATACTCCAGACATATCTGATACTGGACTGGAACAGTGAAAAATAGTGAATTCAAGGTAGAACACAGCAATCTGATTTAAAAGTTGTACCCAAGAGTGAATAAAAAATACAACAGATATTTAAACACAAAGAAGCCTGGATAAACATTTTTTACTTCTTCCACTTGAACACAAGAAATACCCTTAAGTTTGTTGTAGAACAATGGAGAACAGTGTCAGAAACCTTCAAGAAGCCAAGGGTTTAAATACTTTGGAATGTCATGTCCAGTATGTAAAACAGAACAGCATACCATGCTCATGGTAAAAGCAGTAAGACTAGATAGATATAAACTATTTTAAAAGTTACATAGACATAGTCTAACCTCATGGCAAAGTGGTTCACTATTTGAACAACACTGAGCAAAATGTCACTTAGTTATACAGTCTCAGGTGGTACATTCTAATAAAGCTTGATCTGAACTGTGCTGAGGCTTACCAATTGCTCTGGAAACAGCCAAAGTGCCATTAACCCGCCAGCAGTCCATGTAGGTTACACATCCACCCAGAGCCTCAATACGTGCTCTCTCATCCTGAAAAACAGCAAAATACACATTTTATACCAAGTGTCTTTTGGAAAAATAGTCTGCATAGGAACTTCAGTTAAGACTACCAGTACCATCAGCACTTTCAAGGCGTCATGGAGCAGAGATTGCCTTTTTGTAACACAGGAGTGGATGGAATCATCATTCTCAAAAACCTACTGCACTACAGAAAGTATGCGGATCATGAAACTCAACGCTTGGCTCCAAAAGGTTTCAGAGAGATTCTGACAGCACACGCAAAAGGAAAAACAAATCAAAGATTCAGACTTACTTCTCTCTCTGGTTTGTGAGGTTCCATTAATGTCACAGCATTTCCTTGCTGCACAAGCATTACCTGCGAGTCCCCTAGCCATGCTATGTGTAGCTTGTTCCCTACAATCAATGCAGATACACCTGTTGTGCCACTCCGCAGCCTCTACAGAAGGAAAAAGATGTGTTAGGTGAATATCCAACAAATAGGTTACATAGCTGTATAATCAATGGATATTAAGATGTTGCAATCACAAAATACACAAGAGAGTTAGGCAAAGTAGATTATGATAACAAAAGAGAATAAATGGAAGGCTTACCCTTATGGTGGGCTCACCACAAAACACCAGAAGGAGGGATCTCCAGAAGAGATCCTTCCCCACTGGCAGCCAGCTCTTCAATAGGTCTAGGAGAGGTGCAGCCTGGCTCCACCCCTTCCGGCAGCACAGGTGAATTGAATTGCCTTCACCTGTGCTCCTCTGCCTGACTCATGGCTCGCCTCAGGTGATCAATCAGAGGTTCAGGCCGTGACTCAGCAGTTCCCATACACACAGCAAAACTACAAACTTATATTTAATAAAACTTAAATGCAGTGCAGTAGACCTGTGATCATAATTCAAGTACATTTTAAAAGGTACTACATATATATCAGATGCATAAAGATCTACACAGATACCCGTGAAATAAACTATTTATTCCAGTATGCAGATAGTTCATACTGCCTTTTTCATTATCTTCCCTCTCTGCTATTAGTTCCAAAACTGATCAGTTACTGCTGTAACAAGAGTTCTCACTACCAGCACTATTATAATAAACCATCCTTCCTTTCTGTAGATTTGACAAAAAAAAATATTCATCATACCAACTCGATTCAATGCAGATCAATACTTGAAGAGCCTGTTCTAGGTCATTCTTACAATTACAGAATACACTTTTATCTTACTGTCACCTGTTACGTTAAAGGTAGGAAAAATGAGGAAGAAGATGAAATCTCTTTTGAGGTAAGGAGTAGGACAATGGAACCTAGAGACTGCCTAATTCAAGCAGAGAGCAATGTTCTCTCAAATAACTGGTTGTTTAGAACACTTATTGCTTATTTTTGATCACCCACATGCAAGCACTGCCATTTCGCTTTTCCTCAAAAGAGAAATAATTTGATCAAACAGTTTCATGCAGCATTATTTAATAAATAATTCAAAGATACTATAGTGACAGAATTTTCTGGATAATACCATGTTGTCCAACAGTTCTTACTGTTATTTGAATACAAGGGAATTAACCTCTACCCACTCACCTCTCTTTTAGCTTTGAAAAGAAACATTTCATCTGTCTTCTGGAAAGAGCATTTCAAGGCCTCAGCTGGATTCTTAACAATCTCCTGGTGCAGCCCCACATTTACATGTAAATGTGTTGCTGAATAATTGGCAGCATCCACTCCACCATGGCCATCAAATATCGCAAAGTAAGCACGATCGATGTCATCCTTTTCCGGGGAGGAAGAAAAAGGAAGAAATATAAATGTTCAAAAATAAAATAGCTCCTACAGCAGTAACAGCAAGCAATGTTCTGTTCTGGGCTTTCTTCCATATGATGTTGCATAGGTAAGGACAATTTAAGCCAGTTAAGCCACGTGCAAAATGGATGAAGTGGGTACTCCGCAGGGGAATTACTTTTCTTTAGTAGATCTCAGTAATTTAACATCCTAAAATTCTAGAATTGAAACAGTACAGAGTTAATTATGTAGTTCTACTCCAGCTTTCTTTATTGGCATTTGTTCTTGTTTAACTCCTCTTTTTTTTTTTTTAATTAAAACACATAATTTACCTCAGTCAGAAAAACACCACACCTCCAGCAACGTAGTGACAGATAACTTTCAATATTTCCACAACGCTTACGACAGTCACTAGGTCCTTCTTTATCAGGGCATTAGTTAGGTTAATCAGCCCCTAGCAGACAAAGTAGGTACTTGCTCCAGCACAGACATGATAAATACCTTATGGCAGCAAATCCTCACCATTTCACATGTCACATATCACTAGACCACTGTGCTTATTGCAACATTGAAAAACTAATAAACTGCTCTCCCCAGCGCTGTCCAGACTTACTGCTAAGCCAAACAGCTGATTGAACTCCATGAGGATAACATGGCGGTCCTCCATTTTCCGTCGAGTGTTACGGATGGCATGGGTGGAAACAAGCAGGAAACGCTTCAGTGGTCTCAGCGGTGGCGACTGCTTCTGGCATTCAAAGCAGACATCCCGAAGTCTGTTAAAGAAGCAGCGCTGCAGCGACTCTCCGTCCAGCACTGACAGCACAAAGACAAAACAGAAAGTCGTGCCCCATCATTTACCCTGTCTTTCCTTCAAGTGTCTTTCCTTAGAGCTACATGCACGCACTCAGCACTCTGCCCCTACAAGCTCTGCAAGGCTCCAGAGAATCACATGAAAGGCGACAATACTGGAAAACAGTGTAACGTTCAGGATAAGGAAAGGTTCGGGTACTTCATGGCTCTCATTCAAAAATGGGTTTATCACAGAAGTGACTACATTAAAAAGTAATCCCAACAGGATCCAAAAAAATCTGTCTGTCAAACGAGACACAAATGGTAAGTGAAACACACCACGTTTGGTGGTAGAAGTGCATTCCTATTCAAAAAGAAAAATAAAAAACAGATCAAGTAGGCAGAAAATCCAACCAACTGGATAACAGATTGTTCTCTTGGATACAAGCACTGAAATACCATTAGCCAGACATCGGGTTATGTCCTACTGAACCACTTCCACTACAACAACAAGAAAGTGTAAGAGTAAGCTTTGTTGAGGTCAATAGCTCAACTCATAGCCAAGCAGAGCAGATTCAAATTTTAAGCTGCTGTTTTTATCTTTTTAAACACATGGGGCTGTAAAAGCTGAAGGGACAGAAAAGAACCTGCAACTTTCCTGCTTTGTCATGACAGAGCAGAAAATGTAAAGACCCACTGAGCATAGTGCAAAAAGCTCCAGACAGACACTCAAATCCATTTCTGGATTGGTCCCAAAGATCAATTTATCCAAATTTACTGTTCATCAGACTGAATGATTTGATTTTTGGCATTGTGTGAGAAGTTCTCAACTAACTAATTCAGGAAGCACTGCAGACACGTTCACTTGTTAATTATTTTTGGAAAGACAAACTCTCTTCCCTTTCCAGAAAACCAACTCTTGCAACGAGTCCAGGGCTCCAGACAGCACATTTGTATCTTGCCCACAAAACCAGCGTCACTACCTTTCTTCCCACAAATACCTGGCAGGGGCAAATAAAGTTCTGTTCAGTGCTGCTCACCAGACAGTCTAACCAGATATTCTGGGAAATGTTTCAAAACACTGAAGTATTCCAACAGACAGCCTCTGAGAAAACCACAGAAGGAGAAAGTATACTTACAGGTGAATCTTTCCTCCTCGCCTTCTCCTTGTCTTTCCACACTTTCCCTCTTAAATTTAGTCAAGTCTGTTCGGAGAACTTCATCAACTGCAGTGTGGATCACTGATGCTGCAAGGAGTGGCGAAACACCTCTGCTGGTAACAAAAGGAAGGGAAAGAAGAACAGTATTAGTTTAGACTGAACTACAGCCTCACTGTTTATGACTGTTGACCTCAACTCAGAATTAAGAGCATGTACTCAATCAACAATTTCAACTTTATTAGTAAACGAGCAGAACAAATCATGTTTGATATTTATTCGTATAAATGCTTAGAAAGATCTTCAGTTAGACAAACACCTTCTCAAGAAGGCAAAGAGGAGGAAGCACATGAATCACGTTCTCAAACCGCTGCCTCATGCTTCAGCCGCAGATGGTATCCCATACTCTTGAGCCCTCAGATGGGAATGGCTACCTTCAGCTCTGGGCTCTGAGCACAAACCTGCTGTTGGGACTCACTATGCAACAGTTCCTGTTTGCAGCTAACTGCCTCACCGCAGGCAGGAGCAGGAGGTTCCCAAAAAGGTTACTTTGGACTCCAATTCCCTTCCCTCCAAGAGGAAAGCCACGCTCAGTACTAACCTAAAAAACTCTTCACACTCAGTTTGTTCTGACTGGAAGGTCTCCAAAGAAACCCTTCTCCAAGGAAAAAGGTGCAAAGGGCGATACTGGAAAATGACTCCTATATTCACTCTACTCCTGTGGCTGATGCTAACAGTTACAGCACATGACATCCATTCCAGACATTTTTTATGGGCACAATGAAAAATAAGCAGACATTCATATTAAGAACTTTATCTTTTGTTCATGGGGTGTTTGATGCCCACAAAGCAACAAATTATGCAAACAAAGCAAATAACACCTTAAGGTATCTGCAGCAAATCAAGGACAAGATGTTGTTCTGCCAGAAAACATTGGCCAGCTGGGGAATAAGAACTGGTGGGAGCAACTGGCTCTGCAGAGGTTCAACGCAGACAAGAGGCAGAAGAGCTGGGGGAAGACTGTGAGCTTTCAGATCCCTGTGACAACAATCCGAAACGTATTTTGCCATTGTTTCTGAAAGACAGGCTCTGTCATATTCTCACAGCCACATATGAGCACCTCCCATGGCAGCAAACAGAAAGCACTGTGCTAGTCAGCAGGTTGCTAACAGAAGCATTTTTTATGCTGTGCAATGATGGCCTACTTTAATGAGTCATTTCAGTACTTCAGATAGATGGCAACAAGTTTGCAGTTGTTGCAGCACTACCTGCAGTCATCCCACATCGTGGGAAGCCAGAAATTTGGTCTATTAAAAAAGAAAAAAAGACTAATACGTTTTGAAGAGACACTTTCTTTCCTACAAAGCCCTGGCCTGCTGTACTGGGTCCCAAAGAAGACCCTTAACCAAAAGGCAACGTACTTAATGCCATAATTCACAAGCCCCGTAAAAACTCTTTGTACAGGAAGCCTGCAACAAAGAAAAGGTTTACAAGTTATTATGTCACATCCTTCAACTTTGTCCAGATGCCACCCAGTTTATTAGAAGGAAATTCAGAGATTCCTCAATACTGATACATCTCATTGAGCTTTACTTCCTACATATTTTCTCTTTGTCCATCTCCACAGTTTTGCAAATCTAAAAAAGAAAAAGGCTGCTTACTGAGAATCTGTTTGCTCTACAGAACCAATGCAGCTGGTTCGCATGGACCAGCAGAAGACAACGGTTAAAAAAAATCATGATCCTGCCCATCTAGTCAAACCTCAGCTCTGGACAGAACACATCCCCTGATTATTTTGTAAGCTCTCAGTGTTAGTGCTACCAGTGTAATCCTGCTTTTTAATAAAGCTCGGGTAAATGGGGCTCCAGGGCAATGCTGTTTTCCATTCAGCTTAGATGTTTACTAGTTTTAAACTCAGCCCCTAAAGCTGAGCTTCAAGAGCTAACAAAATACATAATCAAAGATGAGTAAGAACTGCTTCTTCGGTGTAGAGCCCAAGGTCTCACTTGGCAGGAGAATGGCTGGGAGCAGAGGCAGTACCTATGGCAACCACTGCAGAAGCAGAAGCCCACTGCAGTTACAATAAGAAATCTCAGTGCTTTTTCTGTAAGCAAAGACTGTCACTTCTTGTCAAAATCCTTTCAAAGCAGTCCAGGACACCCTGCTGACAGGCTGAACCAAGCACAGTTCAGTTTTCATGAATCAGAAGAACTACTGTAGTTGCTTCCTAAGTGACCATGTTGGGAGGAAGAGGGAAGTCAGTGGGGTATGTTTCATGGAAGGAAGCAACATCCTCTTAAAAGCCTTAGGAGAAATACGACAACACCATTTCTGTGACACACGCAACTCTAATTACGTAGCCTCAGCCCACACGGGCTGGTGGTAAACAGCCTGAGAATTCCTCTGCTACAGGCTATTTCTTTGCCGACAAAAAGGGTGTGTTTTGACCACAGTAAAAATTTAGACGAAAATTAATGCATGTTGTAACAGTGGAGATGAAGCACTGTAGCTTCAATGCCAGCTGAAATCAGAACACCAGTGGCTGTGGCACAGAGTTCATATCCTCCAGCTACTCCACGGTAAAATATGAGCCTCATTTTAAAGACTTGAGAATAGACAAAAGCATTAAGAGTAAAGCCTCAGCTCCGACTACGTTTCTTTCAGAGGCCTGCAAACACACACAGGCCTTCTGTCATGCTCTGTGCCTGCAGCTTGTGGCAGTTTTGAGAAAGCAGCATTCTGCAACAGATGGCAGGCTCCAAACAGCTGCTCTTGGAGCAGAGCAGCAAGCTCTGCATGATCCAGTGCAGGGTGCTACGAGCCTCATAGGGACAGACCGAGCACCCAAGGCTTACACAAAGCCTGCGGAATGTTTTCCCCTTTTCTTGGAAGGAAAATAATTCACATTCCCCAACATGCTCTATTCCACTCTATTCCACAGCCACATCAGGAGTCTCTTTATGAGAACAAGAACAAGAGCTCGCTAACTGCAGTGGCTATGTCTGAAGACCACTTGCCACTTTTCACAGAAAAAAAAGAGTTACAGATGAAATATTAAAGGGCTGCCACTGCACAATCCTCCTTTCAGTGTATCTATATAATCAGATATATATACACACACAAAAGCTATAGAGAGAGGTAGGTGTAGGCTGTGTGACGAAGAGATGTTAAATCTGCCATCAAACGCTTCTAGCTTCAGGCAGCAGCAGTAGGGAAGACCTATTTTTGCTCCTATTGGTAGCTGTAACACCAGAAGAGCACATACAGTACAGCTCTGCCACTGAAGCAAAAGTTTGGCACTGCAGACTCGGTGTGTTTATAGCACATTACAACTGCATCAGCAAAGCATTTTTAATGCAGATCTGCAAATGCCAGCAGCTCTCTAGCAGGTCTCTGATGCTGCTGAAATAACATCAGGTCATAAGATCTCCCGATAAACAATAGTTGCTTGTATTCAGTATTTTCTCCCCAGTCTGTGACTTTAATTTCTTTCCTCCAGATACAGAATAATAGAATGGCTTGGGCTTGAAGGGACCTCAAGGATCATCAAGCTCCAACCCCCCTGTGGCATGCAGGGCCACCACCCTCCAGATCTGGCACTAGCTCAGGCTGTCCAGGACCCCATCCAAGCTGGTCTTGAACACCTGCAGGGACAGAGCACCCACAACATCTCCATGCAGCCTGTTCCAGTACCTCACCACTTTCTCTGAAGAGCTTCCCCCTGACATCCAATCTAAATCTTCCCTCCTTAAGCTTAAAACCACTCTCCCTTGTCCTGTTGCTATCTACCTGAAGAAAAAAGTTCATTCCTTTCCTTTTTTATAATTGCCTTTTAAAGGCTGCCGTGAGAACTCCTCACAGCCTTGTTTTCTCCAGGCTGAATAAGCCCAGCTCCCTCAGCCTGCATTCATAGTGGAGGTGCTCCAAACTCTCATCATTGTTGCAGCCCTCCTCTGGACCCTCTCCAACAGCTCCCTGTCTGCTATTTTGGAGGCCTCAGTTGCAACACAGAACAAGCTGGTTTTGACCATCACCCAAAATTCCTAGACTCTATTTGTTAATAATTTACAAAATCAACTAGTAAGCAGCAAAAGCACTACATGCCTCTTGTGCATTGATCTCATCAAGGTTTCCAACCATAACACTATGAACCATGAACAAATGCGCACACCGGTGGTTCCTGAAAACAGGCAATCCTGATAATCCACACTTGCTTTCACAGCTGAGCACAACTGGTCCCATGAAAAGCGGAAAGTTTGTTGGTAGGTGTTCACACAAAGCAAATGGATCACTGAGATCATGAACACGTTCCTAGCAAAGAGCAGTACTCTGAGCATCACAGTAACATACGCTGTCCAAAACCAAGAGTGAGAAAGTAAGCGTGGGGTGATTCATTAAATGCTGGGTCAGTAACAGTGCTCAGAGAGGAGGATAATAAAGGTTGCTCTTAGGAGAGATTGAGTAAATCAGACACAAGACAAATCCCTGCCCCAGCTTCACGTGAACATCACATAAAAACGTTAAAATATCAGAATTGCAAAATTAAGAGTTCTAAAAGCAGAGAACTGCTGAAAACAAATACACCAGGGCTATGCCTCAGGTGTAAGCATTACAGTGCAAAGCACAAAGACAGAGAACAGGATGCTGAGGCAGCTAAGAGACGAAACACGGCAAATGCTTCAGGAAGGGCCACAGCGGAAAGCTGCAGCTCACAGCTGTTATTGCAGTGAACTCTGCTCAAACAGGAAGCCTGCTGGAAACCCACATTGTTCTTTCGCTGTGTCATGGGATGGTCTTCAGCTTCCACCAAGGCAAAGGAAACATTTCTGTATTCCTGCTAAGATTACATCTCGTGTTCTGTTTCAGTACAGGACAGTAAAATTTTAGGTTAATTTCTAAATGTTTGGAAATAATTAAATTCTCATTCACATCGATCCATTTTCACAGGTTGTGGTAAGGCATGCTCTTAGCCAGAAGAGTATTAATAAAAATTCTGCAAAACAAGAGGATTGCTTTGCCCAGTTCCTAAGAGTTCTATGTAAGTATTTAACTCTGTATGAGGCAGGCACTTCCTTGATTTAAATTATCCGAAGTAGAAGTATCTGCAAAGATTCAGTAGATAAGACATTAAACCTGGTCAGGAAGCAAAAGCGTTGCCTGTCTCACAGTGCCAGCTACATTTGCAGAAGATAGTTAGAATAATTCATTTTAGATTAGCAAAGACAAGCAAGAGGGTCAGCTCCAGACACCCGGCTCTTCCATGCAAGCCAAGTGTGCAGCCTTAGGGATACCGGTGTGGTAGGACAGTCCAGCCAAGACCAGCAATGTACTCTACAGTCTTCCAACTGCTGCAGGGCCTGGAGCCATCGTGCTGCATGGGAAGGGTGGTCTTCTTCTCTGGCTCGACTGAAAATTCGAGCCTTCAGCTCAGTCAGTAACTGCGACGTTATGGTCAGAGTTGCGTAAGAACGCTACCCTTTGGTATTTCTGTTTTCCAAGTCCCTTTTGTGAGAAGGAGCATAAGTAAGTCGATCTTTACATTTTCATTCTGTTTCGCTTTCTTTAGCCACCTCCCCCTTTGCTTACACTTTCCCTGCCAGCTTCAGGAGCCCCACTAAGCAGGCTGCCTGCTCGGCGCTGCAGGGCAGGTATGCGAGCAATGCAGCTCTGACAGGGCAGGCTGCGCCCTGTAAACAGAACAGCGACAGGTGAGGTGAAAGTATCGCAAGAGCAGCGCTCTCCCTGTTCTCGCTTCTTAACGCAGGTGAGTAACTCAGAAACACCACTGCAACCGCCGCTGCGGTTTGAAGAACGCAGCCTGCATCTCCGCAGCCCCGTTCTGCTCGCGGCGGGCAGGCGGCTCCGCGAGGCGCTGAGGGCCGGCAGCCCCGCACGGCTCGGCGCACCGAGTGCCGGTCCTGCTTCGTGTGGAGCGATTCGGTCACGGCACAGCCGAGGAACACCGACCGTTCTCCTCCCAAACAAATGAAAACGTTCAAACAAAAAGTTCAGTTTGGACGCGTTTGTCGCCCTCGGGTTTAAGCGGGCCACTCAGCGGAGCGGCACCACGGCGCACAGCTGCCACGGCGAACCGCCCGCCGCCTCCGGCCGCGACAGGACGCCCAGCACTCACAGCCGGCGCGGCCGAACCGAGGCACAGAGAACGGAGCCGGCCTCCCGTCCCCTCCCCTCCCGGCCCCGCCGAGCCGGACGCGGTCAGGCCGCGCCGCGCCGCGCCGCCCCTCCAGGGCCGGGAACCGCACCGCGAGGCCTCGCCCGGCCGAGTCCCGGCGCCGCAGCGCCCCGCGGGGTCCGGCCGAGGCCCGGAGGCGGCTGCGCTCCCTCAGGGCTTTTGAGGAGAGGCACCGCCCGCCCCGCCCCGCCCCGCCCGGCGCTCACCTGCCGCCCAGGAGGTTCCCCGCCAACTCGGCCAGCGCGCCCGGCGCCTCGGCCTCGCTCAGGGCGCCGCTCCACGCCGAGCTCCACGGCAGCGGCTCCCCCGGGCCCAGAGCGGACGGGAAGTCCCTGAGGAAGGAGCCGAGGGGAGCCCCGGCAGCCTCCGCTTCCAGCGCCATGGCGGCGCCGCGCTGACGGCCGCGAGCGCCGAGGGGCTGCGGGGAGGGGAGGGGAAGGGAAGGGAGTGGACGGCGGGGCCCGGACGGCGCCTTTAAGCGGGGCGGGGCGGGGCCGGGCGGCACGTGGCCGGACGGGGCGGGCGCTCCTCCCGCGGGGCGGACGGGAGCCCGGCCGGCGGCTCCGCAGCGCGGGTAACGGCGCGTCCACCCAACGGAGGGAGCTTCAGCACGCACAACCTGCAGCAGCTTTTCACTTCAGACGCAGCCGTAGGGTCCCTCTCCCTCACAGAAAAGGCTTCTGGCGGTACCCGGTTAGAACGGAACGTTTCCAGCAAGGAACAAAGCAGAAGCACCGGCTGCGGTTCGGTGCGCTGACAGCTGCCGTCGCTCCCCCCACCCCCTATCGCCAAAGCCAGCTCACATCGCCCGCCTCCCGCTTATTCAATCACCGCAGAGCTCTGAAAAGAAAGAATAAGCGGTCAATGCTTTTAAACTTTGTAGTTAAAAGTTGAATGCAGTTAAAAGTAGATACGCAGCTGTAGTTAAAAGGCAAGGTCACACCTGAGCATCACCAGCCCCAGACAGACACGAGTCCTAGCAGATGTCTTTTTCTTCTTTCGACATAACCATCAAATCTAAAATCCGCATTTTGATGCTCTCTACGTCCACCCGGCACCAACTTCCCGCAGAGAACTGCTACTTTTCTTTTTCCACTTAGAACCAGAAACACAACACATACCAATACAGTACTTGCCTTAGCACAGGAAACAATGACAGCAACAGAAACAAATTTTTTATAAGAAGTTTATTTATTTTGCATTGTGTGACCATTATACAAAGTAAGCAGCCAGAGCTGCCATTTTGTCCTTGGGTTTCTTTGGGTTAGGTCTTCCCCCAGGCCTCCGCCCTTTTCCCCTTCCTCGACCTTGCCTTTTCCCTTGTCCGCCACGGTGCATGGGGTGCCTCATGGCTGCGTGTTTCAGCTCCACCAGGTCTTGAAACACAGGGTCACAGAATACACAGCCTGAATGCTGGGTCTCATCACCAGGTAGAGGAGATTTGGCTTTGTTGAAATCTACGTCCACAAGAGCGGCATCACACAACTCACAGGTCTCTGGTGACACTCGGACTTTGTGGGCATTCTCAAAGAAATGCACAATCACATTGCATTTGTTGCAGGCCATCTTCCACTTGGGACCTGACGTTGAGTCTAGCACCAGAACTCCATTCTCACATTCAACACACTGCCCAATTCCAAGCATGCTAAGAGAATGCTGGCATGTGGGGTGGGTGCATTCATTACAGCCCATTCCTGGTGGAAGAAGAGTGAAACTATACCACTGTGGAATCCTCTATATTACTGCTGCTCAGTTTGCAGAAAGTGAGACACAGAATTGAAAGACAGCTTAGTACGCTACCGGTTTTCTAAACCACTGCACAACAGAACAGAACTCCAAAAGGAGACCTGTCTTTTCACTTCTTCAGAATAACCCCTTGCTCCCAATCGTACGACTCCTAGACAACGCTGCTGTACAGCACACAGTTTGGATATATGAAGTGTTGAAAAAACATTTTCAATTAAATGTATGACTCCTAATTGCTCTTTACAGTTACACTGTATGCTAATAGCATAAGACACTTTTAATCACAAGACTGTAATAAAAAAAAAAAAAAAAAAGACGTCAGAAAGCTCCTGCCACTCATTCAAAGCCTCCAAGCATTAACTTAAATAGCTTTTGATCTCAGTTACCATACTAACTGCTATGCTATTTTTGCCCCTTCTTATATCCTTCAATAATTTCTAACGTACCATCTATATCCCTGTATCAAAATACAGTTCTCCCCCTCTATCCTTAATCTATAGTCTCATCCATATAACAAACGTTAGAAAGGTCACCTACTGTGCATGTAGATCAGTTAATATTGTATTTTCTTCATAAAATCTGTTGTTGTTTATTCAACATTCTGAGTAAGAGTTTTCCTAAAAACTGTAAGACATGGCTGCATGACCAACTCTAAAGTGTTTCTCCAGATGCTCCACGTCCTTTTAGAAAAAGATGGATTCAAAAAATGGCTAATCTCCTAACATCTGAATTCATGCCCAAAATGCTGCTATTTCGACAAAAGCAGCTTTCACTAAACTCCAGGAACACTGAAGTAAGAACAATAGTTGAAAGCACACCAGCCTCTCTCTTCTGTCTTGTAGCAAAAGCAGTAACAGCAGCCTCTCATATTCAAGAAAATACACAGGGAACTTCCACAAAGATAACTAACATTTGAGCTAAACCCCCTGCATTTTATTTATTTTACCTTTTTTCATGTCCCTGAAGGGAGGATGGTTGTAACAGTATGGACAGAGTGGGTAGCTCTTTCCTCTGGATCCAGACGACCACAACACCAGCTCAAAGTCATCAAGGGGGCAACGCAACTCTTTGTAGAGCTTAATTGTACCGTTCTGTGGAAGACTGTAGGTATCATCACAGTGAGAGCAGTGCAGACGACTTGGTTTGGCCTGGAAAGAGAATGCAACTCTTCAGAACATCTGAATGGCCAGTTCAAAACTTGCAGGAAATCCAGCAGTGACCACTCTGATTTGCACTGCATAGAAAAACTGCATCAGGCTTCACCCTTTTCCCTCCTCCCCATGAAGTGCTTTCTTGACAACGACATTTGAATCCACACTGAACAATGGCAAGGGGGTTTCTAATCACTGCTCCCCAGCAAGTGAAATTTAAAATCCAAACACAATGTGAACTTACCTGAATATATTTCATAAAACGATGGCATTTGCCACAGCGGGAAAGAGGTTTACCTGTGGCAGCTAAGGGTGAAAATGATACTTCCATCAGCTCATCCATACCTGGAGAAAAAGGAATTCCATCTGTGTTAGAATTCTTCCCCCAAGAGGAAACTTTGCACAGTACTATTTACAGGACCAGCGAAGACGTAGTGGGAATTAAAGTAGTTTACTCACATTACACTTCCTTGTTCAGGATAACTTTTTTTCTTTAATTATTATTTTGCAATAAGCATCCACAAACACAGCAGAATAAGTACTTCAGCTTGTTTGAAGCTTTTCACCACTACGCAGTCACAAAACCAGTTTTAAGTGGAATTTTGGAGACAAGATAGAATCTCCTTTGTAAAGCAACAGTCCTGGCACAACTTTCAGTGAGCCTAAAACCCTAAAAGCAACCTCATTTGAAAGTACAACAATTAAGTAGTTGTTGTACATGTGAAATTCCCTACAAGTTTTACCTGCAATAGAATCCACAAAATAGTGAAATTTTCTTTTGAAGATGTCAAGGGTATGCTCCAGGACCTGGTGGTAATTTGCTTTACCCAGAGCTATCAAGTTGAGTTGCTTCTCCACAGCACTGCGGATCGTGGGAAGAACTAATTCTGCATCTACCAGAAAAAACAAAGACGGTAGCAACAGAGAAGCAGCAACAGTAGACCAAAAACAGAAGAAACTGCCTATATATAAAACAGTATCAAAATAAATTTGAGTTTTTACAGAGTTTAGAATTAGTAATACTTTCCTAGAGGTATCTCTTCAGACAAAGATTATTTATACAATGACAAAAGCCCCTGACTTACTGAAGGGGACAAAAGGTAAGAGGATGAATTTGGAGGAGAGCATTCAACTGACCTATTTTGTAATAACCATGAACCAGAACAATTCCAAGGTTTGTAGGCTTTAGTCTCCGACCGCTCTCCACTGTGACATAGTTCCGCTGGCAAATGTTGTTGATGTGAACTGGAATACTTGCATCAGTTCCTGCCACACAAAGGAAGATAAAATAATCCAAAGTTTTCACTGAACTACTAGCTTCTGACTTCTCTGGTTTTGTGTCATATTACAGCACTTCTGAGACTGCTTTTTGCTAATACCCAGTTTCCAGTGGACAATATCTCTATCTGTTGACATATATGTTCCTTTGCAGTTCTCAGAAGGCTGAAACATGTTTTAACCTTAATCCTTTCATCTCTTCCAAGGAATTAGTGATGGGAAGGAAGCTATTCTCACAATCACTTATTCTGGAAAAATAAAGTGGAAAAAAGATACTGTATTTGTATGGACTGGACATGTTTATGAAAATGTACTGAAGGAAGCAAGTCAGATTGAGAAAGAAAAATAACACTGTAATAAATTATATAATAAAATACTTAAAGATTATTGGAGCCAGCAAAACTGAGGCAAACTGTACAGACAGAAAACCATTGCTAACAACTGGAGGCACATTCTTCCATGCAATAGCTCTCTATGACACAGAAGTGCCAAGGAGAGATTAAGAACAGTTTTTGCTTTGGTCAGAAACTGGGCATAAGGATAAAATGAACGAAACGCGGGGAAAGCAGAATCTACCATCCACTAAGAGGTGATACAGGCATTGTGGTTTGATGGGAAAGAGATCATGTCTGGACTTATTCAAATGAATACTGAAAGGTCATTACCAACAGGGAAAGTTCAGAGGGGTGATTCAGACCCTTTGCCCTCTTAGCAGATGTATTACAGGATAAATGTGTGTTAAGCAAGTACCTACCAATGCCATGCTTTTCCATCAGTGTGATGAGTTCTGCTTCTGTCAGGTAGTCAGGAGGACTGGTTTGCATTTCCAGCAATTTTATTTCCCCAACTGGAAAGAGATCTCCTTTCTCACAGCAGGGAAGGCTCTCTTCTAATGGAATGCTGTGCCAAGGCATAATTTCTGTGAACCCTGGAGGTAAACAAAATAATGAGAGCTTATCTTCACAGCTTACAAAAGGCCAAGACTCCTATTTCTGATTTTAACGTGGGCTACACAATGCATATCAAAGTTGAGAGGCTGTTTGCCCTCCCTGCAGACAATATTTGAAATACTACATCAAGAAATGGGATCTCCCACTGCATCAAAGCTGTTCTGTGGAAAATTGGGTCCAGCTGATATATTGAGAGAAAAAGGAAACTGCAGAAAAAGAGAAAACCAACCAAGGCTTTCCTCAAAGGAAAGCATAGTGCCAGAAGTCTTACCAAATGGATGGGAAGAGCCTCTTAAAAAGAAAATGCAAATACTAAGTTGTATTAATGTAACAGATGACTTGCTGTGAACATTTCACTGAGGGTACTACAGTCTTTTTCCTGAGGCTCAAGGAAAAAAATGTAAAGAAAAAAAAAAAAAAAAAAAAAAAAAAAAAATCAATCCTTGTATAATATAAATCACAAAAAGCATTTGCAGTCTGAAAAACAACAACCGGTCTTTACACTGGTAAGTGTGGCACTAAAAACTTTGAGACTACTACGTGGGAAGTACATCCTTTCCTAGGGTAACAGAAATGAAAAGACAAAGATTCAGTCCTTGTGATCTTAATAAGCTCCAGGAAAAAAAGTCTTAAATTCGACTTGCTCACTTTTATACCTATTTAATGCATGAATTGGTAATTCATGCATTGGTCATTCAAATTGTAGCTAACTACTTACTCCCTGGTTAGTCTTACCTGGTGAAGTTACCACTTTTCCGACGCAGCTAAAACGTTCAGGGCCAATACTGAAAGAAATGTTGGTTTGTAGGTACTTGCAGTCAGCGCTCACAGTGGCAATGAAATGCCTAGTTATGTACTCATACAGTCGCCATCCATCTCCACCTGGGGATAAACAATATCTTACTCCCACAAATAAGTCTTGCAGCACCATATAAAATCTGCACTAGAAGATATCAAATTTCCACAGAAACCACAGGGAAAACTGGTACCTAAGAGAAAATGAGATTCAGAAGTCCATCCAACTTCCCCTTTAAAATTGCC
The DNA here is from genome assembly GCF_019232065.1 of Centrocercus urophasianus. Taxonomy (NCBI): domain Eukaryota; kingdom Metazoa; phylum Chordata; class Aves; order Galliformes; family Phasianidae; genus Centrocercus; species Centrocercus urophasianus. The sequence continues at coordinate 12,069,286 of NW_024884867.1, forward strand.
TACCCATAAAATCACGTTAGAATCCTCTGTTACATTGTTTTGGTTTTTTTTTAAATGTTATCAACCAGATTGCCTGACAAACTAGCACAGCACAGACAAGAGCTGCATGCAGTTTCCTTAATCACAATATATAGCTAGGAGATCAAATAGTGGAGGTTACACTGTTATAAACAGAAAACTAAGCTTCTAAGTATCAGTCTTGTGCTTTGCAGATTTCATCCTACCGTGTATAAAGAAGTTTTACATAGCCATTCAGTAAGCTACATGGTTACTCAATTTACTTCTCTATCAGAGCTGATTTCACTGATGACTGAAAATCAGGATTTACCAGTTTTCTACAACAATCTTAGTTATTCCTAATAAACACATCACACTCACTATACTTCCTTATAATTTTTAAATCTCTCTTTCACAGGTCACAGCATAGAGTCAAATCTTACATTTTAACATAATGAACACAGAACACAGGAAAAAAATTAAATTCAGCTGAAGTCTGAATTTCAAGCAGAAATATTTAATAAAGTTTCAGCACTTTGAAGCCATTACAGGGCAAATCTCTCTGAGAGTTCTGATCTTTGCTGTTATTAGAAACTTAAGGTAAAGTCTGCTCTTCTGTCCAGCTCTTCCAATTCAGATTTTACATTAAAACCTAGAGTCTTTTAACATAGCTCCCAAACCTTCAGGAGCAGATTTCCTCAGAGCGTTCTAACACTATTCAATTTGTCTATACCTAATTCTGCTTCTGTTGCAGCTTTCATTGGAGTGATGGGAGGATGGTCCCCTGCATCATGGCCTTTCCTTGGACGATTGATGCCTTCTGATAGCAATGCTTTTACCTGGGTGAAGGAAAAGAGAGAAAACAGGCTGAAGTGGGTAGCAGGTCTCCACTATCAGGTTAAAAGTTTTTTTGAGATCAAACCCGTAACTACAATATCTGTATGTAAAAGCAATTACAGATCAAAGCGTACAGGTGAGATGTGTTACAACACGGACCAGAGAACCATCTGTAGAACAGCAGAGGTGTTGCTTTATGTACTCACCGTTTCTGCCCAGTAAGGATTATTAGCTTGCTGTCTCAAGCATCCCTTCAAGTCAAAGTTTTCTGGATAATGGGTAGTTTCTGTTCGAGGGTAGCTGATATAACCCTGCGTATACAGACGCTCTGCTATCTGCATGGCGTGCTGCGGACCCATTCCTGGGATGGCACAGGAGAGGAGAAAATCATACAGCAATCTGTAGATGGTCTGGTTGCCGAGTCTTAAAGCATACCTTATCAAAACATTTCCATTAGTTATAAATTACTGCTTGTCCTTTCTGTAAGGCTTTTGCCACCTTGATCTGACCCAGCATTTCTGACATGCTTTCTAAACGTGTTTCCCAAAAGTGATACACTGTAGGGAGAGGAGACTCATCAAAACATATTTTATATGGGCTTGATTTTTTCAGCTGAGAATCCAAAGTATTTTGCTCTAAATCAGTGTGAAAATCTAAACTTTTACACGTACCTAAAGCAGCACTGGCCACTCGTAGCATTTCTACCGTGTTCAGAGCCAGTGGTCTCTGCTTCACCTTCTCTTTTTTACTCACAGATTCTACCTAGAAAATAGCATTTTTCCAGTAAAAGTTTTGAAGCTTGGTAATTAATAAATGCATAATTTCCATTATGATTAAAACCACGTTGTATAACTACATTACCTGCTTTTGTCATATCTGTTTTGATTTTTTTCCTTAGAACAGTAACCACCAAATCTGGTGGAAATCTGACTGGAAACAGCTTTACCAAATGCTGAAGGTACAGCCCAAGGGTCCCTTCACACCATGGACTAGATCAGACCTACCACTGGATACGCAGAAAAGTAGCTTATTGCTATCTTCACTTCCCATTTAGCTCAGCAGCACATTTGTCAGTGCTGCAAGGGTGTAGTGCTCAATCCAAGTAGTGGTCCCTAAAGATAGGGATCTAGATTTTTGAAGACTTCACACAGCCTCTGAATGTTGATAGCTGTAAACATTTAAATCCCAACACACTGACAAACAAGTATTGAACAGAACAGAATTACAAGTTAGTTGGCTATAGAGACTGCACCATACACAATTAAAAATTTAACCGCAGGAGTGCTGTTACATAAGTAAGCAAATTCTGATCTGTACAGTGTCCTTTGGGAAACAAGAGGTCTGCTCAGAGTTCTGAACTGCGTTTCTCAGCAAGTTCAGCAATGAAAACTGCTAATTCCTGTCATGAATGATGACCATTTCCAAAGTCCAGAATGGGCTTCTGTTGAGACGACCATACCAGTGCGACTCAAACGACACAAACTACAATCACGAACCTTTTTGCTTCTTGTTTATACAAAGTTGAATTGAATTTAAAAAAAACAGATCATATTTCATAACTTTCTTCACCAAAAGAACAGAAAACAAAACAATATACAGTAGATGAAATATTAAGTAGCATCTCCTTTATGTGAAATATGCTCTAGCAACACCTAGTAAACACTCCTACCTTTGCTTCTCTTGCCGTCTTTGTTACATTCAGGAACATCTGAGCAATCTCACGATCAAATACCCGCACTCTATCCCAATCCAAAGTGAGAGAACTTTCTTTCTCAGGGTTCACCTGGTTGATCAAAAAACAAACAACAACAACAACTAAACTCCCACCAACACTATTATTAAAAGTGCAGAATGCACTTTTCCAACAATAATCCAGAAAGTAAACCCTAGTAACAGATGTTCTTCAAGAGCTCCAAGCACGCAGCTGTACTCACGTTCCAGTGGCTTTTGAGAAACAGCGTAATTTGAGTTCAGGAGAATGACTGGAATTACTCTTGCAGTTAACTGAAATTCTATCTTTATTTTTAATATTTGGAATAACAAAGGCAAAAAGGGCAAAAATTCAACGTTTATCATTTTGACTTGCAAAATTAATTCTTTGCATTAAAAACAAAAGCGTACATAGGCCCCATTCCAAGTCCCACCTACAAAAATAAATATGAACTCATCAGTGTGTGTGCATGCAACTCCCTGAAAACGGCACCAAATACTTCCTAGCACGACACAAATAAATGAGATGTATCAAAAAACAGATGAGAGTAGACACTGGATTTCACCTTTTTTTTTCTTTTTAAATTTTAAAATCTAAAAATGGCAACTTCTTACCATCTATCTTCTACTTATTTACACAATCCATGTCATCACAAACAGTAAAACCATGTTGGTTTGCTCTCCAAGCTTGGACAGCAGCAAGGCTATAAAACTGCCATAAGCAGCCAAAGCATTCAGAGGACTCAGCATCAACACAATGAACATTTTATTTACTTTAGAATTCCAATACTCAGCAATGCCAATGCTTGCTGGCAGACAAATTTATTCTTGGATTCAAATTAACACCACAGTTGGTCCAAGGACCCCAGGGAACAATAGCAAGCCATTTCAAGTAGTCTTTCTGGCTGAGTCTAAGCTTAGATGGTTAGCACTGAGGAATTCTTATGGCCAGCATACAATTACCACTTGAACACAGAACTGACATCATCAAATCTGCTCTAGAGAGAGTGGTGACACACACACACACGTAAACTGAAAGAAAATAACAAGTAAATTGGAGGCATTGTGAATCCTTGTCAGCAGCTACAAATTTATGAATGGACAAAATGAAAATATTAAGTGCATTTCTTTGTACATAAGAAGGAAAACATGTTTTAATCAAACAAGTAACACAAAGCTTACTTTAGCCTGCAGCACCCAGTAAGTCTCAGGCTTGAATGACTGGATTTTGTCGTGCCTTTCAACGCAGAATCCAAGTGTTGGTGTTTGACATGGCCCGAAGGAGATGAGGGAGCTGTCTAAATTTCCATATTTCCCCTGAAAATACTTGGTCTGAAATCTTAAGGGGAAGATAATATATAGCAATAAATACATCAATATCCTCATTCCCATGCAAAGAAGCAACTTTCAGGAACTTTTCCAGATATGTATGAATAATTTGCTAAGTCACTCAGGTGTATATATATATTAAAAAAAAAAAACTATTTTCAGAAACAACAAGTCTTAAAGCTAAAGAAGTTAGAATTACTTTGCTTCCTAGAATTCTGCTTACTCCCAAGGAAGTGTGAGAAGACTAAATAAGATATCTATTATCTGCTGACATTATTTTCTCTAACCTAGTTAAAGCTATAACACATTTTTTCACTTTACAGCACAGAACTGTTTGCTTTGGTACTCAGTAGAATTAGCCACTACAGCTCTAAGGCGTATTTTGCTGACAGAACAGTGCTCCTGAACCTTTCATAAAACTACATCCCATCTATGCTCTCACCTTGTAAATGCACAGCCAATTCTGAGATCCAGCTCCTGGCGGGCATCCACTGAAAGAGCTTCATTGCGATTGGGCTCTCCCAAATGATTCATGGCATTGCAGATGTCTGTGTCAGTAATAGAACTGAATTTAGCTCTATAAACTGTCCTTTCAGTGCTAGGAGGTTTGTTCATAACAGGAAGAACAGCATCAAGAACCTAATGAGGATCAAAAGCAGATTTTATAAGTAACTGAAAGCTCAGGGCTTAAGTCAGTTTTTCTCTCAGGAGCAAAAAACAAACCAAAACCTCCCCACAAAACACCTGCTGATGAGTAACTGTTTTCCTCATTCAGTAAGATATCGTGTCAGTACATAAACTGATAAGAACAGTATTTGTCTGTACACTAAAAAGCATATTAAGAACTACAAAAAAATGAAAGGTCTGTACATCAAACAGCAACTGCTGGAAGTGAAACACTATTCCTAGCTCAGAGCAAAGAGTCTCACCACTGCAGCTGTTGTACTGCGAATATCTGATGAACGTGCATCAGTTTCTACCTAGGTTGCCAAGGCACAGTAATGAAACAGTGGTATTTAAAGAACTTAAATACTTCATAAAATGTGTTTTTTAAACAAGAGAAAAAAAATAGTTTTCATGGAGTGTATAATCAATGAATATTAAGATGTTATAATTACAAAATAAACAAGAGAGTTTGGCAAAGCAGATTACGATAACAAGAAGAGAATAGATAGAAAGCTTACCCCTGGGCTCACTTACAAAACTCCAGCAGAGCAGATCTCCAGCAGAGATCCCTCCCCACTGGCAGCCAGCTCTTAAATAGGTCTAGGAGGGGTGCAGCCTGGCTCCACCCCTTCTGGCAGCACAGCTGCATTGCCTTCACCTGTGCTCCCCTGGCTCAGTGCTCCCTCAGGTGATCAATCAGAGGCTCAGGCTGTGACCCAGCAGCTCCCATACAATGGAGACTTCAGGGAACGGGATTTTTTTGAAGAGTCTCTGTACACCACAAAGTTTTAGTTCTACATCTTTACGGTGCAGAGTCCAAACTCCTGCTGTAAGCCAACATTTACAAACAGCCTCTATGCTCAGAAGTGTCTCAACTAAGCTAGGATAATGGAAATTAATTTTGTAAGGATGGCAAAAATAACTAAACCAGCTGTGAAACACTGACTCTGACAGAAAGCACTGCTACATTCCAACATTTAAGAGATCTTATTATTCCTCTCTGATCTGCAACATCAACGAAATCAATTACACTCTTTGACTGACATCTTACGAATTCAAAAACACGAGCTTTTCCACCAAGGTTCCCCATGCTTTTAAATTTTTATTTAACTTAGTTTGAATATTACCATGTATCCAAAGAACAACATACTGATAGTACCTCATGCTACAAATTAATACAATATGGTATTAGAAATCTTACTTCAAAACAGATGTTTTCTCCCTCCTTATCGCAATCCAACCACAAGACAATGCAATCACAGCCTCTTCCCTCCACCTGTAAAAGAAATTAGCACAGTAACCAGCAACTCAAACAAAAAATCTCTTCAGTAACTGTACAGCTTTTGTTTCTGTTTTAAAGCTCTAAAGATTGACACAATTTATTTGGTGCAAAAAGAATTGGGAGAAGAAAGCAAAAGGAACAAGAAAACAGCATGTAATTATAGAATGGTTTAAGAGAAAAGAAAGATGTGCTTCACAGAACCGAAAGTCTGCCTGAAAAAATACATATATCAGCATGGATGGCTCTGCAGTAGCAGAAGGCTTCTGAACTCCTGCCCCACACTATATGCATGATCTTGGGCCCAGTCCCTTCCCCTTCCTCTGTCTGAATTCTCACATCATTAAATCAAACAAACAATAACAACAACAAAAAAATCAAGAACGACTTTTCTAGCTCATAAAGATGCCAGGAAATCTAAACTTATCCAACAGATATCAATCTTACACCAAACACCTTCTTTCCAGAAAGAGTATAATTTTGAAAAAGGATCCAAACTATCACTTTCTTCCCACAGAAGTGCATGTGAGAAGAGGCTAACAGAGATATTTTGAAGGAGCCATTTGCAGGCTAGACCTTCCATGTGCTGTTAGAAGCCACACACGTATCCAATACACAGAGGGATCGTTTGTTTTGACACGAATCTCAAAAACATTTCATAAGAGGAATACCTGTAAAAACTTCACCATGGTCAGTTTGGGATTCGCTTCTTTCTTTTCTGTGGGAGCTTTGCTAAAAAGTTCTGCTGGATCCACCTTGTCCCAGCTGTTATATTTTCCTGAAAAGCAGAAGTGCATTAAAGTAGAGCTGTAAATAAACATTAAAAACCCCAGAACAATAGTTTGGCTGTCAAACTTTGTCTTGGAAAGCTTCCATCCTAATGCATCTTGCTTTACTGGATCTCAAGTGACCTCTTAACTCTGTGTGAACTGCAGCTGTAATTCTGAGACACGGCAGACAGAATTTAGAGACATACTACACATCTTTCAGAAACGTTAATATGAGCTATTAAAAAACTCCTGTTCCTGCAATCAGTTATCAGGCCAGGGAGCAATTTTTCCTGGTCTTCACAGTGCACACAAGAGGTGCACACTGCACTCTTTTACCATTACTCATGGCCAGCTATGTCACAGCCCTATTATGCTGTGAAGCATCCAGTACCACCATCTTCTCATATCAGAGCATTTGTTCATTTCCCTTTGTCAAAAATAACTGTTCACAAAATTGTTTAACAATTATATGACACTGTACTCCTTCAAAGCACTGTAATTCAGAATTTAATAGTTGGCAAATTAAGACTCATAATATAATTCAGGTATTGAAGATGTGTTGCACAGTCACACAAGTCAGCCAGGGGGCTAGAAACAAAAGTTAAAAACTGGAGACCACAAGGGATATTATCATACTCCCTTCCGCTCTTGTTCTCTTTAATGCTTTTCCTGAAGAAAACATCATACACGGAAATAATCCAGTCCTTGAAAATTTCACAAGCCATATCAGTTAAAGCACTCAACGAACAAATACCTATGAAATCCAAAGTCATGACATGACCACACACAGATGTCATCTTGAAACGGGCACTCTGCCCTATAAACGACCCCGAGTACTCATGCACAGAGCATGCACCATTCAGCCCCTTGCGAGAGGACATGCTTCCTGTGGGAATAAGAACACAATTAACAACAAAATACAAACTAAGAAGTAATAAAAAAAACAACTACTGAAACATTGTTCTTTCATAATTACACCCCCTTTTCTCTAGGCCAGACAACTAGGATCTTCCTGCTCATAAAATTCTAACTCTTTGATCAAGGTTCTGCTCCAACTATTGTTTTAAACTTTTTCTGTCATAATTCATTTTCGGTTGAAATATCCAGAATCTCCTTTGTCTTTCCCCACCAGAACCACAGAATGGCTTGCGTTGCAAGGAACCTCAGGGATCATCGAGCTCCAAGAGATCCTTAAGCAAATACAGCTGGTTTTCTGCCATCCACATCATTTACAGAATATTTACCATTGCTTCAGAAATTCCCAGACACCAGCTTACTACTTGACTGGCGTTTTCCAGAATCTGTATGCACTAACACACACTACAGACATACAAAAGAGAATCACAGAACAGGTTGGGTTGGAAAGGACCTCAAAGATTATCTTGTTCCAATGCCCCTGCCACAGACAGAGGTGCCAACCACTAAAGCAGGCACTGATCAGGCTGCCCAGAGGTAACAAAAACAGATTTCACGATTCTCAAGTTGAAGAAACAATGGCACATCAAAATACGCAGAATGAACAAAACGAAGCACCACTCAGTAATTTCATGAACGGGCAGCTGCTCTAAGCCACTGTTCCAGTGCCTGCTACCCCAAAGACAATCAAGTCTGCCACCTGGCTATCTCTTGACCTCACTTCTCCCGCAGAGATCTCAAGCACTGCCTCACGCAGCGAGGCTCTGTGCAGACCACGTCCATTTCCTCAGCAGGGCAGTGCCTCCATTCTGCCACTGCCAAAAAAGGACGAAACCGAGCCGCTTCCATTCCTACCCCTCGAGAGGATCTTGGCGATGGACTGCGCCAGGGAAGGCTTCTCCGCCACCATCAGCACAGTCCTCATCGTGGGCTGCCGAGACACGAACTGACAGGCGGCGCAGCGGTTCGGTTTCCCGGAGCCCACGGCACTCAGCTCACGGACGAGAGCCCGTTCTCAGCCTGGAGAGAGAGGGAACGCGGGAGCGCGCTGCGCAGCCCCAGCGACGAGCAGCCACGCATCGCACGAGCACGCAGCCAGAACCCGCCGCTCCGCGGGGCAGCCCGCAGCTTCACGGCGGAAAACGGCTCCAGCAGGCGCCCCGAGGAACAGCTCGAGCCCGGGGTCGGACGGGCCCCGAGAAGAGCCCCGCCGGAGCTCCCCGCCGAGCTGAAACACCTCCCAGCCCCGCACCTCAGCGAGCGGCCATAGCGCCCGCTCGCACTTCCGGGGCACGGCGCCGGAAGTCGGGGAGCGCTGCGGCACCTTCCGTCCCGTCCGCTGCGCCGGCGTCCCCTGCCGGTGTGGAGGAGTGACGGCGAGCCGCGGCTCCGCTCCTCACGTGCCGCCATGGGAGGGTCGGCGCGGCTCTGCCCTGCCCCGCGCGCGCTCCTGTGGACTGGCGGTCACCGCGCAGAGCGGAGCAGAACGGGCGGCAGCACCACGCGTACGGAATGAACGGAACGGATTCATCTTCGCTTAGATTAGTGGCATTATTAGATATACAGGTTACTAGGGAAGGAAACAATGCCAGGGATCTTTATTCTTGGCAAAAGCAAATCTGTGAGTTGCTAAAACAAATGTGTTCTTCAGTGCCTGGTTCTCTTTGACATCTGGGGAACATCTGGAACAATCAGTATGCAAGTTAACACAAAGCCTTCAGAGATGTCACAGGCATATTTTCAATTTCCTCTACAATAAGCCTGCTACAAAACCCACCATCTCTTCCTTTTTCAGCACCCAGCAGTTACTCTGTCCCCGTTCTGAAGGCTTCTCTCGCCCGCGCTGCGCTCACGGGGACACAGAGCGCCGCCCAGTCTCCGAGTGGCGTTGGCCGCAGAACGTTACAGCAAACGGCGCTTCCCAGGCAGCTCAGCGAGGTGCAGGTCTGCCTCTTCCCGAAGATGCAGAGCAGGATGCAGCCGGCCTGCACGCCCATTAACAAACTGTTGCTGATTAAGGGTCAATTCCCAGATCAGAACAGTGATAGGGTGTGCAGCACTGCCCTACGTTCCCATTTCCTCCGCCCCGCTGCATCGCTCCATCTCCGCAGCCACCACCACGGCCGGAGATCGGGCGGCAGCTGCCCCACTGCTGCTTTTGGCCGCTCAGGTCCAGGTGAAGGTTTACCGCCGCCAAAAAATCCTCCGGCAGCCCGGCCACCCTCTGCATGTCCATACACGCAGGTTCTCTTCAGCAACATCCGGCGTGCCAGGACCACGGGCGGTGGGCGCAGACTGAACGGGTTCCTCACGACCGTCGCGAAGCGCTGCCCGTGTTGCGCGGCTGACGGCACGCCGGGCCAGCAGGCAGGAAAGGTTCGGAGCGCAGAAGGACGGCGCTGAAGGACTCGGCCTGCCGTGCTGCAGCCGGCGCGCTGCGGAGCGCTTCCCCGCCAGGGAGCGGTGGCGGCGCGGGATCGGGCTGCTCGGCGTGGGCCGGGCCGGGGGGCGCTCGGAGCCGGCGCCCACCTCAGCCGGGACGCGGCCTGGAAAACATCTGCGGGCCGGGAGTGCCCTGCCCTCGCTGCCGCCTGTACAGCCCCGTGTTTTTCGGCGCCGTTTATTCCTGGGTTGTTTCGGCGGATGGTTATTTCAGCGGCGAAAGCCCTCGTCTTGGCATCCGTTCCGCATCGGCAGAGCTTGCGCCGTGCCTGAGCCTTGGGCTCCGCATCTCTGAACGACTTCGATCGTAACGCCTCGGTGCCTGGAGCTCCCGGGCTTGGGCAGTGGCTCCCCTCAATTCGGGGGTGTTCAACAGATCTGATTGCAAAGTTTATTTTAAGGGCAAGATAGGAAAAGCTGCAGAAGCACCAACTGTTGTGGAGAGCATGGTCACTCCTATTTTCACTCATTCCTGACCTTAGGGTAACTTTGCCCTATTTGTTTCCAAACACACTCGAAGAGATGGTCATGATATTAATAAGTATCGACAAGAGGATCAGGCTGGCAGAAACACATCTGGGAGGATGCCATAGACATCAGAAATGATGGAAATGCAGGCGATGAAAAAACAGTTTTTCTTCTTTTTTGGAACTAATAAAGAACTATGAGGCCACAAAAATGTGCCTGAAATCCCGAGCACAGGTCTGGTCTCCAGATACTTCGGAGATGGGAAGCAGGAGTCAACTGCATACAGAGAAATAACAGTTCTCAAAGTACTTTGGGTTGAAGCAAAAATTACTTGTTCCTTATAAGAAATTTAAAAAATTATAATAGAAGGAAGAGGAGAAGGAAGAAGGTGGATGCTGGCTGCAATAGGATATTCTTACTTCCTGGACTCACACACTCACACACACAACATCTCGTAGGATCTTGACCCAATTTTCCCCTTTGGTAGTAGTCTCTTATTCAAAGAGAAATGGAAAAGCCCACAGATAACCAAAGCTCTGTGTTAGAAAATACTCAGACTTCAATCCCGTATGTATCCACGTGTGTTTGCCAGTTTGTGCAGTACTGGCAAGGCAGAAAGGCTCACCTACTGACATGGTGGGGGAACACGTCACATTAAAGAGACTGCAGAGCTAAAAGTGCCCATTTATCTTCTGAAGCATTACTTCTCATTTAAGGCTTTCTTGAAATTGATGGAAAGGATCTGTGTGAATGGGAATGGATCCACAAGGATGAAACAGGAGAAACTAAATACACATATTGTGTTCAGGTTTGGTCTTGCACCGGCCTCTGTGTTCCAGCCCAGTTTGGGCACTGACAATAAACCACAGTTCAGGTTGGATAATCCCTCTCCAAATGCAGTCTGTGATAAGAAAACAAAACAATAACAGAAACAAAGCAAAAAGAAACAAAAGCAACATGGTGGTGACCATCTGAAATCCATATCCCCACGTTCCCTGCGTGTGGGCAACTGCGCTGCAGACCTGAGGGTACAGCTGTAGGAGATGCAGACCTCAGCACAGACCTCAGCTGCTTTCATGCTGTTATTTGCAAATTGATGCAGCACAGCCACGTTGCCGCAAAGGCCCCATCTCCAAGCCAGGAGCTGAGATCAGGGAAGTGCAGTTCATGTGGGAGCCTATCTGAGCAGAAAGATCTGCACAAGTTGCACTCTTACCGCATTGTGCAGACATGCTCTGAGATCACCTCCCATCAGCAGGCTCAGCGTGCTTCCCATCCCTGGAGAGCCTATCCCCCCAGAGGAGGTAACGTTGTCTGCGTGTCACATCAGGGAAGTCACTGTCACAGGGCACTGACGTGCAAGCTCTCCAAGAGCTGATCTACCTTCCAAACTCCTGCACAGTCTGTCCTGCACTGTGACCAGCTCCTCCTTCCCCACCCTGAGGACCCACTACGGCTGCCCACGCTCTCATACCCTGGCTCCAGTTCCAGGCTGATAAATGCCCTAGGTTGCTTGCAGTCACATCTCTGCTCCATGACCTGCATCTATATGCTCCCTGTGTTCCCAGCTGTAACACTTAGCATGGAGACATGCAGGTCGCCCTGCTAACAACCTAACGCTGGTCTGGCAGAACAGACTTACATGTGCTCTGGCTACAGTCAAATATATTTGCAATTTTAAAGACCTTTTTCAAACAAATCAATCTTAGATACCAATATACCTTGACAGAACCAACATTTGGATGTGAGCAAATATGTGTTTTATAATTCAGAACCATACAGGCAGGTTCAGACAGTCTTGTAAAGTCTGCTGTATACCTAATTACTCACATCTCTGCTTTCCAAGTGTCTGAGCTGTGTAAATTAGGGGTGAGGTAAATTCTTTGCTGTCACTTTGCAGAAACTTCAGCTGTTTGTTTGGTTTTGGTTTTTGTTTATAATTGGGTTTGGAAATTGGGATTTCTGCTTTGAGTTGGGTTGAACCCTCAGTACCAAGAGCTCTGTCTGCTGACCTCATTTGGAGCAAACCAGAAGTTCATTTTTGCCTGAGTTCTACATCCCTCTCCATCCAAGCTGGGGCAGAAAACATAACTGCATTTTTATGTTCTAGCCTTTCTTACATCCTTTCTCTGCCCCACACCTCTGAAGTTAAAATGACCCAAAGAACCATAGATGCACTGCTCTTTGTTCAGGAGAAATCAGCGATCTCCCCTCACATGCAGTCCTTCTCCAGGTTGCAGTAGCTGTGAAAAAGCTGGAGAACCAGCCTTAGAAAAAAATGAAGACATCTTGTAAACAGAAAGCTCTCAGAACACGGTTCATCAGTACTGCATTTTTTTTATATGAGAGGCTCTTAAAGCCTCTTCCTTGCTCTGCCTGTGTCTGTCATCTGCTCTAATAACAAATTTTTGCTTTGGAGCTGTGGGGTTGCTGTTTCACTGCTTGTGGCCCTGGCCTTTGAGCTGTGAGTCAGTAGTGTTATACATTTCTAGTTAACATCCATGCTTGTGCTGAAGTCCACATTTTACCTCCACTGTTTGGATGCTGCTGCGGCTCTGGACCCGTGCCACAGCTCCCTTGCCATGAGCTCCAGCAGCCCTGCAGTGGGGGGCACAGCGGCAGGGAAGGAGCCGGCTCAGTCCCTGTGGGTGTTAGAAAACCCCTTCCCTCTCTCTGACAGGAGACCAGCATATGCCTCACTCTTTACAATTAGAAGTAAAAATAAAATAAAATCAAAAAGAACCCAAGTGAGTAGAAACGTTGTAGAGAAGAAGGAGCTGGCACCTCTGTGAATCAGGCCCAATTAAGACCATTACTGTGGCAATGAAAATCTCTTTCACTCAAGTTTTACTCTCCAGCTGTGACTACCTAACCCCACCTGGACAGCAAGGGCCATACATCCCCCATTCAGACTACCTTCAATGAGTTTGTTAGCCCAGAAATAACATCAATCAGCAATTGTTTTTGAGGTAGGGAAGTAACTTGACAGATTCTTTCAAAGGAGAATTAGGTTCCTAATTATCTGTGACCTTGCGTGTTTCAGAATCATTATGGCCATTACAGGACATCACTTGTCTGTACTTTGACTGTCCCTGCTTCCTTTGCATTCCTCGGCATTTTCCTATTGATTTTCAAAGAAGCTGATGGGGTCACACTGACAAATCCTCAGTACCTCCAACAGCTCATAACCAGAGTGTGGGATGAAAAGCCGTATATTGCAGGAGTGGATAAACTTGGAGCCCTGAGCTGCCATCTGGGAGACAGAGACAAAACAGCACCCATGCTGCATCGGGATGGGCTTGAATGTTAGGGCAAAGGCCAGAAAAATGGTCTGGGACACTGCTGGGGTAACTCAGCTTCCTGGGATCCTCCTGATAAAGCAGCAGTCGGGCACAGAGTCCTGTTTGCTGGATTTCCCAATTGCTGTTTGCAGGCGCTCAGTGGGAGTAGAGCTGTAGCTGCAGGATGAAATGTGAACAAAGCGGAGAGCTCTACGCGGTGACAGGGCGCTGCGACTGCTCCTGTCTGAGCATTCTGAAATTGCATTCCTCTTTGCAATTTGATAGCTTCAGAGGTATTTTAATGCACAGCCTGCTGCCATCGTTGTATCACCTGAAGCTGATGAGAGAGGGGCTGGATGATCCAGTGGCAACACGGCATTCTGCACATATATGAACGAGGAACTGGGGCTGAAATCAAAGAGCAGCCAGCTGTCAAGAACATTTCCACGGGAAGCTCCTGAGGTCATTTTTCTACAGTTTTCAAAATAACTCTTAGCATCTCTGCAGAGCTATCAGGGAGGTACTGCATCAGAGACGCTCCACTTTAGGCCTCTGTGGGTGAAGTGACAGAAGGGGTTAACTGGGAAAGGGGACCAGGAATCCTGGAGACATTTTCAGATACCTGGGGTACCTTCGGCTCCACAGCTCTGACCTCTGACTCTCAAAGTTTATCAGCACATTCACTAATCAGAGGTGTTTAATGGAACAGCCACATGGATTCCTGGCATTCTTGAAACGTTATAACCCTGTCAGTTGTACGAAGACGAAAAGTCTCTTGCTTTTGAACTCCATAGAGTTTGCACTGTCTTAGAATCCTTTGATAAATACTTGCTGGATTTCTTACCTCGCTGCTCTAATCTGCGCGAGGTCATCCAGAAAAAAAAAAAAAAAGTTTTATTCTGTGGTCATTCATCACTTCAGTGGATCAAATCAATGTTTTCTCAAACTGTGGAGTAGAAAAAATGTTGTGTGCCTTGCTTAGGAAAGCCAGCAGGTAAAACTTTGATTTTCATGTTACATGCATCATTTATGTGTTCTTGGTCCATAAAAAACAAATGTCAAATATGCTTTTCCACAAATCTTTCTCACGTTACTTAATTATCTCACTCAAGGACCCAAAGGTTTTTATCGGCAGAGTCCACGTGGGTGTTCTTCCTTCTCAGCTCACACTGGAGAGCTTCACCACAAAGCTCTGGATCCAGTTACCAGCAGGGAGCCAAGCCTGGCTGGAGGAATGTGTGACCCAGACCTTGCCCAGAATTTAAATGGACCCATATTCACATAGGCTGAGATGCCCAGGTCACTTCTGAAAATTAAACTAGATTTTGGCAATCACTTTGGGCATCACTTTTGGCAATCACTTTTTTAAAATTTAATTCAAGCCCAGAATACATATATACATACACACAGCATCAATGTTCATGTAAGAGAGCTTGCATTTCGAGCAAGAAATATCTGTGTCAAATTTCTGGTGAATGAGCTCCACAGAAAGCAAGCCTTGCTGGCACAGATCGTCTGGGGAAACAGACTTAACTTGTCAGTGTAAGGAAGCCTTGTCATAGGGGTCCTGGCATAACAGGCAAGAAAGGATCCTGGATGTACTGAGAGCTCATGGGTGAGCTGGCTGTTGTCTCCACTATGAAGCTTTAAAAGCAAACAGATCACATAATTTATGAATGGCTTCACAGGAAGGCTCACATTTATCCCAAAAGGCTATGCCTCAGTGTAGCAGACCTTCCAGCACACTTTCCAGGTGTCTCTTCTGTTTTTGACTTCATTTGATTACTCATAGCTCTGTTCTTCTGCCATTTTTCCTAACTCATCCTCTGTATTTCCAGATCCTCCATCTGCTGGCAGATTGTGCAGCCAAGCTTCAGGCACTTATTTTGAGGTGGACAAAGCAAGAGCCTGACCATTCCCAGGGCAGGGGAAAAGCATACACAAAGAAGATCAGTTCCTGCACACGGTGGGAGCTCAGGTGCTGCCACAAAGGCAAACATCGAGCCAAACCATGTCACTCGTGGGCCAATCTAACCTCACCCGTCGCTCCACATGCATCCTCCTCCACCTCTTGGCTTTTACCTGGTGCTGAGAGCTGCGGAGCACTGGGGACATGTTGAACAAAGCACTTCCCAGAGGCACACAGGCAGGCAGCAGGATCTCGGTGTTAGCATGGAGCTGGGCTCAGATCCTAGAAGGTATTCCGTAGCAGTGCTTGGAACATCTTGCTCTTCTTGTTACCTCTCCTGACCTAGCAAATGAGGGGCAGGATAGGAGCGATTTTTGTATCTAGGTCAGATCTTAATCTTTTCTTCCCCCTTTACTACAGAATCACTCCCTCCAGTTTCCTCTCAGCACCTTTCAGGCTTGCCTTTCAACTGGTGATGAAAATTTTCTGTAATTCTTTCCCTCTGCCCTCTTCAGTCCAGGAAAGAACCATTTGTGCTGAAGAGGATGGCATTTTTCTTCATTTTCTTTCACTTTTCTTTTTCCTCTTTCCTCTCGTAGTCCTGTGTCTGACTGATGTAATACAAGGAGATATTTAAAACCACAGAATTATAGAAACACCCATGCAAGCCAGATTCTTCTTTGATTTATTTTCCCTCACTTACCAGAACCGCAAAAGGCAGCTGAGGACCCACTGATGTAAAAGTTAGATAAACTCTGTACTAGTGAGACTCACTTATCTGCCTCCAGCCTCACGTCCCTTTGGCCCACAAGGCTATGGAATAACACTCCATAGATACTCATGTCACAGATGCTTTCTGCATAGTCTCCAGCACTAGCTCCTCTGAGGATGTGCCATTCTTCCTCTGGTCTAAGATCCAGTGCTTTGCCACAGTCTAGGAGTCCAATCCTTACCAAGATTTATATATTTTCAGCTCTACCATTAGCATCCTTCAGAAAGAATCCCAGAAGTCATTTTGGTCTGGAGTTCACACTTTGGTTGGAATCTGAACCAAGGCCAAAGGCCAGCAACAGCCACTCTGGAACCTGCCCCATGCCCCACATGCACAGCCCTCTGCAGGCCTTCCTCTTGCAGACCCAGATTTCCTCGAGCAAGTTCTGCCCTTCGGATAGGGGCTGCACATTGCATGCTTAGCAATGCTGGGAAAGTACTGGGATTTATTCCTCCACATCTGTTCCCTCCTCCCCTGTTCTTCCTTTTAGGGAAGTGGCAGGAAAGCAAACTAGAAAGTGTTTGAAACCTGCCAGCCTCTTGGAGGCTGAAACATTTTCCACTTCCAAGAATGTTACTGGTTTAAGACTATAGGGCAAATTGCTCTTTAAGGCGAAGCTCATGAAACGCTAATGTGTCTGTATGCCTCCTAAGGCTGCAGGTTATATTGGCTGCTGGTGAAAGTTTAATCATCCAAGCTTAAGTGAACAATTTAGCTGAAGTGAACAGCTGGTTTCACGCTTCACCTACTGAAATGCCGAGCCACGAGGCTCCCCGCTCGCTGCGCGCTGGACATGGCTTGCTTTCCACGTGTGCCACTTGTGCCTGCTGCTTGGAGCCTGCTGTGCAGTTCTCTGGGAGCTGCGAGAGCCTGAGGTTGAGAAGCTGACAGCCGGGCCTTTGGTCACTGCCCAACAGCCACCACCCCCAGCCTCTGATCTCCGCAGGCTCCACAGGAGCGGCTCTGGCTCAGGGCTGCTCGCTGGGCTCTGCGTCTCCATCCTTTGCACACTTCTCCCGCTTTTGCTCCTTGGATGAGAAGTTATTTTTGGCTCTGTTTTACAGTATTAAATATTAGCTCTAGGCTTTCCCCTCTGCACGGCATAATCCTTTTCTGTGTGGGTTTTTATATATTGTTCTTTTGACATTATCACTATCGCATATTAATAAATTAAACTTTTAGTTCATGTTACTCTCATGGGCCAACATATATTGCTAGGGGATGAAAAGAAGGGATTAAACTGACTTAAGATGTTCTGCTCTTGTATCACGCTACAGAAGATGCGGAAGAAGAATCAGGGATTTTTCTTGGCGCTGTGTCATTATATTAATAGCAAAATTGTGGGGTCATAATTTTTATTACACTCTTTTAATAAGCTATTGATGTAGACACATTTTACACCGATGGGGAAAATATCATTATGCTGGAATTGTAACGTTGAATGTTCTTAGTGGAATATCACAAAGCATTAGGAGAACAAGCCTTCGCGTGACACTGAAGGAAGTTTTAGCAAGCCTAGGGAGGAGGAGAAGGCTTGAAATAGGAAAAAAAAAAGAAAAAAAAAGAATAAAAGTAAGTCTGAACATTACTGCCTGGGCTTTGTGAGTTAGTAATTAGCACAGCAACTGGAGAGCTGCTGCCACAGGCTGAACTCCCTGCCAGGAGCATATGTGGGTGCCTGATGTGACGCCACTTACAGTCAACAAGCTCCCATAATAAGAATGCACAGGAGAAACCCCCCTGGGGTCTACAGCTTATGCTGAGTTTCAAGGCATATGTCACATCTCTGTCTTACTACCACAAACAGTGCTGAGTTGTACAAAACTTGAGTGAAGAATAAAGCAGTGTCATACACAAGTGCCTCGTCAGCCAGCTCCAAAACAAGCAAAAGGCTAGAGGTGACCGGAAGATTTGCTTTAAGACGAAGGTAGATGGGATTAAACACTACAGAAATCCCCCCAGAGAAGCAGAATTACAGGGTTGAAAGTCGGAGGTGGAAAGGAAGAAAGCTCCGAGGCGCGCAGCTGCTCCACGTTAACTCCAGCACACGTCCAGCCCTGGCTGAGCCACCTCCACCTCCACCTCAGCACTAAAAAGCCAGCAGCCAAAGGCGTGTGCTTTCCCCAGAAGGCCCACGCAGTGTCAGGCTGCTGCGGGGCTCCTGCTGGAGCAGGCACCTCGTCCTGAGCACATCACATCTGGCAGTTTTTTAGCCATCCTTACTGCCTGCTCCTTTCTTGCTCAGGCACCCAAACACCACAGCACTGTGCCTGTTCTGATGATACGTTTTATCGTGGCTTCAAGACTGCTTGCGGATCAAATGTTCCTGTGGCCTCAGGTTCTTACAACGCCTGAGATATTTACACTGCTGCAAGGTCCTATTTGTCCACCTAAAGGCCCCCCATGTGTTCTTTAACTATCGTTACTACTGTTTTGTATCTGGTGCCGCTCCAGATGTGACAAGCTTGTTGCTAATACTAAAGGAAGTCAGTTCCTTGCTCTGGAAACCTCAGAGAGACCAAGAAACTGTTGCCTTAACTGTTTTGCTGTTGCCACCAGCCTCGTGCTGAGATAAACGGAGGTTCTGCAGAGATCTTTCCATCCCAGCTCCAAACAGTGACTCCTGGGTTATGATTCCTGCTTGAAGCCCTGTCAAATGTGTCTTAATTTGTTAACGGTTTTGCTCCATTAGTCTGAGTCTGCTAAAAGGCTGTAAAAAGTAATAGTCCATTTGTGAGTTTACAGCTATTAGCTACAAGCATTAATTCATGTGAAAAAACAAAAACAAAACAAAAAAAAGCCAACCACCACTATGCACCTACATACATCCAGCCAGTAATGAAGTAGTGGAGGTTATGCAGTGGGTGAGGAAATTATTCCCATTGCAGATCTGGTGCATGTTCATCTGCAAACAGCCACTTTTCCCACTCCAAAACAAGAAGTAATAACTTCTTGGTTTTAATCACACTGTCAGTTCTAATTGCTCTACAGACAACATCACGGGGTGGGTAATTGGTCCTTTCAGCTTCTCCGTCATAACAGCGTGACTGCTCAAGAGAGGGAAACATTCTCAGCCCCTTCAAAAGCGAAAATACACCAGCCACAAGTGCACGGGAAGCGAGCCTTCTGGTGTCACCACAAGCCAAGGTGTACCTGCAGGACAGCCCCAGGCAGGGCGACCTCACCAAGCACTTCTCCCCTCAGGTAATCCCCTGAACCCTAAATACTGGTGATATATTTACTAGCCAGAGCAAAATTCTGCCAAACTGAAGCCCAGCAGAGATACTGTGGGAATATGGCATTCCTGGTCTTGTAGACAAAAGAATGGTAGTCTTATGAGACAGTTCATAACTGTATTGTTTTTCAGGATGTCACAGACTGAGAGCTCAGCATCCCATTGCTGCAGTTCAAAAACATTACAGAACCCCATCAAGAAAAAGCCCCAGCTCAGCAAAGCATGTGCTCTGTGTGCACACAGCTCCACTTGTGTGGAAGCCAGCTGACTTGGGACTGCTGAGAAGAATTTTCTAGCTTTCTGCATCAGCTCTGCAGCAGTAAGAAATTTTTGCCTGCCTTTAGCAAAATAAACATGGCTGTGAAGATAAGATGAATAGGAAAACAAAAGAACTTATCATAGCTAAACCAAGACTCAAGTGAGACCACATGGAATGGGAAGCTGAGAAAAGAAAAATATTAGAAAAATGCAGATCGTATTTAGTGAAACAAGATCGTGAAAGTCAGTGCAAAGCCAGTGGAGGAAGGGGAAATGCTCTGAGAGAAATTCAATGTTTTCTCAAGAGCTGTATGTGCTGCATACCCACGGATGAATAAAAGGCTCCAGTAGAAACTGAACAAGATGTGGAGAGAGGCTGAGCTCAATGCTGATCAACACTGCAGCCTTGTTCAAGTAGGAAGCTGCAGAAGCAACCGTGCTTTGACTATTTCAAGACATTAACAAAGTAATATTTCTCCACCTAAGGCCCTCCCACAGAGCAGCTGGATTCACAGGCAGATGTGAGAGGAGCAGGGAAGGAGAGTTTCCCTCTGCCAGCCCCTACAAAACTTCTAGGCATTTTTGTCAGGGTCGGGGAGGCCGAATTCACTCGCTGTCCTTATTCCAGCCCAGGTAGGAAGCACGTCCTGCCTGCTCAAGGCCACACTGCAGCATCTGCACTCCCTGCAGACCTCAGCTCTTGCGGAGCGGCACTGCAAACCATGAGGTGGCTCCTGCCCTGTGCCAGGCAGTTGGCTGAGCTCAGGGTGGCTGATGCCACCTATTCTAAATCTGAAAACATTCGTGAAGCAATGCCGGTGTTTAAAAATGATGGTGTTCTTAATTGATTTATATTGATTAGATGGCAGAAATAACTCCATTGCCTTCCGGAAGAAACAGAAATGGAAACAAACAAACAAACAAAAAAAAACCAACCAGCCTAAATGTCAAACTTTTGTAGAAAAATGATGATTCAAAGAAGGATTATAATGGTACCAAGGGTAATGAGGCACTACAGATAAAATAAGAGAGAAAATCGAGTTCACTTTACGATCTGAGTATATTATAGAGCTAATCAAAAGGAAGGCAGAAAACAAATCAATGATTGGAGGCGCAAGGAAGGAAAAAAGTAGTCAGCAAATGACTCAGTGCTTCTCGGTCATCCCAGTTCCAGCTGTCCATTGACCTGCCTGGAAGAGCTAAATGAGTACTTTTATTTATATTTATTTTATATTTATATGAGTAATTTTAGGAACGTTTTGGAAACATGCACTGTACTTTCTTGAGTTATAATGTGAAACAGTGACAAGGAAGAAAGATATGTTCCCAGGTCTGACATTCACAGCCAGGGGAGAAGCAGAGTAGAGGGGATAATCTTGACAATAGCTGGTTAGAGAAATAGTTCTGCCTGCTGCAGAGAAGCATGCACATCACATGCAATAATATCATTCTGCTGACCAAACTTTTACTCAAGCATTTGACTTGTACTTCTCTTAGATTTACACCTTACCTTCTGTTCCTGTATGGGAGGGGACACAATGGTGATGTCTGCAGAACCCCTGAAGTGCTCCCTGCTAGGCAGACCTGGGAATGAGGCAGACACCAGAGCCAGCAGTGTGAAGGGTCTGAGGAACATCCACCCAGAATTCGTATCTGGAGCCTGGAAATGAAGGTGAGACGCTCCAGGCACACCAGCGCTCTGGGAACGGAGCTCAGCACGAGAAGAACCTGACTCATCTCGTGGCCTGCCTGGATCCCAAGCTCTCCCAAAACTCGTTCTTACCTGTGAGCACTGAAAGCTCAGAACTTTCTGCACTGTTCTTTCCAAGTTTCATAGAAGCAAAGAGATCATTTTCCAACTTCTGTAACAAAGTATGTGGTGCTCTTCTTGCACTGGAAATCAGTGCTGAGAGACTCTAGGTTTAAGTTTCTCAGACAGAACTTTCTGAATTCTTGTATAAGTGGAATCAATTAATCCTAAATCAAATTAAAGAGTAACTCACTGGTCTATGCCAGTTACCAAGCCTCAGCAGGCAGTGCACTGTGTTATTCTGTACTCCTTGTCGTAATGCATTCCCAGTGATACGTGATGATGGCAGTTCCGTTATCTATTATAAAGGTGCTGAAGACCACCTTGTTTGAAGACCTTTTTTCTTCTTTTTTTTCAGTTTTACTCCTCATTAGTTTTTGAAGCCTGGAAGTTGTAAGTTATGGCACAAAGTTCACGTTAAAGGGTACCACTAATATTATCATGCTGCTTTAATGCTGAAGTAATCAAATATGTGAAAGCTGTATTCTCTATTCATGGCACCACATTTATTCTAAACATTGGAGGAGTACACACACCCAGGGAGGAAAATGTTTGCTGCTGACCGATCCTTATCTGGGAAGTGTGACTTCCTCCAAAGCAGTGTGATGTGGCTTCGTGCCTGCCTGCCTGCCTGCCTGCCTGCCTGCCTGCCCAACACCGCCAGGCTCGGGGTCAACACTTGCATTCCCTACCAGTGGGCACGAAGGGATGTAAACTCACTGACTTCTATCGAGATCCTTCATATTCATGTGTTTTGAAGCGAACCTGGAATAAGACTCCAAGCTTCACTTAGCAGTATAATTCTTTTTTCATTACCAATTTTGTTGTTGTTAATTTTATTGAGGGGTAGAACTAGCTTTATTCTCTAAACAAATTCATATAGATGTGGCCATTGCTTTTTAGATGAAGTGATTTAGCTTTAGGCATCTCCCTCTGATTGAACTAAACCCAGTACTTTCTACTGCAACCTTTGAACACAACCTCGGGAACTAACCTTGAGTTTTCCTCCTGCATCTGCCATCTGCCAGCAAAACTCCTCAGGCACATCCTCTCGGCCCTCACTCATGGAGTTCATGATTGGTAAAAGAATATTCTGAGCATCTATCATTGAAGCAAATGGCCCTATGCTGGATTTTCCCAGTCATCTGCACATGTTGCTTCTATGCTTTAACACACCTCAAAAGTCTACTGGAAACCTTTGTAGAAACTGTTTGAAGAGGTTTTGATACGTTGTATGAGAATTCGAGATTATTTGGAACTATTCTACAGGTCAGGCTAAGTTTGGCAAAGGAATTTGCATCTCTTGATATGATCTTGTTCTGACTTGTGTGACCAAGGAACATGGAAACAGACACCAGTGGAATTCAGTTTTCTTCAGCAAAGCCACAGTCCCAGGCTGCACAGGGGAGGACAGTGGGTGCTGAGTATCTGTTAGAGAGCACAGTGAAACTCATCCAGTAGGGATTCCAAGCGGCCACTTTCATGTACTTTTCCACATCTTTTTTTTCAAGTAAGTAATAGAGAGGTTTTGCTTGGTGTAAGTAACATTTCCCCCCTGAAAATGAATTCCAGAAAATACCTTCTGAAGCATTCAGCAATCAACGTCATTCAGACTTCTCACAGTCAGGGATGCTCAAGTATCCAGAAGAGGACTGGTCCTGCAGCTGTCACAGAAGAGGTGAAGTCTATCATGGCAACAGAAATGGTTCTCAGAGCATTATCTGTTCTTGTAAAAACTAAGCTTTGGAAAGATCCTTGGAAAGCTTCTCTGGCCAGATAAATCTTTCCTCCTAGAATGATGCTGTTCTAAAACGACATCTCTTCATAAGGACAACCTTGCAACAGCAGATGGCAGCTTCCCAGTATTAACATTCTTTCACTGAAGATAAAAATAATGACCTTTATCAAGTGGTTGGGCTTTCCTGATCCCTTAAGTGAATACTTGCAAATCCCCCCAGGTATTTTTAAAGGTTTTCAAAGAGACCTCTTTAAAAGAGAAAAAGCACAATGGAGGAAGCCCTCTCTGGCAGAGGGTCGCAGAAAGATTTTGCACTTCTGTTCCTCAAGGGTCACATTCAGCCTTGCTCTTGTCTAGAAAGTGCTGGAGACCTTGGTTCATACTTCTGAGCGCAGGGAAGTTCCAGCATTGTTTTAAAGGGTGGAAGCTGACAGCAGGCACCACCCACAGATAGGACTGTTTATGCTGATGTAGGATAAATGAATGGAGATCTCCATTAACTGTAACCACCAGAGTAAACCTGGAAGTGTTTTCGTGCACAGAGCGATAGCATTGCCAGCAAAGAGTGCAATGGGAGCCATGTTGTAGCTGCAATTGGTGCTTTGCAAGGAAGGTTCCTGCTATTAATATTGTTGCTATCGGAGCAGATAATAGAGTAGAAAGCAGCAGCTTGCAGAAAGGCTTAGTCTGGAATAAACCCTTTTGATTACAGTGTGGGGTAAAGTCCGCAGAGTGTTCTCATATCTCTGCAAGCTAAACATTCATTGGACACCAGGAAAGTTCTGCTATTTGTATTGCAGTAACACCTAATACATTGGCCGGGAGCAGGGCTGACTCTGCTCAGCAGTAAGCGTCAGTCCTGTGCCTGCTCCAAGAGCAGGGACAAGATAAAGACTGGGAAATTGGAAAATTCTGCTGCTCATCATAGTGAGCTGCTGGACAGGGAAGGCAGGTGTACTGCTCACCCGTACATACAAAGCAAGGTCCCAGCTAAAGATACTCACATCTGAAGCAAACAGCTGTCCCAGGCACCCTGACTGTCCCATGGGTCCCCTTGCCTTGGAGCAAATGTGCAGAGATGAGCAGACAGCAAAGAAAGCTGGGAACTCCCAGCAGAGGCATCTCTCTTCTCTCTGTGCACCAAAGTCTTTCCACTTTTAGTTCCCTCCTGCAGGGCATCCCTGTGTGGCATGCAAGCCAGGGATGGAGAACGCTCCCCTGCTTGAGCCCTTTGGAAATGGCTGATTACTGCAATGCAGGAAGAAAAAGAAAGGATACTGGCACACAGCTCCATGTGAGCCTCAAAGCCATCTCAGGTTGAGGAGGGAAGGAAAGCACAGAGAGCTCTGAGACCCCCCAGTCTGGCTCTCTGCAGGATCTCTACATATAAAATAGAAATGGGCCTCTTTTTGCCCCTGGCTGTTCCTATAGTTTAAAAGCTAACCTTTAAACGTAGCACTCAGGAACCATGGTACTCAGTGCTAAAGCTAACTCAGAGTGTATTTCTGCAAAGGGGGTGGAGTTTTGCAGTGCTTTTTACCTCCCAGAATTGCATTTCACTTCAGCACAGGTCGTGTGCAGTGGTGGGTGTGTGCATGGCCACATGCATAACCTGCCCATGGTCCCTCATTTCACCAATTTCCTCAGCCTTGACCTGAGAGGATCAACAGATTTAGGAGCAAAGAGGATTTAAAGCTTCTTTCTCAGCAGTGCTGAGTGCCCGCTGCTCCCAGCACTTGTGACAGGGAGGGTGCCCAGCACTTCTGCAGGAGGCGATTCATCTCTATCAGCATTGTTCTTTGCCCTGGTATTTAAAGATGCGTTGACACACTGGACAAGAAATGAAGATTTATTCATCAAAACCCATCAGAATACTCTTGAATTCTCATAATGCCAAGTTCTCTGCTGCAGCCCCTTCCTATCCGTAGAGCAGGCCCTGCACAGTTTGTCTTCGCCTTGCATTTTTCTCACTGTGCCCTCAGTAAGCCTCCTTGAACATCAGCAGTCCCGTTTCTCTGCTCACGCAGCTGCTCAACCAGCCACCTGCTTCTCATTCCTGATCTCTATCCTCTCTCATCCCACCTCCACTTTTATTTTGTGTTCCTTTTGTTTGCAGTCATGTCTGCAGATCTTTGACAGGCTTTTGCTTAGCACGATCAGCTTCGTCCTCACCCTTCTTGTTGTTTTCTAACTTTCTAAGCTCTACCATTCTTCACGCCAAGTGTCTCCTCCATTCTCCTCACACGGCTTCAACTGTCTCCATTCCAAGTCATCCTTCTGGTCAGAGGAACCAGTGCCCCTCCTTACAGCTGAATCAAAAGGGGATCTTTACTTTTCACATCTTCCTTGGGTGTGAGTCAGTGTTTCTTCCTTCCAGACCTCCTGTGCTACCAAATCTCCCTTTCCCTATCAGATTCTCAAGCTTCATTCATTTGTTTTCCATTCTGCCAGTACCCTGCTCCTCCACTAAGTTCTGTCCATCTGCTATGCTCTACAACACAATTTTCTATGTGTATTTTAACTACCAACACCTGCCTCTGCAGGTGAGTCCCAGATCATCTAGCAGTGAAAAAAGAGGTTTTTCTTTTTCCAGGCCAATTCACCCCTTAGAACAAGAAGCAATCATCTGTTTTCGTGCTTTGATTGCCATTAAAATATTTAGGCTTGGGGTTTACAAGAAGTTACCAGCATTCCTCATATAACATGAATATAGCAAAATTTCAGCAGCAATCTCCCAGGGACTAAGTAGCCATCAGGAAACAGGCAGCTCAGCCTGCCTTGCATTTGAGAGCAGGGTGGAAAGATGAAGATCTCTATGCACAGACACAAAAGCAAGCTCCCGGCATGGCCTAGCAGGTAATAGCTTTTCAACTTCCACATGACTCTGTACTGCAGAGCAAGTGCCTGCACAGATGCACTGGGCAACTAATCCCACCTGCCAGACACCAATTTCTGCAAGGCCTCCAAGAGCAAACACATCTCAGGTTTCTGGATAATTCTTCTGCGAAACCAGAAAGCAACAGGCACGCCTCCACCCAACCTGCACTCACATGGCAAATCTACTGCCACCAGCATTTCAGCAAACCCTCCTACTCCTGCCATACCAACATAATTCTGCTGCTTTATTTGTCACCTCTATGGTCAGAAAGAATACAAAGCAGTGCATCGCATTTATTAGAAGCCAAGTCAATAATTCGTTTCTTGGTTGAGGCACATGGGTGCAGCTTGCAGCTCCCAGGAAAACACTAGACATTAATAGAGGAGGAGAACAGAAGTTGCAGGTCCATCCCTTCCTGCAAGAGGTCAGGCACAAGCAGAAAATAACAAAGATGCACAAAATAAAAGAGTATCCCCAGCCGAGTTCTAGATTAACCCCTGGTGCTCACCAGATGCATCAGAACAGTCTTTGAGCAGCTGTGCTCTCAAGAGCAAACAGAAGTCAGATGAACTCAGCGCTGTTGAATGTCCTGGGACAACATCAAGTCCCCAGCCTTGCCTTCCCACGAAGATGCAGCATGAGCGACAAATGGAATGAAGTCCCTAAATCAAGGCCACCTTAAAAATACGCTTACTGCCTGTGGATCTGCACTAGATAGCTACTAACAAGTTTAAATAGGTTTCCAAATCAAGTGTGGTTATTTCACTGATAGAATTTTCTCTTGTTTTTCTTTTTTTTTTTTTTTTTTTTTTCTTCCTTTAAGCAGCTTTATACCAAATAATCTTCATCTTTTCTAAATTGTTTTCCTCTTTCTTTGTGGCTTCAATCTAGGCTTAGGTTCATTTGCTGTAGGACAGAGGTATGTTAGGAAATTTGGTGTAAAGGACAGGAAAATAAAATTCAGAGGTATTTGGTCTGAAAAGAAGCTTTGTCCAAGGCATAATTCTTGTGTGTTTAAGGGCAGAGTAATAGATTTGGCAGGATAAGTCATATATCTTAGGATTTTCTTCCCTGCCCCCTTTGATTGATTAATTCCAGCCTCTTCAGATCTTTGCCTGTTCCCACAAACCTGGAATCTCAGGATTGTTTGATTAAGTCATGGTTACCATGACAATAAAAGTGCCTCTGGCCAGTTTGACCTTTGACTGGATTCAATTCACAGAGAGAAATGGACAGAGACTATAGAAAAAGCCCAAGCTTCACGTTCACTGCTGCATAAAGCAGGGAATGGGCTGCTCTCCTTTTTAAAATATAAAGCATAAAGGCTGCAGAAAGCATTTCTGAGGATTGGGTAACCAATCCCTTGGTTAATGTGACTTCAGATATAAAGTGCACAGTCGTAAGGTGGGAGACTATTTGAAAACGTGGCATTTATCTCAAAACAAGAGCTGGGATCGGGTTTCACGTGTCTGACAATTTAAAATCACATCATGCACACATCCACCAGATATTTCATAGGTATTTACAAACACCCAGCTCTGTAAATACGTAGGCATGTACAAACGGAGATTTCAGGCTTCAGGACTCGTTTCTCCTGCTGCCCCACCCCCCTTCTGCAGGCATTGTGCCTCTGTTGCTCTTATAGATAATTATTCCTTTTCAAATACTTTCATTGTAAATCCATTTCAGCAAAAATAAAGGGAGGGGGGGGAAGGGAAGAGAGATTTCAAAATCAAACCTGTTATGCGATTTGTAAATGGGCCTGACAGAATGACAGCCGAGTGGCCATTGCAAGGCAATTCATGCATGCAAGATTGCCAGATCCCTGGTGGGAGCGAACACAGCGCGTGTGGGGCTGCTCCTGCACCGTGCTCCCAGCTCCGCGCTGCAGCCCCCTCTGTCTTACTGCTTTTTCTTCGTAAAGGAGAGAACTCCTTTCTTGAGACCAGCACAAAGCAGCAATAACCGACAGCTGAGGAGTGAGCCTGCTTCTGAAGTCTCGGGCTCTCCAAAATTCCAAGGATCCCTATGGTGGCAGACAGTCCACAGGCAGAGCCCTCTGGGCGCTGTGGGCTCTGCCACAATGGACATCTCACACGCCGCGGATGTAGCGAAGAACGGACACTCCCTGCCCCATGCGACCAGCATGAACGTTAGCTTATGTGATGTCAAATAGAGTCAAATAAAGAGAAGAAAAATAAACTCAGGGACTACAAAAACAGAGAAAAAAAAGGGGCCTGGGCTGAGGCACCTTACTTGGGTAGTAGATGACACTAGACTGAAAGGCAGACTGGAGCGGGCAGGCTGGAGCTTAGAAATTAATTTCCCCAGTTTAAGTCCAATCTGGGGCTTTGGTTTGTTGTTTGTCTACTGGCAGGAAATACTCTTCCTTCTTACCTGGCTGCTTTGAAGCCCGAAGCCACAGGAAGTATCCCCTAACCCACATACATCAGTACAGGTTAAGGGATGAGCTACTGGAGAGGAGCTCCATGGAGAGAGGCCCAGGTGTCCTGGTGGACAACAGGCTGGTCATAAGCCAGCAGTGTGCCCTTGAACCCTAGAAGGCCAATGGGATCTTAGGGTCACTAAGAGGAGCATGGCCAGCAGGTCGATGGAAGTGTTCCTCCCCCTCTACTCTGCCCTGGTTAGGCTGCATTTAGAATACTGTGTCCAGTTCTGGGCTTCCTGTTTCAAAAAAGATGGGATCTCCTAGGAGTCCAGCGGAGGACCACAAAGATGGTTGAGGGCCTGGACCATCTCCCATGTGAGGGAAGGCTGAGTAACGTGGCACTGTTCAGCCTGGGGAAAAGAAGACTTGAGGGGGAATCTGATTCACGTTTATAAATATCTGAAGCAAGGTTGGAGGCAAGTGGATGAGACCAGGCTCTTCTCGGTGATGCATAGCGACAGAACAAGGAGCAGTGGCCTAAAACTTGAACATAGGAAGTTCCATATTAACACACAGAAGTACTTCTTTATGGTAAGGGTGATGGGGCACTGAACAGGTTGCCCAGAGAGGCTGTGGAACCTCCTTCTATGGAGATATCCAAGATCTGGCTGGATGTGTATGACCTATTCTGGGGAACCTGCTTTAGCAGGGGGGTTGGACTCCATGATCTCTTGAGATCCCTTCCAACGCCTGTGATTCTGTGAAATAATTGAAGGGGATTATCTGAGCCCTCCCACACAGGCTTTTTGGACATGCAGTCCTCCTGCCTTCCTTGCCAGCTGCCAGGACCACGTTCTATCAAGTGGCACAGTTTCAACAAGTTCAGTAGAAAGCAACAAGTGTTAGAGGATTTGGGTTTGCAGAGTAAGTATTGGAGGAGATAAATGCTTGTGATAGGGAATGGAGGACTTTAGTCAGCTACTAATAATTCTTTATGTTAAGATGAATGACAGCAGGGAGAACGTCAAGAAAAGTGTACAGGAAAATGATCATCCAGAAGAGAGTCTATCCCCAGTGGAAAAGCATTCTTGCTTCCGAGAAACATCTAAGATAAAATCTTCAAAAGCACCTACCCGACTTTCAAGGAAAATACATCCCTAGAGATCCTCTGACTTTGGCAAAAACACATCTGAATCCTTCTACTTCCATAGTTTATAAGTGAAACTGAAATGAATGGTGATTTTGCCTCTGAAGAAAAAGCAGGCGTCCGTTGCAGCGAGATGGGAAAATGTTATTAATGTTGAATTTGCCTGTTCCATCTTGGCCTTTCTCTCCCCTCATTCTTTTGATGCTGAGTGCTTCCAGTTGTTCCAGTCTGTAAACTCTCAGCAGTATTTTGTATTTTCCTTCAGTCTCCCACTCCCTCTCTGTAAGATTTCACCAGCCTACTAGTGTTAGAATGTGAGTGTTTATTAAATCCAGATATCTATTTATCTATTGGTCTATCTTTATGCAATTCATATACATGCGTGTCTGCTGAAGCACAGTCCTGGGTATAATGTTCCATTAGAGTGAAATGTTTACATAAAGGAAACTGAGGAGTTTAGCTATTATAAACCTGGACACTGTCAGTTTACTTACAAGAATGTCATATACAGTCCATGGCCAGCCTTAAACTGAGACCCTATCGCATCTTCCCTTTCATATCTGTCCCTTTTTGTCTTTACTTGTGGCCTATTATAGACATGCCATGGATTGGTTCAGATGCAACAAGAATCCTAATATTAGTGAGTAGTATCAGTGAGTAGTACCATTATTGGCAAAGCAGTGTCCATACAGGGTGACTTTCTGACCTTTTTTTTCCTTTTGTCCAAGAGGATATTGATGCCAATAGAGTCAAGATAATACCACCTAAACAGGTAAATCTGCCTCTTCCTCAGAAATAAATCTTACTTTGAATCAAAACCTGCATGAGGAGACCCTGGTACCCTCTCCCCAAAATGTATCAGCGAATTGGGAAGGGCTGGGGAGGAAACAGATTGCAGCAGGGCTGCCCTTCTCCAGGAGAGCAGCTGCTAATACCTGCCATTCAGTCTAGAATGGGTTTTCTGCTGTGGGAAAATGCCTAGTTTTTAGATCCAGCAAATTACAGCATGTTAGGTGATCACTGAAAAAGTGGCTGCTGTGCTTAAAGGCGCACCAGTAGGCTGTACTCACCTCCAGCGTAACCCTTTGCACAACCACAAACAAGCGGTGTGATTTTAAACACAAGTGCCTGGCCGCGGCGAGATGCCATTAGCAGAGCAAAGCAAAACCCGGCCTCCTCCCTCCCACCGCGCCGCGGGAGCTGCTGGCCGCGCAGTGCCGCTGCCCGCCCGCTGCCTCCTGAGCCCCGCCGGGCAGCAGAGCTCAGCGACCCCCCTGCACTCATGTCTAACAGACACGGCTTGGAAAACAGAATCAGACCTCCCACTTCTGTGACCTCTTTGAAAGTCTGCACCTTCCGCTCCTTGTTCTCTACACTCAAGTGGAAGAATCACACAAAACCGCTCCCCACCATTCCCACCTCAGCAATTCCCATCAGCATGAAAAACTTAGACTAGCCAAAGGAGAGCTGAAGAAGCAGCTCCAGGTTTTGTCTGCTTGGGAAACAGCCTCCATCACCAGCTTTCAGCGCTGCCAGAGGGCTGGGTGCAGCACCGCCATCTCACTTCTTTCCCTCTGTCTCCTCTGCTTTCCTCAGCTTCTCATGGGGAAGAGTTTTGTTTCCTGAGAGGAGGCACTCAAAGGAGGAGCCCTCCCATCACCACCTCCCAGAAGCTGTCCCTCCATCCCCTCATGAAATGGGGGAAAAAAATACCAGAAGCAGTCTTGGTTCACCTCTTCTCCTTTGCTTTATTACTGCTCTCCCCCTCACCAACTTTATGGACTGCATCCTGCTACCTGGCCTGGGCTGACTCACGTGACGACAGACTTTCCAGGGCGCATCCAGCTCATATGCAATCAGAAGCTGGGATCAAACACATGTTGGTGCAACAGTGCTGGAATTTGTTTGTTCTCAAGTGCATTGGATACTCAAATCCGCACAAGAGCAAAACCGACTATTGCTTCACATTAAGATACACAAAAGTGTGCCGACTAGACACAGGGCCACACTCATAAAGCTTTCGTGACGAAGAACTGAGATGTGATGTACCACCAAACACACAAATTGATAATGGAGCCAAAAGATTTACTCAGTCATAGAATCTTAGTATCGTAGAATCACTGAAGTTGGAAAAGAACTTCAGGATCATCCAGTCCAACTGTTCACCTACCACAAGTACTGCCCCACTAAACCATGTCCTTTGTACCAAATCTAAATGTTTCTTCAACACTTACAGGGATGGACAACACACCACCTCCCTGGGCAGCCCATTCCAGCACCTGACCTCTCTTTCAGTGAAGAAATTTTTCCTAATATCCAATTTGAATCTCCCCTGGCACAACTTGTGGCCGTTCCCTCTCATCCTACCGATAGTTGCACGGGAGAAGAGACCAAGCCCCTGACTCCACCTCTCACACTAACCATCACCCTCCACATTCACAGTCCTCTTGTCTACTCTTCACTACATTTCCGTGGCTAGAAGATGACTGAAGGGGTAAATGGTGTTTGTGCTTCCTTCAGTTCCTTCCGAAACTGAGCGAGGGAAGCTTTGCTGTGCAATGTAAACCCTGCTCAGCCAATGTCCCCCTACCCCCCCCATTGCCACCATGCTGTTATCCACATTTTTGGGAGCACAGATGTTCACTAGTCAAAAACAGTCAAGGTGAGAATGTGGCCGTTCTTCCAAGGCCAAGGAAAGCCTCAGGGTTGGCTGGATGCAAGGTGGCAAAGTTAATTCCCTTCTCTTAACCACTTCTTCACTAACCCTACACTGCCCACTGATCTCCCACATCCCTATAGAGAAGTCAAGGCTGAAGACTCAAGTTGTCAAAACATTGCTTTTTTGGTCCACCAGCATGGGTGGAAACGTGGCTGCACGCAGCCGGAGCAGAGTTGAGTGAGCTTTCAGTGTCCCTGTTTCCAATTTAGTGCAGCTCCCAGGAGGTATTACATTTCCTGGTCCAGATCAGAAAACGCTTTGAGATCCTCCAGCACAAAGCCCTGTTGTTTTCTTCATTTGCACTGCTGAGCAAGTTCTCCTTTCAAGGCTTCCAGAGGGGAAATGCCCTTCAGTTTCTCCATAGCAAAGTCCAGATTAAAGCTACCTCTTCTCTTTTAATGCCTAGAAAGCACGATTCCTTCAAAGACCAGCTTTATTTCCTGTATTCCTGGAAGATCTCTGTAATTGAAAAAAAACAAAAAAACAAAAAAAACCACTGTTAATAATTACGAAAGCATTTGATCTTTCTTTTCCCCTATTCTGTTGTGCTGTTGGCAAAGCCCCTAGAAGAGCTCTCCAACCTGAAACTTCCAAGCAATCTATTCAGAAAACCATTGCAGCTTCAAGATAACGTGCTGCCAGCATCATTAAAGGAGCAGTGTGCCAGCAGGCTCCTGCTTGCATTGCAGTCATTCTTGGCACTCCTGCATTCTCCATCCAAGCACTCTGTGCTGCGCTTCCAGCCTCCTCTTCCTATCAACCTGCAACTGGCACATGCAGGCACTTTGCAGCACCACCTGAAGCTCACGTGCTCTGTAGCATTCACGAGTTACTCTTCATAAAGTCTCTCTGGTATCATCCCCACTATTCCCACAAAGGAAACTGAGGCATGGATCTGATCAGAAGCAGTAAAGAGGTCCTGGCCCTGGTGGAGAGGCAGCCTGGCAGTCTCAAATTTGGTGCAGTCTCTCTGGTGCTAGTCGTGGTGAGCACAATGTCCCCACATACTCATGCTGTGCTCCTGGGGATCAACCACGTCCCAGCATTTTTCTCGAATTTTCCCCAGATTACAACCAGGACAAGTTTGCTGCTGCCTCAGAACAATGTTTCTCTGATTACAACCTAGGCTGACAATTATAGTGATTTAAGACCAAACTAATTGTGCAGCACTTTGATCATGCTTAGCACGACTTGTGGTTTGTAGACTGAAAATAGTTAAAAGGAACCCTTGGGTTCACAATTTCCTTGAATATAAATTTTATTTTGATACATAAGTTACGATTTCAATATTAAAATGAACCTCGTGTCTGTGCTTTGCCCTCATCTCATTACTTATTTGAATACTATTGTGGGTATAATTTTCTCTCCCTTAGCTTAATATTCACCACGCAATTTGTTTCAGCTCAGACTTTATTTATTGGCATTTATTAGGAACAATTTTCTTAAAGCACTCCTTGATTTTTTTGTCTCAAATGCTTCTTTTCGTTTGTCAAAAGAAAACTGTTTGGCAAAGCAAACTGCTTTCTTGTGGGGCAGAGAGCAGGCAAGCTGAACAGCAGATCTGGGTTGCCTCGAGGATCTTTGCTGATGTTCCAAAAGTCCTAACAGCAATTTGCACCGCATTAACTCAGACCATGCCCAGTTTTTCTTGACATAGCATGGGCAATAAATCCTTCTGTTTCACTCTCCTCTCTTCACACTGCTATGGGTGCAGGACATTGCTTTTGCTGTACTGACAGGCTGCATTGGTTTGTTGCAGTCAAAGCATCTGCCAGGTGCTGCACATGGCCCTGTACTGCAAACCATGTACATTCGCAGCATTCCACACACACAGCAAGGCAATGCAGACATGGGCCCTTCTTGTTTGAGCCTTTGCATTTCCTACAAGCTCCTTGCTGCTTGCGCCTGTTCCTGGAGCAAGCCTCCATCCTGCCCTGCTCTCTTCTCATCCCTAGTCCAGCACACGCTTGTTTTCCACGCAATTTCAGGTACAAGTGGTTGGTTCAAAGGGAGGTGCACATATTGGCCCCATCCCCTAACTGGCGCCTCTCTGCCTGGGAAACCTGAGAGTTTCTGTCCTTGCTTATGAACCGTGACATCTGCGCATTCCTCGGGCGCTGACCCCCGGGGGCCAGAGGTCACCCCAAGGTCAAGCAGTTTCCTCTTTCACCACCAATAGAGACCTTGACTAGAGGTAAATTATGTTGCAGTTTAAGGAAATAATTTGAAACACTCTTGTAATTATAATAAATTTTGCTGTTTACATTTTAATCTTCAACCCTTTCACCCTCTGGTTCTCTTGTTTGAGGAAAAAAAGTAGGGAATTATATATCTAGCAGAAAAATTCCTGCCACGGTGGACAGTTGAATAAATAACTTGAGTTCCAATTACACAAAAGCTCCAAGGTCTTTGTCTGCCTTCGGCGTGAGTGTGCACTTCTGTAAGGGCAAGTTCTGCTTAATCTTCAGATAAGTGTGCTCCTGCAGCAGGAGTGGGAACATCACACGATGCCAGGAGCATCACGTGGTTCCCAGTTCTCCATGCTGAATAACTGTGAAGTTACTTGAAGAAAAACCTTGAGCACCTTACTCAGGCCAAATTCCAGTCAACCCCAATGAAATCCTGCAGTAAAACAGACTTTAACCCACCGCTGTAGGAAGAGCAGCTTTTCTACCGAGCGCACATCGTCACCTGAACATTTTCTTTCGCTGCTCACAAGTGCTGATGGCGTTGGAATTCTTTCACTCAAAAACAAGTGTTCACGTAACAAAAATAAAATCCTGCTGGCTTTCAGCTGGGTGCCAGTACCCTGTGTTGTACTTGACAGCACCCTGCACATGTGCAGTCATTCTTCATTCCCCCAAAACATACCATCATCTGAAAACTGAATGTGAGGCATCATCTGTGTTCAGAGAGTTGAAAAGAGTGATACTCTGTCATCCTAAAACACGAATAATCAGCCACTCCTAAGCACAGTGCATAAATAAAACTGTGCAGGAAAGCACTGAACTGATACCTGGAGAGTAAAACACTCTGGGAGAGACTCATTTACACGGAGTTCTAATGCTAAACCTGGTCAGCTCCCAGGGACCTGACCCACATCTGTAAAGACTACGGGAAATGATCCTGACTTCTGCAGTTCTTGCTTTTCACCCACCTTACCAGAGATCGCTGTCTCTCAGTGCACAGGTCCTGCCACCGATAACTGCAGTTTGACTAGAGAGACTAACAGGGGTTCCCCCATCTCTGTTTTCTGAACACATTAAATTAGGTCAGTGCCTTGCTCTGGAACAAACCTGGGATCGCTCTTTTAATCTACTAGAGGCGTGCCCACCTTCCACCTTCCAAACAAGGATTTGGTCCAGTTTATTCTAGCTACTTTTCTCTTTCTTGAAATAGCAAAATTATCTATTAAAATATTTTGGTAGACGTTCAGCAAACTCAAAACTCAGCCGACGTTTAGGTAATCCTGTGGATTACAGGAGAGCATCGTGGGGAAGCAAATGCACAGGGCAGGTGATTCGTCTTCCTCACCTGTGCATTCCTCAGAGTGTCCGGTACTCAGATGAAAATGGAACATGCTGCCTGTTCTCCAAGTACTGGCCCCTTCCAGGTCACTCGTAAAGCAAAACCTGGTTGTACTGAGATAAACTGAGCTGTGAAGCAGTTCCAGGAGAGGGAAAAGTCCATCCCAGCAGACAAATGGAGGAAAACCAGAGTGCACAGAAGAGCTGAGCTGGGATACCTCGTGCTCTCTTCAGACTGACTCCAAATGGACACTTTGCTGTTCATGTGAGAGTGCTTGCAGCAATAAAAGGGCTCTAACACCTGTGATGTTCAAACAGTATAAACGTCTCTGCTTGCTCTCACTCCCTGGGTTCTGACATTTGTCTCACTTACTCTTCCTGTGGGCTGCACAGTTCAGGAACTAAACTTCTGCTTCTGTTCAGGCAGTGCAGATCACTCATGTCTCTCTTGACTGATTTAACCCTTTTAACCTCCTGCATCTCCATCGAACATGGAGCTTTTTTTTGCCATGTGTGATAGCACTGCCAGGAACCAGTGTGTCCTGATGGTGAAACTGACACCAAAAGGAGATAACCACAATTGTCAAAGAACCGGAGAAACCACAGAAGAGAAGAAGAGGGTTTGGTTGTGTCTCTCATGCAGGGGTTGACAAGCAGTGAGCACAGCCATCACCTGGCACCACAGCCTGCTACTGGTAGGCAACACGGGCATGGTGGCAATCGCACCGGGACACTTTTCACACAAGTGACCTGTTCATTCAGTGGAATCACTGTGAAAAAGACATCTTTCTTCAGCCTGATGAAGTCAGGCTGCGGTACATTCTCCCTGGCCACTATTTATTTTATAAGTGTCCTGCATGTAATGAAAGGAACAATCTTTCTTGCCATCTGACTTACTGAAAGGCACATTCTGTGTGTTGAACAGTTTCAGAGAGCTAATGGCAAAGTGCACATTACTAGAGCAGCACTGAAAGCATTTGTAAACATCATCATCATCAAAGAGGCCTAGAGCTGCAAAGGCTGTTTTTTGCCTTGTGAGTTTATGTCTGTAAATGACTAATTGGTAAAGTTTTATCTGCAGAAGGTGGTTGGTGGTGGAAGATATTTACAAGAAAGAAAGCAGGAAATAATTCATCTTGAGAAGCTGAATCTAACCTCAGACGTTTGTGAATTAAAATGGGCTTTAAAAATATGTTTATTTTCTTTTAAAATGTATTAAAAATACAACCTCAGTGTTCATGAATGAGAAATGGAAACACGCAGCCAGAGGGTATAGAAAAGCCTGGGAAGCAGGTGAGCGTGAGGCTGTGGCCGCGCCGAGCCCCTCGGGGAGCAGCGCAGCACTTGCACCACTCTGCACTTGTTATGCATTTATTCAAACAAACAAGATACCAAGAAACCAAAGCTCAGCTGTGGAAAGTAACCACTTACATTTTATTGCCTTATGTAACCCACCAAAAATTCTTCCTCTTTGAAACAAAAGCAAGAACAACAACAAAACCAAACCGAAGTGCTGGTGTTGTAGGCCAGAGAGCAGTATTTTCCTCTAGGCCATGGAGTTGTTAAAATCATTTCAAATGAGCTTGGTGTTTAGTCTTCACTGCAGGAAACGTTGTTCTACCTGTCTGAAATCGCTCTTATCGGGAAAACAACGCTTACTACCTCTGCTGAAACATCAAGGGGTGAGTCTTTAAAACGGTTATACGACCTTTAAAAAGCACGCAAAATAAAGGAACAGCAAGGATGTTGAAATTCCTATTAGTTAAATGGCCTCCTAGGCTTTCATTGGATTATGGATGTATTTAACTAATAGAAAACATCGCCCAGTCTGATTCCTGTCTTGGAAGCAAAATAGGGATAATTTAGTATCAAGAGTGATTAATGTCATTTACTTACCCATTTTGCTAGAGCTGTTACTGAATTTAAAATGCTACTCGCAAATTAAATATTTTACAACCATTTTGCTCCTAATTGGTTGCAGATCACAGATTTCCTTTAAACATAATGGCTGCTGAGGTGGAGGGGTTTGCAATGCACATTGTTCTTTTTACAATCTCTTTTGACGTATTGAGAATTCGTTTAATTTCAATTAATTTCAGTTAAATGAGATGAGGGTGTTCTCAGCAGACCGCCTTCTGGAGCAGTGTGTTGTTTCAAAGCGTGGTTTAAGTGTGCACCATCCCTCACCATATTAATTTGCACTCTCTGCTCTGTCTGTGTCAGTCTGTGAGAGTTTGAATCAATGTAGCTTAAAGAGATGCCATCTTGATTGTTCCTTGAATAATAACAGGATAGTTCAACACACCCTTAACAAAAGCACACGCCATCAGGTTATGAGTTTGAAGGTTTTAGGGATTTCTTTTGATGATTTCTTTTAACACAATATTTCAAGAGTCCGGATGAGAAGTCCAGAGCACACATCTTCTATGTGAGCAGTGCAAAAAAGCTGGCCATCTCTTTCCAGTAGTAATTTTCATTATCAGTGTCTTCTGAGAGTTGTGCTGAAACCAAGACGAGGTCTGCCAAGAGCCAGCTGGGAGCAGTGATGGAACCGCACTGCGTCTGAGTCAGCTCCTGTTGGACAAAGCTTACGTGCACGCTTGGAAGAAACCCTAATAGTCTGTTTCAAACGTCATCCAGGTGTTCTCAATGGGGTTGTTGAATTTTTCTTAATCACTGCTAGGCATACATCTCTCCTCTCCTGAATTTTTAAATGAGAAAGAGAAAAGCTGAGCTGAGACATAAGGATGCCAGAAGCTTCCTCTATCAGGTCTTAAGAGAGTGATTTTTCTCTTAATTTTTTGACCACGTAAAGGATTTCTGTTGTGCTTACAGCACCAAAGGAGTTTCCTTCTAAGCTTAGGACAAAAAATGAGCTCCCTCTGGTTTCTGCCACGAATTGCAAGTCTTCCACCTCACTGCCAACATCAGATGAAGTACCTGGAAGAACTGGTGAATGATGCTGCCCCGAAGTCTCTCACCCTATTCTCTATCTCCGCGTCATTAGTAACCGGGCAAAACTCAGCCCTTTCCGGACGGCGCCGTGATTCCCCCCACATCGTCCGTCCGCAGTGGAGCTGACAGCCCCGAACCGCCGCGGGGCGCCCGCCCAGCCCAGCGCAGCCCGGCGCAGCGTTGCACCCCCATCCTCTCCCCCCCGCTGCTTGACGCAGCAGCCATGCGCGGGCTGCATTCGCCCCTTCCTTTCCCAATTCAAACATTTGCTCCCTGATCATCCAAATATTGATTTAAAAGGTCTTTGAGGTCGTTTGGGAAAACGCATTTGAATGTTACAAATGTGGACTCGGTCCACTGCGAGGAATACCTGGAGGACTGAGACCAGCAGGGACCCTCTACACTCAGCTAATGCCGAATTCTCTGCAGCATTTGCTACAGTCGTGTAGTCAGAAAGATGACTTTGTGGACAAGGACTATTTTTAAATGTCTTGAAAAGATACTGCTATCTGTTGGATCTTAGTCGATGATTTCTACGACCTAAATTCCACCTTCGCCGACAGAGAGCTGCTGTTCCGCAGGAGTGTTTCCAGCAGAGCTCTCTGATCCGTGCAGGCTTGGCTGTGGGCTCACAGTGGGTCGGGGCGCTCACTGCACAACTCGCCGTCCCTGTGGGCTGTTTTCCAGCTGCGGATCTCAGTGGGTGCAGAAGCTCAGCTCTCACAAGAGCGGCTCCCAGCTGCACTGAAGCAGCACTTCCCAGTTTCGAGGTGTATTAATACCCAAATGTCATTGCTCCTTTTCCCCACTGACATGAAAGGTACACAGAACTACGTGAAGGACATAATGGTATTAGCTGAAATGTTTCTAAGGGCTCTTTTTCACCTTAAGCACCCACTGCTTCCCTGTGGTTAAATGCACAGTGTGTGCAAGGTATTAACCAAAGAAAATCTGTCATTGCAAAGGCTAGTTTGCAGGGCTTGTTAATTCATTTGTTTTCCTTTTCCGCTTGCGCCAACAAAGTCTCGCTTACCTCGTTTGCTATCTCTCGTTGTAAATGATGAGGAACAGTTGGTTCTAATTAAAGGAAGGTGATCTGCTCGGTTGCCCAGTCAGACAGCTGGATGAGAACCACCGGGCGACATGGGACGTGTAGCTGAAGCACCAACCTTCGGGGCACTTGAATAGCAGGTATGCAGCTTAAGAGAAAATGCCTGAACTAAATGACAGCATCAACTGTTTTGGATTTATGAGATGAGAAGCCCAGATGAATTTTGAGGTAATGGGAAATTAATCTCGAAACAAAGTTTTAAATAGTATTATTTAAAATTAATCCTTGTGGGTGCTACTGAGCAACACAAAGATTAGATTTAACTTTGGAAGCATTCTCCAAGGCTGCAGGTTTAAAACAAGGCGATATTGGTTAACAGCTAAAAGCAATGAGGTCTTCAATTCTAGGATGCAATGCAGCAGCCGTGTGAGCAATACTGTGAGCACTTCTCTGCAGGTTCTGTTTCCTTTTGAGGGGCAGTCTAAGACACAGTCGACCTGGGTGCTCAGACACTCGTGCTCCCCCCGAGTTCCCCAGTTTAGGCTGCAGATTCCTAAGTTTTTTGAACGAAACCATTTGTTTGATAATCAAACCATAACTCCTTAATTCCCCTTGTGTCAGTCAGCCACTTTGAAATACATTCACTGCATTTGCACAAGTGTTTACTGATGGGATTTTTTGGCTAAAAAGCCACGATTCCATCATTTATCAGAGAAACAACCCCCCGCTAACACTGCCCAGAGACACGCTGCGCTTGCACCCCCGCAAACATCTTCTTGCTTGGCACGCATCTCACTGATAATGTAAGAAAGAGGAAACCTTTCTGCTGACCTATTCTCTCATTAAATCCTTGGTGCAGCAGAGATGTTTCCCTCAGGTCCATTGCCCACAGCACCCTGCTGCCCGCCCCGTGGCTCGGCGCTCACACACCCAGGCAGCGCTGCCGGGGGGCTGCGGAGCCGCCTTCGTGCTTTGGTTCGTTTTCATGAACATCAAACAGATCCGTGCACTGAAATGGCTGCAGGATAACAGTGCTGGAGATCTCAAACAAATGAAATTCCTAAACTGTTATGATTAAATCAGTGAATGAAGGAAATAACCCTCCTCATCCCATGCTCTCCAGACAGTGTGTGATACACTTCACTTTGTTTTGTTTTGCTATTAAAAAAACACAACTGCTTAAAAATCAACAGTTAGGAAACGGATTTGGACAGGAGGGAAGAACTGAATCCCAGATTTGGTTTCTGATGAAGTTCTGTGGATTTTCTTTTTAGTATATATGGGGAATAACAAAAAAAACAGAACTACAAAAATAAAAAAAAAAGAAAGGAATGTCCTGAACATTAAAAGAAAGGAAGATCCTGTTTTGTCACTGCAGCACCCTCCAAAAACCACTTGCAGCCCCAGCACAGCCCTGCTGTCTCCCTGGCCAGCCGAGAGTGCGCTTTCATTGTCCAATGCAGTGAAACAGACTTGATACTCGTGCTGCAATAAGAGGTTACAGAGCACAGCCACAACAGCTACACAGCAGAGGAGTGCATCCTAGGCATTTCAGGGAGGGATTTTGTTTGTAAGTATTCTGTTTTAAAATGCACACAAACACTGCTTCTCCAGCGGTGGAAGGATGAGCTGCCTGAAATCAGCTGATCCTGAAAAAGGTTCTTCCTATTCAGAATTTGGTTAGTCAGAAGCTCAGAACTGTCTGAATAGAAAATACCCCAGGAACCCTGCTGAAGCACCTTCTGATCAGGCAGAAAGTTCTGCACAGTAACCTGAATTAATGCAAAATATTTGGAGCACTTTGCTCTGGCTAAAAATCATGCATGAAGTTACGAAGCATTTGAACTGTGATTCAAGTAGGATTTTACACCAAACTGTCTGCACATTCTCTTTAAAACATTAGATAGAAAACAAATGATCATTTAAAAGTCTCTCTGTGTTGTTGTGGTTTTTTTTTTCGCTGTGTGGCCCCACTTAAACGATCTCACTCAAAGCAGTGCACTCTTGAGTAACCTCACCTCTCAGTGTTACGCTGATAAACTCATTTCAAACAAACGCAGCTCAACGCCAACACAGCCTCAACAAGAAGTAGAATTACACCAACAAATATCGCACAAACTGTTTGAAACTGCATGAAATCCGAGACTGGCAGATTCCTCAAACAACTAGTAGAGGAACTTCTGCCTGTTTGACGCTTTGGAGCTTTTCTCTGCTCGATACCCTTTTCTGATGGAACGCTGTCACGTTCTTTCTGTTTTTAAATTGAAATGAAGCTTTCAGGCACAGCCATGAGTTTTCTTTTAAATGACGATTCAGCATTGCTGTTCACTTTTATACCCATGCCAAAGCCCCGCAGGATTCCTTTGAGCTAACCTTCATCCCCTTTCTGCTCCTGTGTTAGTCTCTGCTAGAAAGCAAGTCAGCTGTAATTACTTACAGGTGAGTTGCCCCATATCAATGAAATAGCTCCGTGAAAACAACGGCATTGAATTGAAATGTAGTTGACAGAAACACATTGATTTATTGTACGTGGATTTCTAAATGCTTAACGACCCCTCTCTCTTCCCTCAGCGCTAAAGGAAGGAAGATCCAGTAGGGAGCGGTGGGCACGAGGTCCGCCCGCCCGTCAGCCCGTCTCGCTCCCGCACGCTCCGGGGCAGGATGAGAAATGAACTCGGTTAAAGAGTTTCCGAGGAAAAAGCCTCGTTCCTCATTTCCGAAGCCCGGCGCTGGCCGCAGCGAGGCACGGCGCCCGCACAGCGCCGTGACATTCACTGAAAGATGATTTTTTTTCACTCCGTTGTGCTTTTTTTTAAAGTGTGGTAACTCCACCCATAACTCTGTAACTTCCCACTCACTCCATCCTTTTTAACCTTTTAAGCACTGCTCCTGACCTCCATCCTCCCTGCCCCTGCAGAAGGCGTTTTCAAGCCCCGTCCGTTGTTACTGCCCGGATCCCGGCAGCTGCACAAACAGCTCGGTGCTGGGGGCGGCAGGGACCCACTCACCCACGTCGGGCTGCGCGGCGGGCAGCTCCGAGGGGCTCTTTTGCCCTGCTGCTCATATACTGGTTATTATGGTTGTTCCTTATTTATCTATTTATTTGTTTATTTGCTTATTTATTTTCCAGGGGAGGGACAGGATTTTGTTTTGTTTTTACAGCAGCCATCCAGAGCCCCGGGTATTGATTTTCGGGCACATGAAAGGCATTTTTTACAGGCCTTCCCCGTGGAAGGGAGCAGCAGTAAAAGGTGATACCACCCACTCCGAAGGAATGCTGTGCATGCAATTAGGAGCGAGCTCCCGGCCGGGGGGTTAGAATTCAAAGCGAGGCAGAAAGCTCCCCACCTCCCACCAACAACAAATCCATTAAAGCTACCGAAGCCATCAATACTAATCAATGCATCCCGCCGCCCTCGGCCGCTTCGGGGCCGCGCTCCGGCCGCCCGCAGCCCCGGGGCTCTGCCCGCCCCCCCGCTCCGCCGCGCAGACGGGCCGGAGTGCCGCCGGGTGGGGGCTGCGAGGGGCCGGGCCGGGCAGCGCGGGGAGCAGCGAAGTGGTTAATCAATAGCAGGGCTGCAGGCAGGGGAGGGGCGGGCTGCGGGGGGATAAAAAATGCAGAGAGGAAGGAAATGGAGGGAGTGAGAATTAGACTCACTATAAAACCTCCTCGTTGTGATTTACAAAAGGGGAAGGGGAGCGCCGGGGGGAGAGGCGAGCAGAGCCGCCCCGCACGAAGCCCCTCTGCTGCGGGCCCGGGGCAAAGCCGCCGTGTACGGTCTGTGGAACGACACGGATTTGGGCGCGAGCTGTGTAGCCGTGCATCCCCTTGTTTTTCCTTCTTTTTTTTCCTTTCCTTTCTTTTTTTTTTTTCTTTTTATTTCTTTTCTTTCTTATTCTTTTTTTTTTCTTTCTTTTTTTTTTTTCCCCCATCCAATCCCTCATTCACAACTCGCATTTACTGACCGGTTTTCTCATTCACGTTCCCCTCCGCTCCGCCAATGTCAGCGAGCACAGAGTGTGCTTTGTGGGCTCTGATCGGCGGGGATGGCAGATCTCTGTGCTGCGTGCTGGTTACGTTCATTCACTTTGAAGCAATCGATGGGACGTGTTTGTGGAAACACAGAAGGTATTTCTGGCCATCTGCTAGCTAGGGAACAATTCTAATTATTTCTTTCTATCGAAAGGAACATGGGGATTCTCTGGCTTTCTTGTTTTCAATCCTGCAGATAGGACAATGCTAATGTTAAGAAAATACTGAGCTTTTATCTCATTAAAACGATTGCTCAGCCTAAATAAAGGCGTGTTTTGGGAGGGTGAGTGAGAGTGGACTTCGAACTTCTAAAAATCGTTTATGACAACTTTGATATCCCTACATATCCGAAGTTTTTTGTTTATGTTGTTAATCTAAAAGTCCTG
The DNA here is from genome assembly GCF_019232065.1 of Centrocercus urophasianus. NCBI lineage: Eukaryota > Metazoa > Chordata > Aves > Galliformes > Phasianidae > Centrocercus > Centrocercus urophasianus. The sequence continues at coordinate 12,113,787 of NW_024884867.1, forward strand.
TAAGCAACAGCATTCATTGAAAGAGAAAGGGGGAAAAAATGATGCTTTGAACTGCAGTGATACACAAATACATATGTGGATGGGGGCACACATACAGAATTGTTTTAAACAGTTCAATTCTACTGTGGTGGAATCAAAGCCCAAAACAAAACTTCTGTCAAAACTTCTGTGACAAAAAATGTCACCCATTCAGTGGCAGTGCGAGGGACCGTTCAGGTCGGTGTCTGAAGGAATGGTGCACTTCATATTCCATGCCTGTGTGTTTTGAAAGAAGAAAAGAGGCCGTAGTCGTGCATCATTGGAAGCAAGTTGGGATATGAGAGCAGCCAGGGGTGGCTCTGACTCCCAGCCCACGTGGGGAGGTGCAGGGACTTTTTTGATGCTGAAGCAAACCAAAAGCCCAAGCTGTTCAGGTTAAACATTACTAGGCAGCGCTGCCCTGCGAACATTTTATGAATCCATTTGTTCCTGTCTCCCATGGAGTTTTACCAATTCATTTTGAACCCAGCTGTACAGTTTTGTCCACAGGAGCAAACGTTTGCAGCTCGGGAGCTGGAAATAAAAGAGAAAACACAAAAATCAAATCTACCCTTCCCAAATTTAGCAGCCTTCCCCAAGGATAGATTTTAAAGTTAATTTATAACAGCCTCTGTAAATATCTTTGGAAACTTCTGTGAAATTTCCCTCGCCCCACTCTTTCCTCTTTGTTTCTGCCTATCACCCACATTCACAAAGCATATGTATGTTGGAGCCCTAATTAGGAGGGTTTTATATGAGTTTGTACATGTGTTTTCACACAGATGGTACCGGTGGTGCTCGTGTGAGACTGCACTAACCTTGCAGATGGAAAGAATGTTACTAAAGAAATCATAATTAATAGCATTAAGAAGCTGATTAGAATGAAAAACGCGTTACTGCAGTGGGGGTCTCATGAAGAAATAGTCATGCCTGCCTGCCTGCCACAGATTTAAGAACTTTCAGCCACGAGGCCTTGAACCGAGGCAGCTCCGGTTTGAGCAAACGCAGTGCAGACTCCACCCCCAGTGACATCAGATTGAGTTACACCGCAAAATACCCCAAGATATGGGGGGGGAAAAATCAGTTTTCTCTTTTCCCTCCTTGATGTTCAAAAACGATAAAAAAGCCATTCTTTTGCCGCATCGGTCGTTCAGCGAGGAGCACTTCTTTGAAGCGAACTCACATCAGAACGGACGCTTTATGTCAGCCTTCCTTTCCAAAGGGAGGAAAGAGCACAACCGCGCATTTGCAGCAAAACAACAGCAAAACATTCCGAAGAACTCCCCGATGTCCGCAGCTCCAAACCTCAGAGCGCAGCGCAGTGGAGCAGCGCTCAGCCCGAGGGCAGAGCACCGGGCCGGGGCTGGGAATGGTCCTGCGCTTCATTGACGGGGCGGCCGAAACGAACCTGAGAAACCTGCTCGGAACGGGCTGCACAGTTACACATTTTTCACGTGAGCATCCAAGGCAGCTCCCTTTCTCTGGGATGTGTCATTTCCTGTGTAGCTGGAATAATACGTGAAGTCAGAGGATCTCGGTGAATTTATGTATTTGTGTACGCTGTGATTTGGAAAGAAGGAAAACCAGAAATCAGCACAAAGCATTTTGTTGAAAGCTTTGGGAAACAACCACACTGAAATAAGAAAGGAGTTTTCAATTATTCTTAGCGTTTGGGATGAGGGTGGCAATGAGGAACTACAAGGGCCAGAGTGGGACAGGAAAGCTCCCGTGCCTACAGCCTCGTGGAGCTGGGTGCCGTATGCAGGGAGCAGGTCCCCACCAGGAGCTGCTAAACCAGCTCGGTTCTTACCTGGTCCCCACAGCCTTCATCTCAGAGTGAACTGTTGAGAGCCAAGCACTAAGCAGAACGGCATAAGGAGGCACTCTGGAGAGCGACAGCAGGCTGAAGGGATGAGCTGCAGGGATGTAGGGCTCACCTTTGCTCCAGGAAAGACATCTTTCTGTTCTGCTGTAAGATATCTATTTTTTTCTTTTTTCGGTTTCCCCAGAAGTAAAGTGTCAAACCCACAAAGAAAGTGATGTAATTAGTGTCGGTACCCACTACAAACCCGGATCTCTGACGAGAGACCAGCGCAGCTTTTCAAACGCCTACCGTTTTGAAATTAAAAAAAAAAAAAAAAATCTAACAGACACAAGAATCCCTCTTGAATCCCCCCTGGCCCTTTTGAATTCACGCCCTGCCTTACATCAAACGCTTTTTTGCTGATTAACTGCACAATCAGGTCCCTGCAGATCAGGGGAAGAATGGAGAAGAGAAAAGCAACCTCTTTTCCAGAGAACAATACCATTATTTCAGCTCCATTGGACAGGAATGTGTGATTTCACAGCCCACTGCCCTTCTCTCCCATCTCCAAAAACACTGCCAGAGATCCACTACTCCAATCCCCACCCATTAGTACCCAGACCCAGCGCTTACAGCTCGGGTTCAATATCTGCGTGGGGGCTATGCAGATATGCACATACATATATGGAGAAAGCTTCCAAATCAGAACCACCTCCCAAGCCCGAGATAGGCACAAAGGAAGTTTCGTTTACTAACAACAATAATTAAAAAAAAGCGAATATCCTTCTTGCATATTGTAAAATTCTACTTCCCGTGTCCATGGGTCGTGTTTCAGCGGGGTTGAGTGTAACGGTTGTTAACAAAAGAAAGGAAAAGAGATTTTTAAACACAATCGTCCAACGGCTAAGAGAGAAACACCTTTTTGAACGCTGACTACTTAATAAAATGTTACCAAAGTGGGGGAAAATAAACAAAACAACTTTTTACCTACAAAAGGGTACCACTTTCTTGAAGCTCGTACAATTCATTTGCTCCTAAGCTCGCTCCTTTGGGTTTTAAAACCATTTTATTTTAAAACATCTGTTGAAACCAATTGCTGAATAGCTTATTCCACGGGGGGAGCTATTTATTTCAGGGGTGAAAACAACTGCAGAAACCGAGTTTCTTGCCTAACAATACAGCAGGAATCTTTCCAAAACCAGAAACTCACCAAGACACGTCTCTGACAGAGAGACTGCGCCTCAGCTACTCTCCTGGCCCCTCCGCTCGTTTTTTGCAGGAAACCCTCCGTTCCGCCGTTGGCAGCGAAGAGCCCCGCCAGGCACCCCCCGCTCCCAGCCCCCGGACCGCTGCGGCCGCTCTCGCACCCGGCGTGGCTGAGACCGCTCACAGCGCGCACCTCCCGGCCGCCCGCGGCTCCCCGCCTCGCAGCCCCGCTCTGCCCGGCTCGGAGCGGCCACGAGTGCGGCGTGGGGAGCGGCCGGGCACGCAGCCGCCGACACCCTCAGCCCCAGCGACAATCGCCCTCCTAACGCGACAAATTCGACGATTTGTTTTGACGAGGCGGGACCGGCGGTTCTGTTTGCGGGATAGAGCTCGAGCTCCTCGATGCGCCCGAAGTCGCCGCGGTCTCCTGGGCTGAGCGGGAGAAGGGCGACCGCACCTCTCAGCCGAGGGACCGCAGGAGATGAGTTTTGTTCCCTCAACACCGCCGCTACCGAACAAAAGAGAGAAAGTAATATTTGCTCAAGTCCCCCTTCTGTTGGCCTTTAATTTATCTGTTTACAACCGGGACTCCCTCAGTCGAAACAAAAAATCAATGAAAATGTAGTTGGAGAAAAGGCGGGCAAACTACTGAAAAAAAAAAAAAATTTGTGAATGGAAGAATGTGTTTGTGCGTTCATTGTTAAAATAAAGAGCGTGCCGTGACGTCAGCAGTCGCCCGCCAATGGGGCCAAGGATAATATTTTTAAATATCCTCCTCGCGAGCCAATGGCAGAGGCGGTGGCAAAAACTAGCGCAGGGCCGGGCCAATGGTGGGGAGGTATGCTAATGAGGACTTGGTCAGGCAGGAGCTGAATGTCAACTAGTCAAAGATGGAGGCTGGAGCGGGGAGGCCATGAGGTTGGTACCGGAGGCTTTGCCCGCGGTTCTGTCCGAGCGCGAGCGGACCCCGCTCTCCCTGCGGGACGGCGGCGCGGGGCCGCGGGGCCGGGGGTCGGGCGCAGCGCCGGACCCGCCGCCTCTTTTGCGCCTCTTTTGGCAACTTTCCTCGCCCGCGGCGCGGGGCTCGGGGGCGAACGGCACCCGCCCGGCTCCGCCGCCGCCTTTCGGGAGCCGCGGCCGGGAGGGATCGGAGGGTCGGGGCCGCGGGGAGCGCCGCCGATCCGACGACGGCCGCGGGCGGCGGAGCGAGGCGGGGATCGCGGCCGGCCGCGGACCCGCCGCCCGGAGCGGATCCCCTCTTCCCGCCCACGGGAGCGGCGCCGGGGCCGTCGGGCCCGGGAGCGTTGCGAGGGGCGGAGGGAGCCGGTGCGGGGCCGGGAGGCGAACTCGGAGCGGCGAGGAGCCCGGTACAGGCGAAAACGGAGGGAGGAGCTGGGACGCGGTGGGGATCGTCCGGCCGCGAGTGCCGCGCGAGTAGCGCGGGAGGCGAGGGCTGCAGGCTGGGCTGGGCGGCGATAGCTGGGGCTGAGCCGGTTGGTTTTTTGTTTTTGTTCTTTTTCCTCCTCCCGCAAACATTTCGCCTATGCAAACACTTCTGAGAAACCGAGCACGAGCCCAGGGATCAGATCCCCCCGCCGGGGCCGCGCTTTGTGCTCCGCGGGCGCTGAGCGCGGCGGGGAGGGCAGCGGCCCGAGGCAGAGCCCCTCTGCGAGCACCGCGTGGACCGTGATTGTTATTATTTGCCAACAGATCTCGATCTCCTTCGCTTTCCTTTTTTTTTCCTTCTTTATTCCTTTTAATTTATTTTTTTGCTTAACTCCCCCCCCCCCCCCCAAGAGCAAAGCACTACGTCACACGCTATCTCCAGCCAGTATTTATATTGGCTTAATATTTAAATCTCGTAAAACTAATGCTTTGCTGGGATAGTTTTTGCAGTAAACGGGGTGCGCAGCCCGAAGTGTTTCTTTGGCGTTCTTGCACTTTGCCCCAATTCCGCTGATTCCCTCCAGTGTGGGGTCTGCGGGTCGGGCAAGGGAGCTTCGCACCCTCGGACACAAACCTGAGGCACCGGAATTACAAAAGCCCAACTTCCTAAAGCTGAAAGCACATCCTTTCCTCCAATTCCCTTTTCTTCTTTTTTTTTTCCCCCTCTCCCCTCACTTCTCTCATTCTTTCCTTCTCATTTCAACGTCTCCAAACTAGCCTAGGCTTCTGGGTTTGGGATAAATTACTGTCCAAAAAAAAAAAAAAAAAAAAAAAAAAAAAAATAAAATCGGAGAATAATACAGTTTAAGATTGTAATTGGGTTGGGACGTTTCCAAACCAATTGGCTTTCTGTGAATACTTCTCAATAAAGTTGACCATTAGAATTCATTTAGTGTATTTTCTCACTCAGCCCAGACTCAATTCAGTTTAATTCCTGTCAGCACTTGGTACGATTCTAACTGGTCTGTACAGCTTATGGAAAATTGCTTTCAGGTTTGGATTTGCTTGCATGTAATTTCTTTGCATTTTTTGAAGTTTGCAATCAAATAATTTCTCCAGTGATTTGATGTAATGAGTAGTTCCATTGTCTAGCTTTTAAGTTTGAAGTTGTTTAAAGAAACAAATGGTAAATAGTTTGAAAACCAAAGACTATCAAGTTGACTTTTAAATGTTGTTTTTTGCTAGAAATATTTAGGATGTGCGATTTGCAGTTATGAACTGGCGTTTGCTCATAGTGCCCGCATTTTCTCTTAGCAAAAGGAAAGAAAGATTCAGTAGTAACGTTTTCACGGTGGGAGGAGAGGCTGTGAAAGCTCTGCCCCTCCTGGCTGGCAGCTGGTTTGGAAGCTTGTTTGGATGCTTGTGTGAAATAGCAAAACTTCCCTAGTACTCCAAAATAAATAAAAGCAATTTGAGCTGCTAGTGAGCATGTCTATAATAAATACCAATTGTTTTAGCAGATGATTCAGATAAAAGCAATAGAAGGAATGAGAACTTCTCCTGCATTGTGTCTTTAAGATAACAGTGAATCTAATTCATTGCACCGCCTTCTGAAACGTGCTGAGGTCCAGAAATGCAAGCAGGACAGTGCAGTTCTGACCTCTGCTTCATGTGTCCTAACATAGCACGTTTGCCACTGAAAAAAGTCCCTGAAACAGGCTTGTCTAAATTCTTGCTGAACTTAATTCAGGAGGCAGTCATGAAATATGAAAATCTGATTATAAAGAATGGTATTGAATCAATGTGATTGTTAAGAAACTCTTTTTCTTTTTTCTTTTTTCTTTTTTCTTTTTTCTTTTTTCTTTTTTCTTTTTTCTTTTTTCTTTTTTCTTTTTTCTTTTTTCTTTTTTCTTTTTTTTTCTTTTTCTTTCAAATGTAATAGATCTGTTTTAGAGTAAATCTTGCACAGAAGGCCATCACTTGGAGAAGTTTCTAACTGATTTATCATTTCTATTGGGAAGTCTCTGAAGTATGCTGTTGTCCAGAGCCCTTTTTCTGTTGTACTACTGGCAATTATGATGAGCAGTGCAATATTAAAAGGGCATTGGCTGGCAGAAACATGACCCCCTTTAGCAGCCCACCCTGTTCAGAGTGGGCAAACAACCCTAAAATAGATGCCTCCTTCAGTGTATTTATGCATGTGTGTGAAATAAGGTTTTATACATGTGGGAGTGGTTTTGAATAAGGAGAGATTCTGGATTATACATTTTATGTGTACTTGCATATTAAAGAGCTGGAGTAATTTAAACACATTCTATTTAAAACGAGCTCTAGGCATTTCTGGGGCTTTCAGGGTATCACATTACCTGATTTGTTTACTAATATCTTGTGAGTAATTCATTATTAAATTTCTACATGCTTCCATATAATATCTACATTGAAATTTTACAGTGATTTCTTTAGTCTTTTTCCTTTACAAAAACATTTGCGTATGTGTTTAAGGTGGTCCTTACCAGTATCTGTGAGGATTTAAGACTCTTGATTTGTTTCTATGAATCTGCTTTATTTATACTGTGATTATTATTATTATTATTTTTTTGAGTGGTGTCACACAGACATCTGTGAGATAGAAGCACAGATACTCATATTTTCATATGCAGAAGTCTACTCATCTCTGTAACATTTTTCCTTCGTAGCAAATCCAGGCAGTGTGTATTTACACCATTCTAGGCTTTTTGGTCTGTGCTTGTCAACCACTACAAAACGCTCAGCACAATTAAGAAAACTTGTGAAGGAACAGGAAGGGGCTGGCACTCAGTGATTTATTTAAATTGCAGAGTTGAGGTTCATTGAGCGACCAGTTTGGTTTTGTGGAAACGTGTACATGTGGGGATGCAGAGTCAGCCCCCTTCTTTTGTTCTGCATTACTGTAGCAAAATATTTTATTGTATAAAACCTTCATAACATACCATGCCTAGATACACTGGGCGTGTAGGAAAAGCCCTGAATGCCTTGGTTAACAAGCCAGGCTAACAGTGCTCTCTCTCTTCCTCGTTCTCCCTCCCTTTCATTTTTTTTTTTTTACTAACTTTTGTTGCTGTTGTTTTTTACCTTGTCTAATTACGATTGCAAATAAACTTTGTCATGCAGAGTTTTACTGGGGGCTAAACATAAAAACGTTATTGTGGTTAACACTGTAATGCTGCAGTCCCTTACAAAAGGATGCAGGGCAGCTGTGCAGAAGTGACAGTGGCTGCTGGTATCGCTGGCTCTGACAATGTTGCACTACTGTCTGCACAAATAAAGCAGTGCAATAATATTGTCAAAGCATTTGGTTCCAGTCCTAATACATCCTCATGATCAGTTACTGTTGCACACCCAGCCCCTGACGTGATGGGATTCTGTAGACATTTAATACATTCTGGCAGGGAACCATCCCCCTGCTCTGATTTCTTATACACACACACACACCCTGCCATAAATGCTCAAATGTGTGCAAAAAATTTGAGATTATGTAGAAATTGACCAAAAAATTCCTGCCCTCATGTTTGTTTGTTGGGTCTGTGTTTAAGCTGAGTGGTTGTACAGAAATTCCTTGGGTTTTGTTCCCCATTTTGACTGTTTTAGTGTACAAAATGGATTGCCCTTTCTGCCACTAGCGTGGGTTTGTGTTTCCAAGTTGTAAAATAAAAAGCTGGCCTATTCACATCCTAAAGCCCTCTTGTCCTCCTTTAGAACAATCACCACCTTTAAAATTAGCCTGACCATGTTTGAGTATTATCTTGTGTCTGCTTTAAAAATTAGGTTTATGAACCTGAGGATGCTATTGTGTTGAGAATTCTGTGACTTTAATACATACGTGTGCATTCAGGGGCAATTTCATTTTTGCTTCCTATTAATGGACTTTTCAAATTCCATCATATTTCACTTTTAGAGGAATTATTGCTTTGATTAAAGCAATGTTGATACCTTCATTTATGTAAAAAAAAAAAAAAAAAAGGAGGCACGTAATAATCAATACATTTTAAAGGCGATCTTTGCACGTCTCAGTAACAAACGAAGTGGGTCTGAGAGACACAGGGATGATGCAGGCCTAGGAACAGCAATATTGCATTCAGAATTGATCTTTAAATAACAGTATGTTGGTGACTGTCACTCGTGCTGTAGTTGGAGGCAGATATGGTATTTTCACTTCCAGCTGCTAAGAAAGGGGGTTGGAGGCTGGGGGATGGGACCTTTCTCTCTTTTCTCCTGAAGCCTTGAGCTGTTACCTTGGGAGCAAAAGGTGGGGGTGGGGAGAGCTATCATATGGGAAATTAAATCTAGGTAAAGGAGCATTTTCAGATCGGATTGCACACCCCTAGCCAGGCCAGGGTCTGCATGCTGGCGAGCCACAGGGAGTCAGAAAATGGAGAAGCACATCCTTAGGGGGGATCCCAGTTAAGAAGGACGAGGGGAAGCTGTGTCCCCAATATTACATTCCTGTTCCTCCATGAGCAAACAAAAGACACCTTCTCTGTCCCCGCATTTCTGCTGGGGAGTTGGAGTCTGCCAGCCTCCCTTCCGTGCTCAGAGAAGAATGCTGAGCCCTCCCAAGTGGAGGCTGGGGGACCAACGGTGGCCGCAGAACGCTTCCCGTGCCTCAGTGGAGGTAACACGGCCCCGCGTTGCTCCCTCTCTCTGGAGCTCTTCTTTTCCTTCATCTCTGCATTGTATGCAGCATGGCTGCCATTTCTGTGCTCGTTAAAGAATGAGGAGGCCTGTTTAGCATAGGCATTTTCCTCTTCTAATTTTTGCTTAATTAAGAAGTCAGAGAAAGTGAAATCTGTAAAGGCTCTGTGGGTGGGGGCTCTTCGCCTCCACCGTCCATGAGAACAGAACAGAGACCAGAGCAGAGGCGCAGGGGCCCAGCACTGCCTCTGGCCAAGGAGATCAGAGGGTACGAGGAGGCCCAGTGAGACGCTGGGAGCCACACTGGTGCAGGCAGTGCTGGGCCATGTGCATGCTGAGTATGTGTGTGCGTGGGGCCCGTCAGTGGGCAGGAGCAAGTGGCAGCAAAAGCCCCGGTGGTGCTGACACCAGACTGTAAGATGGCCTCTCAGCCATGTCAGCCTCAGTTGGCGCTGGAGAAATCCTGGGGGGAATCTACGCATGGTTGTTTTTTTCTGTATAAAGTTAGGTCTCTACAAACAAGATGGTAGATGCATTTGGAAACCTCGCATGGCAAGGGCACTTGAGGCATGTGATGTAGAGGAAGGCCTGGGTGATGACAAGGACCATGTCCTGCTCACAGAGGGCTAGGAGACGCCTTCCCTGGGCTGCCTGCCCACTGGGACTGAGCTGCAACCCTGCGAGGCCCTGGGGTGTGGGGGTAAAGGATTGGGTTCCCTGCAGATTGGGGCCTGGGATGGAGGCTGCACATTCCAAACCCTCCCTTCCCCACTTGCTCACTCTCTCTCCTTTTTCTTTTTCTTTTTTTTTTTTCTTTTTTTTTTTTTTAACCCTGCCTGGCTGAGGAATGTAATAGAGGAAAAAAAAAAAAAAAAAAAAAAAAAAGCGGGGGGGATTCGGAAGCAAAGGCCCCCTTCAGGAGTCTGTATTTGTGCAAGGGAAACCATTTGCATGTGTGTGGAGATGCCAGAGTTTGTCTCCAGTTGGGTCGGAGGGGGAGGGCGAGGGAGGAATGCGGGGAATCAGGTCGGGCTGCGGGGGGAAGGGCTCCGGCAGAGCCTCCATCCTGTTGTTGCATAAACTTGTTAAAAGAACAACTCCTCTGTGGAGGCAGCACACATAGAGTATTAGTGTGGTGGAGGAGGCCAGACCTGCGCCCTGACTACACAACCAATTGGAGCGGAAAGTGAAATCAGATGGTTTAAGTTTTCAGAGGCGATTTTTTTTTTTTCAGGGGGACTTTTGGAGTCATTGCATTTAGTGCTTGATCTGTGTTAAGGTCGCTCTCACAGCTCTCGGGTGCTCTAGGGACAAGAGGTGGCTGGGGAGGGCAGTGGTTGATGGTTCCCCTCCCGTGCCCTTCCCCTCGGCCCCAGCTGCAGGGATGGGACCTGGGGAGGACACACAGCCCCTACCCTGCTCAGGGCCTTTGGGATTTTAACGGGGGCAGCCCATGCTCTGCTGCAGGGAACAGCCATCGGGGGCTCACAGTGTGGCTGGGGGCCCCAAGGTTGGCCCCGCGCTGTGCCTTCACCGGTGGAGGCAAGTGCTAACAGTGCTGCTGTCCTGCACACACAGGGCCAGAAGCGGGATGTCATTTCCAAAGAGATGGGATTTAGCTCCCTATTTGCTCCTGCATTTCATACTGTGAGGGCATTTTGTGTTGTTGTTGTATTTTTTGTTGTTGTTTTTTTCCCACCAGACAGCAGAGCGCTGGTAAACACCATGCAGAAAAGCCGTATTGTGGGGTTACAAAGTCTAGGCTGTTTAAGGAGCTCTGTCGTTCCTTTTAATGGAGCTCACTGACGCAGATCTGGCTTCTGCCAGCTGAGGAAATGTTGCTGCTGAGAAAAGGGTTATTGAAACCCACAAACTAAATATTATAAGCAAGAATTAAATGGCAGGACATTTTGGAGTGTAATCCTTCCTGATTTTAGGGGAGGAGATGTCAGCCTATATCGGGCAAAGTACTGCTAAGTGACAGTGGGTGACAGTCCCCAGGCCAGCGAGTGAGACACGCGCAGCAGGCGGTGTGCTCAGGGAGGACTCCCACTCCCAGCCCTTCCTCTCCGCAGTCTCACACCTGGACAGGTTGACTCTTGCGTGGAAGCAAGAATCCCCTTTTTCTATGGATGGATTTGTAGTAACTTGCTAGATAGACTTAAGGAGTCCGGGTTGGAATGCTAAGAATTCTCTTTCAGAAAAAAAAAAAAAAAAGGGGGGGGGGGGGGGGGGGGAGGAGGGGGAGAATTAGAAAGGCAACACTTCCCAGTTTTAAAACAACGGAGAAGTCTAAAATCAACTCTCAGCTGCTTTCAAAGTGTTGGCTCTGACCATTGGTAACAGCGTCAATTCCATAGCAGAAAATTTATCTTGGACTATGTAATGTATTTAATTGCAAGATGGCTTTTAAATGGCCTTCTTTCCTTGGGCTGGTGAAATGGCTGTGAGCAGGGAAACAAGGCTGGACTGAGGCTTTGTTTCCTGCCACATTATGTGAAGCTGCAACCCAGATGAATATCTAAAACACACATTTGCCCAAAGTGGCACCTTTAACCACAAGAAAAAGCAAACAGCAAGGAATAGAAGGGAAAATGGCTTCCAAACTAAGCCAGGGAAGATGAGGTCTACTCTCACAAGGAGCAGGCGGCCTCTGAGCTCCTGAGAGTCAGTTCACTGCTTTATATTTATTCCAAAGCTTCGTCACAGGGACACTGAGTTTGTTTGTCTGCATCAGAAAAGAGGGCTTAAACAGAAAGCCCAACTCCACTACAGTTAAAGATCCCCCCAGCACTGCCAAAAGAAAAAAAATCTTCAATTATTGAGCAACACAGAGTGTTATTTCCATACTAGCATGGGTGACATTTCCATTCAGTTTCTATAACTGTGATTAAAGGCGAGAGAGGTTTCTAAACATATCTAGAGATGTTGAGCCTCCTGGAGTATAAATAGCGTGCATTTCATAATCTCGTGTTTAAACATTTATTTTAAAATAACCCCCATATACATTCCAGAGATGCCTCCCTGCTATAGAACATGGATTGACCCGGGCTTTGCATATTGTTTGCAAACTGGGGAAATATTACTGCTGACGGAAGCAGCCTTTATTTTTCCTGTCTTGTAAAATAAATAAATAAATACCGTGGGCTGCCCTGTGCCAGTGCACCACGTGGAGATAAAGGAATCCTGAGGAGCACCTAGGCTCTCAGTGCAGACCCAGAAACACACTGTGACTTGATTGCCTTTCCTTGGACCTTAACTTCTGGCTGATGTTTCTAATTACATCCCTTACTCTTTCCTGCTACAACTGTAGCTTCTGCAGCTACTAAAATTCCGAAGTTGTGGAGACATTGTCAAGTTGTGCTTTTCCCCAGTGTTACTAATGATTAGCAACGTGACTTGGTGTGCAAGTTGAACATTTCAACTGTGAACTCACCAGTGGGCCAGTGGAGAAGTTAAATGGTGTGTGTTAAGCATAAGTCTTGTTTGAAACACCATCAAGGCTGAAGAGTGGAAAACACGTGGTAAACATAAGCAAAGTAGAGACTGGACGGGAATAGATGGAAAGGTAAGGCCAAGCCCAGTTGCATCTTTTTTTTGTTCTCAGCCCAACTGGATGTCTAGGTTGCAGAGATTGCTGAGAAGCAGAGTGGCAGGATTAAAACCTGAAGTTTTGCCAAGGTAACAAAAATACTGAAGTTTGATAAAACTCCTTCTGAGCTGCTTACAGCAATCTCTGTGAACGTGGCCTTTTAATTAGTGTGAGCAAAGGTTAATACAAGTAAATAATGTGGAAGAAAGATCTCCGTTTGCTTCCAACAGGCATTGCAGAGGATGGTGATAGGGAGGGACTGGTGCAGACTGGAGATTTTGTGTATCAGGCCATTAGAAAAACAAATAATTAATGGAGCTTCTCCTGTTCTCTTTTCTCCGGCATGTCCTTAGTTTTCAGCTGCTTTGGGCAAGTCAGGCAACATCAAAGGGGGTGCAGGCTGCCTCACACCAGCATGCCAAATGCCAGGGATCTCTAATGGTAAAGACCAGATCAATGTGGTATGCATAAATTAGCCAAGAAACCATGAATTAGGGGATTGTCTCTCCACTACTGCTCTTATTTAATCCACTGCAAAGCAGGCTGAGGAAAGAGAATCTGACAGCATCAAATATAATGAGCTGGTTTGGGATGGTTTGGAAATGAAGTTTCCCTCATCTTCCCGTGCTCTCAAGTACTCCTACATGATGGAAGCGCTAGGCAGATTTACTGGGAGCCAGAATGCAGAGGAAGAGCCTACCTGGCAAAGCAGCCCTGAAGCTGGAGGTGTGCTGGCCTCTCCCTGGGATTCTTTTCTGTGGCCATTGGTGCATTTAGCACCAAGCCAGCTCCAGCTGAAGACTGTGCCATCCAGCCTAGGACAGAAAGGTGCTGGGGAGGAAAGGAGAGGAAACAGACAAAAAGAAAACAACAACAACAACAAAACACAAACAACCGAACAACCAAACAAAAAACCAACCAGCCCTGGAGATACTATTTCGCTTTCTAATTTTTGGTGTTTGTGTACTTAATCCTGTGATTTGAAATGAAATCATGAATGATCATGATAATGAAAGGTGGGATTTTTTATAACACTGGGCTTTCTAAGTTGGATGGTGTTGGAAAGGAAGTTCTCTGTGTGCTCAATGCCTGTTACTAAGAGGTTCAAAATACAACTGTTGGTTAATCAAATAAACAGCTCTTCCCAGCCTCCAATGGCTCAGGCAGCTAATTGACTGAGTTTATTAATGAAGGAGAGAAAACTATGCAGAAGAAGTACGAGAACTGAAGACAGAGGTATAGAATCCTTAGAAAAAAGTCCACACTGGTGTTAAGTACATCCTGGGAGAAAGTGGGGGGCAGGGGTTTGAGCCATTCCTTCATCCCAGGCTCCAGGGAGCACATGGTGCTGCAATCCACAGGGCACTGCGCTACTTTCTAACTTTTTACCCCTTCCCCATTTACAGGCATGGAATGAAGCTCCCTCCAATCACCTGTCGCAAGAAACATTATCCAGCTTCCTAACCTTAAGGATGAGACCCTATCAATATTGCCTCTGCTTTTGTGCTCAGGGTAGTAGTGCAATATTGCTTATAGGGTCTTTTCTTTTGAGGGTATTCTTCATGGAGAGAAGACAGCCACATCAGGAAAAATTAATCCTATGTGCCCATCGAGTTAAGGGAAAAGTTGTGAAATACCAAGCATTGTTAGATAGACAAGTAATTGTGCAGAGATGTTATGTGTGACAAATAATCATGCTATTGTGGTGACTCAAGTTGTGAGTAATGGGCATATTTTTGATGCTATCACACAGGATTCAAAATGGCCTTATGTTTAAAAGGCACAAGCAGTAACTGAAACTGCAGAAACCCATAGCGTCTCCATTTTAAAACAGTACAAGTCCCGAGATGTTTGAAGGGTGCCTATTTTACATAACGATGTAAACACCCACCAAGGGATGGGAGGAGATATACAGCCACACTCGGCTGTTCCTGTGCCTGCTCCTAGCCCGAAAACCAGTGCTGTGCAGAGCAGAGCGTTGCACGAAGAGACCGAGGCTCTAATCCCGATAACCTCCTCTAAACAAAGCTCGTGCCTCTGCCTGGCGAACGCGGCCGGGCCCCGCAGCCCGGGCTTGATGCAGGCACAGCTGGGCTGGGCACTGCCCCCAGCCCTACCCGAGAGCTGCTTACGGAGGTACGTGGGAAAGGAGCCGGGCCCGGGGTGTTCAATCTCAATCTCCTCTCCGCTTTGTGAAAAATCAGCTGGGGGCTGACAGCAGCCGGGCTCGCCGGGTGGGTGGCCTTGCCTTCCATTTCAGGTGGTCGCCGCGGTCCCTTTCGGGACCTCTGAGGCCCAGGCAGAGGGGTGGTGGGAGGGGATTGGGGCCGGCTCAGGGTGCGCCGGAGCGGCCGCAGCCGCGGGGCTTTCTTAGCCGCCCCCGGGCAGCACGGGGCCGCGTTCTCCCTGCGGCGGCGGGCGCGGGAGGGCGAGAAGCCCTACGGGACCGCTGCCTCCCGTCTGCTCGCCCGACCCCAGCCCTGCCCTCTGTTTAACCCCCCGGGCATCACTCCCAGGGGAGGCGACCAGCCAAGGGACAAAGCCAGGAAATACCCCCCACCCTCGTCTCAAAGCCCGGGCTCTCCCTCTGTGCCCCAGTCCAGCGGCCCGGGCTACCGGGCGGGCTGCCCCTCTTTCCCTGTTGCACTACTGTCACGGTCGCAGCGAGCAGTGCAATAATGAAAGGGCGTCAGTGCGCCGGGGAGCGGCGAGAGCCGGGCCCAGCCGGTGTAACAGCGGGCGGGGAGGAGAAGGGCCGTCGGGCCGGGCCCCCGGAGCCACTGGAGAGGGGCAGGGGTCGCCGCGCTGCTCGCTCTGTCGGAACGCGCAGGGCGAAGGGAGCGGGCCGGCCTCGGCCATCCGCGTAAATAAAGTGCCTTCCACGTTCCCGTCGCTGCCTTTTCTTCCGGGCGGGTTTTCTTGCAGGTCTCCAGCCCCTCCTGCCTCCCTAGCGGCGGCCCCTCGACAGCTTTTTGTCGGGCTGTCCGACGTGCTAATAGCCGGCTTGTTCTTTGTGGGAAGAGGGTGAAAACGGAAAATGAATGTCTTCCTTAGCCGAGCAGCCTGAAGAACAGGCTCGAGACATGCCCTAGTGCTGGGTTCAACAGTGGGGCTGGGGGGAGCATGGGGTGACAGAGGAATGGTTTACAATAACGGACATCAGATCAGCAGTGCGGCTGGGAGCTGTGCTGAGAAGGCCAGGAAATAGCCCTCTGATTATAGGTGGCCATGGTGAAATGGATACTTCTATAAATGAGGGCTGGGGAGGAGTATTTCCTTCAGTGAAGGAGACCTTTCCACTCTGGCCTTTTGAACCTGCATTTCTCGACCCTGTTTCTGCTTCATCATGAGCTTTTGCAGAGGAAGGTGAGTGCAGAAAGCAAACCAGCTGGAAAAGGGGAATGCAATCTAATCCTGATGAAAAGGCTATTCCAGTCTATGTATAGTTTCCTATTTCTATTGGATTCTCTCTTTCTTCCATCCCTCACATGCACAAGCAGATACAGAAGCCGAATCCTTCCCTGCAGTTTCTCTCCCAGGGAAAAGTCAGCCCCTTCCCCAGCTTCACCTCCAGTCTTTGCACACACAAAATGGCTGCAGCAGCCTGTGGGTGGGCATGGAGAGCTCAGGAAGCTGCTTTTCTTTTTCCCCACTCTGCCTGCCCAGGAAGCCCTTCTGCTTTTCTTTTCTGTGGCATTTTGCTCTTGCATAGTTCTGTGCAAATCCAAGGGGGTCTCCAACGTGTGAGCTATGCATGGAATGGGAGCTGGGGAGGGAAATGGACAGTTTGCATGAGAAGGGGATCATTTGGGCCCCAGTGTTTATTTTTTTGCTGACCTTCTGGGGATATGGTCAGTGAGAGCTGTGACAGCTGCTGGAAGCGGCAGGGGCTTTGAAGATTGTGAAGGTTGTGACCTCGAGGCCCCTTTCCTCTCTCTGTCCCAGGAGCTGCTGAGTCAATCATGGAAAAGGGGAGGTGAAACGGGGGCTGCTCTTTAGCCATTTTTCAATTGGTGAATGAAACAGGAAAGGACAAATGCAAGAAGAAAAAAAGAGCGATTACTTCCACTTTGGTGCATTGCTGAGAAGGAGGGACATCTCTTTGGCTAAAGATTATAACAATAATGGGAAACCACTGAGCTCCTGAGATCCAGCACCTTGAATAAAGGATTTGACTGGGCAAGGAGCTGATGGCAGATAAATAACAATGAATTAGCGGGAAGCCTACAAATGCTATTTGGCTAAAAGCAAGAGGAAATCCACCTCTTAATTTTCACCTGATTCCATCTATAGACATGTATCACTACCTTCCACTACCTCCACGACCTCACACTAATGCATCTTCACCTTTGTTGAGCTTAGCTGAACCCTGTGGCTCAGGCTGTTATGAAGCCACTGAGAAGGACTGCCCTGAACATACCAAAATAAAGGGACAAAGTACATTGTGAGTGCGTGCTTCCAAACAGGCTTGCTTGGCAATTCACGCTCTGGGCAGCCCATGAGAGGGCTCTCCCTCAGTCCCAGAGCCCTCTAAGCCCAGAAAATTGGGTTTAAGTCTTTTTCACTTTCTAGATAACATGATCCTACGGATCTGGCCTTTTAAAAAAGTAAGCAGAATGGCAAACAGAGTGCCTGGCTTTGGTTGACCAATACACAGCAGAGGCAAAGAAGGCAAACAGCAGGCTTTTCAGTTAGTTTACACAGGGGGCACTTAAATACTGTATTGGTTACACAATACCATTTGGGGGTTGGGGTTTTACACATACTTCTATTAAATGTATCTGTGACATTTGTTTTAAAGTGATCAACATAAAACCAGCCACAGCTTTAAGAGGAAAACTCTTGTGATTAGACCTAATAACACCAGGTAGCTCATAATATATTTACTAGAACCAATGCACAATAGATTTCCAACCCCACCCCAGTCCCTAACTGTTGGAAAGCCTTGTGCTCATTCTCCTGCAGTGGAGGGTGTCACTCTGCCTGTAGAAGGGCTGTCATAGACAGCCACTTGCCTACGGAAAGCAAAGGCTGCTGGTTTTTAGGACTGTATCCTGCTACTGGTTACACATCCAGCCCTCAAAATTCATCCAACACAAACCAAAGACACAATATGGTCTGGCAATTATGACAAACAAAGTGCTAAGCAAAAAGGGAAGGGATGCTTTAGTAATAATACTTAAAAAATCATAGAGCCTTCTTTGATTAGGAAAAACAAAAAAATAAACAACAACAACCAAAAGAAAAAAAAAAAAAAGCCAAAAAAAAAAACAAAAACCCACCACAAAAATCCACCAACTACAATTCATTGTTATTTCCTGAGAATCCCACTCACGTGAATACCTGAAAACATATTATCTTCCCAATAAGTCTTCTAGCAAGCATCCTGTTGCCATCCACAGAGAGTAGCAGGTGGTCAAACTGCTCCACTGGAGGCTTGACAATGGCATTAGCCATCCAGCTTTTCAGCTAAAGCCTTGCTCATTCAGCACACAACTCCTCAGACTCCACCTAAACCGTTCCTCAGAACAGTGAGCTTCCCCTGCAAGGCCTGTAGCTCCGTATCCTTACTAAGACCCACTGCTCAAAAGTCAGCGGATGAGAAGAAGCATCTCAAACTTTCACAGCTTTAGAATCATGCTCTTCTCTTTAATAGTGCTAGTGGTGGCAGTGGTGATGAGGAGACGGTTGGACTAGATGATCTGGTAGGTCATTTCCAACCTTTTGATTTTATGATTCTATGATTCCATGTGCTGTCACTGGGAGTTCCACGGGCAGAGATCTCTGCCGTAAGAAGCTAGCGGAACAGCAGGTAGGTGGCTGATTGAGAATGGAAGTTCTTGACTGGCAAACCAAAATCATTCACGTGGCCCTGCACAGAACTAGGTGCACTGCCAGCGCTCAGAGTCAAACACCAATTTGGTAGAAATCCTGCTTACTCACCTTGGAGGTGAGTGTGCCTTGTATTGTAAACCTTAGGTCTTGTAAACATCCTTAGACACACGGAATGATCAAATGACAATGATAATAATATACAGTAATGAAGCAACTATTTTAAGGAATTGTCCCGCTACAACAACGTCAGACCTCTTCTCTGCCTTTTTCAAACACTTCTCTGCTGGGAAGCAACACATTTGCCAGGAGCTGCTACATCCATACCAGCAGTTCATCCCATTAAAATCAGTGGGGAATTACACTTTGTACGAAAGCCTCCATCACACTATGCCAGAAGAGAAACTTTGTTTTGTTCCTCTGCCATGAATTTCCATCACTTTTCAGGATAAGTTTAGGGTGATAGCAGAAAGTCTGTTGCTTGGTTTTCGTTTTACAGAGTTAGATCTTAAACATATATCTAAATTATTAGCAACAATAAAATCAACAAAACAAACCCACCATCACAAACCATCTCTGCTCTGAGGAAAGAAGGAAAGAAGGAAAGAAGGAAAGAAGGAAAGAAGGAAAGAAGGAAAGAAGGAAAGAAGGAAAGAAGGAAAGAAGGAAAGAAGGAAA
>NW_024884867.1:12132983-12330666 GCF_019232065.1 Centrocercus urophasianus
AAGGAAAGAAGGAAAGAAGGAAAGAAGGAAAGAAGGAAAGAAGGAAAAAACCCCTTCAGAGCTGAAGAAAACGCAGATCTATCAACAGTGCCAGAAAGGTACAGGAGGCCACTTCCATGTGCGAGCTGTTACAGACGCTGATCACTAGCAACATGAAAGATTCTTCACGGCCAGCCCCATAGCCCTCAGCACTAAGTGACTCATTTGGGGGCATTCATAGTAGCGTTTGGAGCAAGCTGAAGAGCAGTTCTGCCATTTCCCTGTTCAGTCTTTGGCCACATTCTCTGATCAAAATCAATTCCGTCTCCTTTCCCTCTTCACATACAAACATCCTCCCCCACTATTCCTATTGTGAGGTGAACACTTACAACAGAACGACGAATCAAATCAATACAACCAAGAAAATCCACCAAGCTAGTACAAAGACACTGAAAAAGCAAAAGAGCTTTTCAGTTGGGACGGAGAGGGGGGAATAATATTTAAATCGGGAAAAGTGAAGCCTCACTTTTTTGCATTTGCATCCTGTGCGAGGGAGAGAACGTGGTGACGCTTTAAAGCCTCGACCAGCGCAATGGCAGCAGAGCAAGAGCACACTTCACACGCGGGTTACAGCCAGCGGGCTCCAGCCGGCACGAGAAGCTGCCTGTGCCTGCCTGGGGCAGCGCGTCGCCGCGGGAAAAGGGCAGCTCTGCCCGGGCTCCGCCGGCACGGGCGGCTCGCGAGCGGCTGGACCGGGCGGAGCCGAGCCGCGTTACCGCTGCCGGTAAGAACGGTCTCGGTGCGGAACAGCGCATCGCAAGCCGCCCGAGCCCGACAGCTGCCATCGAGGGAAACCGGGCCCCGCAAACCGACTGCTCGGGGATTTCGGAGGGACCTCCTTCGCGTGGCTCTTGAAAGGATACCGCTGACCGCCGGCCCCGCCGTTTTGTCGGCGCGGCTCCGTCCCGGGGGAAGGCGGCCGAGCTTCACTGGCCGAATCAGAGGGAGCCTCGGGCTGCCTTCCCCCACCGCAGGAAGGTGCTCTCCGCCCAGCACCGCCAGGCGTCTGTGGGAGGGTGCCGAAAACGTCCGGCGGCCCTGGTAGGGGTGAAAGGCTAAGGGTGGCGTAAAGTGGACACCGACTGAAACTAATCCTCAGAACATTCTGATTAACTCACGGGCATGCGATAAAATAGATGGAGAAAGAGAAGAGGACCTCAGCAGGAGAGGCTGCTCAGTAAGGATTGCTCAGCCTAGCCACTCATACACTTCTGACCATTTCTGCTTAGAATATCCCTAAAATCCAAGGGCATCCTTCTCTGGCTCTGCTCCAGTGACTCTTAAACCCACCGAACATCCCGTGAGATCAGCACAGAGGGAGCCCACTATAGCTCCACCTGTACCGCCGTGAGATCCCACCACTACTTTCTGCAAAGCCCTAGGAGGCTCCCAGACTGAGCAGGTCAGTCCTGGAAGAAGACGGGTGGGGGATTCCTGCCAGCCCACACTCCAGGTAAGACATGCAGCCCTCCCCTTCGGCTGCAGATCCCACCAGCAGCTGGGCCAGGGCCATTGGGAGCTGCTGTCTTCGAGGGAAAGCATGGCTGTCATCATTTTAAAGTGCTTTGAGTAGGCCTAGGGTGCAAGGATACTGCGTGAGGCCAGGTGTTTGGCCAGGCAGCCCACCCTTTCTGTGCCCGGCCTGAATCACAGCATAGAACTTAAGGGCAAGGCAAAGAAAATCTGTAATTCCAGGTGGGAAAAAGAGGTACAAACACGTCGCTTTGGATCACTCACTTCTGCCCTAGTCACCTAGTCTGACCACTTATGCACACTTCCTCTACTAAAGATCTCTCGACTGTAGCTAACACTTTTTTAGAACAGTTTTTTTTTTTTTTTCTTCCACTATGAACTCAGTGTCTCAGACTGAAAAACAGATAATCATTTTCCTTCCATTTGTTAAGGCACTAGATAGAATAAAATACAATCTAGTGTCATGGTGCTTTTCCTTCAAGAATAATCTAGACCAGGCAGCTTTCCTATGGAGAAGAGTGCAAAAACAGCCCGGAAAGAAAGCAATCGATCCGCATCATTATTTTGCCTTCAGAAATACCTTTTAATGCAGTGTCCCACATGACACCCGCGGCAGCCTAGCGCCGTGGCACGAAGCCGTTGGAAGGAAGCTCCACTCCGGCGCTTTGCCGCTGGACTCAGCAGCGGAGGGGGGGGGGCTGCTGCGGGCAAGGAGGAGCGAGGAGGGGCTGGGAGCGCCGAGCCGTCCTCCGTCCTGCCCAGTTCGCACGGCGCGCCTCCTCCACGCGCTTCCCGGCGGCCGCTCGGTCCCACGCAGCCTCTGCCCGCCTGGCTCCCACCGGGCAGAAATCCTCCTCCTTCGTTCCCCTGTCCCCGCAGGACAACAGCCACTGCCCTGCAGAGCTGCGGGGACAGCATGCAGGCGGCGCTCGCTTTCGGGAGGCACGGTAGGGAAGCGTTAAAACCCGGGGGAAGAGAAGAGACTGGAAGCTGAAAGTCTCGGAGAGGCTTAGGCTTTTCTTCTTTCCACAGCTCTCTTGGAGGAGAGTATCTCTTTTAACAGCCAATTTCAAAGCCACAATTACCTGCTCCTTCTTAGATAGGAAAGGAGGAGGTTATCTCCCAGCTAAGAATTAGCTCCCTAAGGAGCACACACGTCCCGGGAGACCTGCGGCACGCACCCGTTGCGCCTATGCCTACAAGTGCCCATACAGTTATCACATCGCACCCCACGTGCCTTCTGCATCTAAATCAGCTATCGTGCTGCACCAGTTTGGAACTGCTAGAAGGGTGCTATGATACTGTGCTTCTGCCACAGTGCCAGGAGACGGGGAAGGCTGGAAACCCTCTCTCAAGCCCTCTGTTTAGTAGAGCAGCACAGACAGAACATCCATGAGCAAGGAGCCCTCCTGATGCCTTTAGGTGCAAGACAAGCTTTCAGGGTGCCTGGGGGCTCCTGTGTGCCCCGTCTCAGGGAGGCTGCTGCCAGAAATCTGTCGTGGACAGTGGCACCGTGCCGGCAGCACTCGTGGTTGCGCGCGGGAGGCAGAGGTGACACCTCCCCACTGCCCTCCACGCCCCGCTGCGGAGGGCGAGGATGCATAAAGAGACGTCATCAGTGCCCGGTGGAACAGGGTCTAAGGACAGCTTCGGGTACGGGCGAGCGGGGCTGGGAGGAAGCGTCCGGCCATTACCCGAAGAGCGCTGTCAGCAGGAGCAGGCTGCAAACTCTGCTTCACGGCATCGCGGAAGGCTCCTCACCAAGAGCATCTTTTCGCTACACATCAAGGAACCTTAGCGGGCAGTCGATGCTGAGGAACCGCTTCCAGGTAGGCTTACGGAAGAACTATACCCTCTTGGCAAACGAGCAAAGCCCGCAACAACAGCCGCGCCGGCAGGGAAGGACGTAGGACCCCCACAGGACGGCAGGGAGATCACGTCCCAGCGGCTCGCAGACCGATACCGGCTCGGTAAGAGAACAGCCCGGCTTTCATCCGGATTACACAGGATCCTCCAAGGGAAGCGATCCAGGCAGTAGCCGAGGGAAGCCAGGCAATTACGCCGGGGCCAAGATGCATTCATGTAATATTATCACTTATGTGAAATACATCTTGCACCAGCTAGAAACAGGTCGTTTTATTTTTAGCTTTTGCTTTCGAGACCTAGGAAAACGCAATGGGATTGCCGTATACAGGCGGGGAACTCTTTCCTCCTCCCGTTAATAATCCTTTTGCGTCCTTCATACCCTCCTACTGAAACGGAAATCCGTACCTACTTTTAATATACAGCTAATTGCCTTAAACAAACACACTTCAACCTTGGCAGAGCTTTATGGATCCCGCAGAAAGATAGCGAACCGCCTAAAGCACCACTACAGCCCACGCTAACGCTTTGTTTCCCTTCGAAATAATAGTAGCACCGGACACGGCAGGGAGCAGCTAAAGCGAGCCGTGGCGGGGCAGCCGGCTGGCACTCATTCCTCCTCCGAGCCCAAACCCGCCGAGGAGCCCAGCCACGATCCACCGCAGCCGGCCGGGAGCCGGCGGGCAGCAGCGCTCACTAGCGGCCGCTGCGGACCCGGTTCCAGCAGGGCTTTCGGGCTGGAGCTGAGTTAACGGGAGAGACTCTCCCCGACTTGCGCCTTTCTGTTCTTCTCACAACCGCCCTGCTTGCCACCCAAGTTTTCATATAATCTAACGCGCTGCTTCCTAAGGACGAAGCAGTCGGCACTTCTTATTCATACTGAAAAGACGAAGTAAATGACAAGTGCTCAGTTGGTATGCTAAGCAGTTACACAAAGTTTCAAAAAGACTCAAGAAACAGACGCTAAAAGTGCTTGCACTCAAACAAGTGTTCCTCAAAAAGAATTCCAAAGGTATATTAAGTTTGTATCATTTCATACAGACACATATATACAACGTATCTAATTCAATGTTAAATAAACGCAGTATTTGGCAGATTTTTCAAAGCAGAGAGTTTACAGCAGATTTCCTTCAACAACTATTCTCACTGAGAACAACTACAAATAAAGATCCCACTAATGATTTTCCCAAAAGCCTTTCTAGTCTATCAGGGCAATGCTGGCACGCCTCCTTCTCATAGAGTACCTGTAATAGCACAATAAGCAAGAAGTCGGAACGCATCTGTCCATCGCTCAATAGAACTCTATTTCACTATCAACAGAAGCAAAATGAACAAAAAGGTTTTATTTAACATTTAAGTGCATAGAGAATTCGGAAAGAGGTACTACAAAATCTAGATTACCACCTTTAAAAAACAAAAGCAGCAAAACAACATTTAAGATCTTCATATCTACATGTTGGAGCGTTTCATATGTTCCTCTAAGTCTCAACACCTTTTGTCAGATTATTAAAGTCATATGAAAAAGAAGCAACTAAAAAACCCAATAAAAAAGCAGAGATTAAGTCTCCAGTCAGCTGTGGAAGGTGCATTGGACAGCTGAATTGTAAGCAATCAGAGGAAATAAAAACACCTGAGATTTTGAAATCATAGTAATTCAGTTTAAAAACACACAATATGGCATTAAACATTACTAATTAAGGTCTTATAAACCTAGAAGTTACATAAAAAGAAATGCACATTTGCAATTGCACAAGCTATCATTTTTCACAACTACAAGCCTTTGCATTTCTTACATCAACTCATAACTTCTGTATGGCGATGGTAATAGACTTCCTAAGATGTGCTTCAACCAGGCTTATTCAAGAGTCTGTCAGCACAACTTCTGCAGTGGGAACTGAAACAAATAAAGTGGCACACAGACCAAGATGAGCCACACAGACCTACCTTTCCTCAGCTAAACCAGTATTCCACAAGCACGCCAGCAAACACTAAACTAAACTAAAAGTGGTTTAGGTATAAGTGTTTAGCTCTCTGTTAAAGGGAACTAAAGAACTCATTGCCAAATTTATTTCTTCATTTTGTAAGTGCTACTGCTTTTTTGTAGTTTCTCATAAACCAACTTCAAAGGAAAAGCCCCTCTCTGTATTAAAGGAAAGGGCAGCTTGTTTAAACAGCTCTGATTTTTTTTTTTTTTTTTTTTTTTAAGTAATTATCCTTTATTACTTCAATAACAATTAGTCAGGAATACCAGTGAACCTTACAGAAAAGTTTGCTTCTAATACAAAACACTAAAAGCTTGTTTCATCTCCAAAATGCCTCTTCTCCTTCAGTACTGTAAGATTAACAGAAGAACACTCTTACCTCCTTCGAAGAATATCACAAAACAACAGAAGCATCTTGTTCTGCAGAACATGAAGGATCTTCACTAGTATTAATCCCCGAATCAAAACTGAAGCTACTCTGTGCAGCAGAAGCGTGAGGGATCAGCACATGCAGATCAAGTGCACAGGTACATTTATCAAATTTAAATGAAATTGCATATTACACTTCATCAGCGCTCTCTCTCTAACAGCGTGTAACCAGAGATGTGAAAGCAGCGCATAACTTTCCTCCTTCATTAACTGACTAATTAGGACTATAACCAGTAAACTAGTTACAGACGAAAAAACCAACACCTGAATTTGCTGACTTCATTTACTGAGCTTTCCTCCTTAAAGCAAATAGAAAATGCCTGGTACTTTGTGCTTCAGTCAGTATTTCCAGTAATACACTGTAACAAAAGTGTTTCAGAGTTAGGTTTTTCCCCCTCTTTCCACAGAAGAGCACAGAAATTAATGTCTTATGCAATGAAGACTCCTTGCTATCACTCTAGAAATTACCCCTCTGTTAAAAATCCAGGACCAAACAATTTTCTAAGATTCACTCTTTTTTCCATTTCTTCTGGATTCGCATAAAAGAACCCCACGTGGATGTAAGTCCCACTGCTTATTCACCTGGACTCTCACGCTGAGCTGGCAATGACATGCAAGAACAACATAAGACAAATTTATTCACATCAAAGTTTATAAAATTTGAACATTAATTAAACAAGTAGTAGCCTTCTGCACCAGCCCCTAGAGCAAAAGTCCCACCGTTTGAGAATTAGCAGTATCACAATCAGCAGAAAAAGACACAGATTTCTTCAGAGAAAGGTAATAAATAAAAACTTGTCTTCTTGCTTCAACATACACAGTATTTTCAACTTTTCCATAAACACAGAACAAAGCTCATGAAATACATTGGAAGCAATTTTCCGATGGACTGAAACATTTTCCTGCAAGGTTGAAATAGCTGAATTTGACTCATTCAAAAGGCACCATTTTCCAAGAAATATTTTCCCTTTCTAGACTTACTCCACCTCTTCATTAATAGCATTCTCTCACTAGCTAGAAATAAGTTTCCAAATATTTAATTATAATCGAAAAAAAGATTACAAAATACAAAGCTCTGTGGTACCTGGGATGACAGAGATGTACTACTTTGTTTTTCCATTTCTTTTGATTTGGAGAAGTAATGAACAAAACAAATGACAGTGAGAACTAACACGTATGATCTAGTTTCACCAAATAAGGTTGAAGATTTAGAAAGGATTTCTTAAATAAATGTAAAATGTCTTAGCCTGGCAGATGTCATTCCCACAGAAGCGCAGCATTCCTAGAGTGAACTAATGCCCTTCAGCAACACAGAAAGTCAATCACTTAGGCAAGGTAGGACTTTTTAAGAGACCAAGTATTAGCATCTCTGAACACTGGAGCAGGATGAATCTTATTGGATCCTCTGGCAATTCAGAGCTCATCGTGCTTTGCAAGGTCCATACTGGGTTTGATGAAGACTCCTTCCATTGCTTTCCAATAGTTGTGATGATTAGCAGTGGGCATGCCATGAACTTCCCGCTGACCTCTAATGGGATGGCCATATTGCTCCCCCGTAATTGAAAGGAACACCTCAGTTCCTGCGTGCTTGAAGCGCACTGCATCCTCCCGCTCCCAGTGTGTCCCACTGCACTGCACAATCCATATATCGAGGTCATCTCCTTCACCATCATCACCAAAGGCACTTACTTCCTGTTAGAGACACAAATCTCCTGAAGTGAAAATATGAGCAAACGCTGCCAATGCACACACAAAAATATCAGCCACAAAGCCAGCAAAACTTAAAGGCAAGAATGCTGAGGAAAGAAACATTACACTGCTGTCAACAGCTCTCAGATCCAGAAGCAGCAACTCTCTGCAACTACAACTTGAACATAAGTTGCCAACAAACTCCAACACATAACCTGAGCGTGAAGTGCCAACAAACCGCAACATACATTAGAAATTAAAGACATCTCGAGCAGAGGTCAGAGCAATCCCTCTGACAAACAATTTCAAAGAAATAACACTAATTCCCCACTAAAACAAGTTTATAACTGTAAACATTCAATTTTGTAACACGATTCTTCATAGTTATCACTGCAAAAAGTTTTTAATCACAAGGTCCCAACATTCTAACTTATTAAGGAATTGTATTCCTTTGTTGCTTTTTTATACCAAGATTACAAGTCAACAACTATTTTGGTACGTAGTGTTGGACAGACAGCTGAATGGCTCCTCAAAAAATAAAGATGGAGAACCATTACGGCAAGTAAATTCCTGCTAAAACAAAAGTTAGAGATCAGATTTCATTATGTGCCCCCAAAACTCCAAGTCTTTTCATAAACGCGGAAGGCTCAACTCCAACTGATTAAAGACTCAGCACAGACTGAAAAATCAGATGGCTAGAAGTGATTAACAACTTGAAAATAGAACTGCAATAGTTTGAACCTACTGAGCTAATAATTTAGGGTCATGTTAATTCAAGCTTATGTAGTCCATACAGCGTCAAAGACAACATACCAATTGAAAATCAAACTTCTTTGTTAAGAATATGAAATAAACGTTTGTATTCAGAACCACACCTTACTTCTATAAGACCAAGGAACTTGGATATAGTTAATCATACGTGTCCTAACTGTCTGGCTCTAGATCAGTCTTCACGGTATTAAGAAAAGTGGCTAATGTCCTATAAAAGTGCTAAGCATTTCAAAACAATCATCAGAGTATCAGTGGTGCAGAATAAAGAAACCAATATATGTTTGTAAAAACTATAGTGACAAACTGATACTGGTAGATATTACATTTTGCCTCTGTCAGCACCCTTTAACACATTATTCTACAATGCAGAGAAGCAACTATATGAACTTTGCATATCCAGAGATGGCAGCTGGCATCTAACTCTGATTCTTCAAAAGCAAGAAATATGGAAAGAGGTATCGTCAGTATCAGTCATGCACTATTTGTACAAAACTTATGATTCAGAACAACTTACTTGGTTATTGGAGAGCGGCGATGGGAAGTGATGGGTGTGCAAGTTTTTTCCTGTGTTTACATGGGTAAGTCGTATTGCCTGCCCACATTTCACCGGGGTTCCGCGTTGGCAGCTGCCATCAACCTTCCCACGAACCCGCCAGTAACTGTTGGCATCATCTGAAGCTTCAACTCCTGTCACCGACTGTTGCCCACTTCCTGTTGGAACAGAATTAAATGGCAGGAGACCCAACCCACTCCTGGAGCTCAGGAAGTCCTGAAAGACCTGAGGAAAGCTGCTTTAAACACGAAGGCACGACAGTACTAAGACACACTTCATTCTCACAGTTAATGTACCGGCTCCTGGGAATGCAGGTACCGTAACCTTTAGGCCGAAGAACGTGACAGAGGCCGCCGGCGCAGCGCAGGGCTCAACTCAGGGAGAGGGCAAAGCATCCCCTCACACTACAAACGCAGGAGATGCACGGCACTGCCGCGCCCCGGGCCACAGCCGCCTCCCCTCCCCTGTCCCCGCCCCTAGCCCACGCACAGTCCCATCGCCGCCCCGGCAACAGATCGCAGCAACCTCCGGCTTCATCCCCCGACCCCCTCACAGCCTCCCGCGGCCATTTCCCGCTCCCTGCCCCTCTCCCGCCATTTCCTCGCCTCCTCAGCGCTCCCCGCGCCGTTTCCCAGCTTCTGGCCCCTCAACGCGGCGCCTCCCGGCCCGACCCCGCTCACCGGAGCCGTATTTGACCTCGTGAGAATGCAACCGAACGCTGTGGCGGGTGTTAAGCAGCTTCAGCACCGAGCCGCAGGTTACGGCGCCCGGCGCCAGCTCCCTTCCGCCACACAGCCCGCACAGGAGCAGCAGAGGGAAGAGGCGACAGCCACCCCGCATCGCGCCGCAACCCACCCGGCACCGCCGCCACACAGCGGAGCGCGCTTCCGCAGCCCCTCAGCGAGCTCAGCCAATCGCTCCCCGCCAGCACCGCAGTCAACCAATCACCGCCCTCCCTCCGCTCGACCTCCATCTCGCACTGGGCCGCGACCGAGAGAACTCACAGTTCGGCAGGAGGAGCTCATTGGGCCGAGGGAAAGAGGCGACCAATCAGAGCAAGCGGCGTGGCGCCTCCCGGGGCGGGACGCGAGGGCATGCTGAGACGCTTTTACCTCAGCGACGGGCCAGACGGGGCCCTGCGCCGGAAGCGGGCTTTTGTGGGCTGTTCGGTTCGCCCGCCTCAGCGCCTGGCTGCACAGCTCCCGACCTCTGCTGCGGCCGTGGCCAGGCACGGAGCGTTATCACCCCCGGGCGCTCCCAAGGGTACGGGGAAATCCGTGCGCTTTCCTCACGAGGAGCTTCCCCTTGCTGAAAATTGCGTGTCAGTGGACAGCCTGCCAGGTTCGTTACAGCAGCATTCTCATCTAACGCGTAGTCGGGACTGTTAGAGAAATAATCGCTGGCGACAGGCCTCGCAAGGAAACACAGAGCAAAGTGTGTGATGGCGTAGCTCTGCGTTAGAGCTTCTCGCGCTGGGGTGTAAGTGCCACACAGAGTAATGCTGACTGCAGTGTGGCTGGTGGTGGTGATCGTGTCTGGTTTTGCACCTGAAAGTTCATCTGCTGTGTTTCAGTTCCTTTTGTAAACTTCTTCTAATATAAAGAGATTACTAGTACCTATTCTGTATAACAGGAAACTGGATAAAGAAAGCGTTGTACTTCATTGCATGGTGCTGGAGACTGAAGGATTTTCCCCCCAGCAGATAATAACAGCCTCCTTTACCAATAGGGTACAGCTATGGATAAAGGACACAGGAACTCCTACATAGTCCATTAGTTTTTGCCTCTGGAACTCATCACTGAATTGGTCCGTATCTCAGGAACGGTCTGGTGTGACGCTTCCAAAATCAGCATCATTTAACAGAGGAAAAACTTTTTATCTTATTAGCAATGCAGTAACATGTAGAAGAGCACCTGCCTTGGGATTTAATTATTTGTAAGGATTGTATTCTGTGTTGGCAACAGCACAGAACTGCAACATCATACTTTTCTATCACGGGATGATTTAGAAAACACATTAGTACTGCTGGCTGGAAGAAACATCGTAAGATGCTCAGATGACACTTTGTCTCTTCCACCAATCTGTGAGGTTGTTTTCTACCCATGTGATACCACTCACTTGAGTGCTCAGGGCTTTTTTCATGCTGGTCTGTTTTATGTATCTGACCTAAGAACAATTTCTGACTTAAATGTCAGACTTACCTTACAAGAAGCCTGTGTCCTAAACTCAGTGACATGTTCACATTTGCGTGCATGCACACAAGCCTGGTGTGTTTACCTGAGGACTAAAACTTCGTAGTCCCAGTACACACACACACACGAAAGTCTTACACTGATAGCCAAATGCTATATTTCTTTGTCATTCTAAGAAACCTTGCTAAGACAGGAGCTCACATTTGCACTTGTTACGCATATGGCAAAAACAGATGTCTGTAGTTGCCATTTTAGCCATGGAAAATCAATCATATGGGGCTTTAGCTAGCACCTGTTTGTCTTTCTGGGAGGTCACTCAGCCTTAGTGCATTTAGTACTGTTTACACGGTACTCCCTAGGATGCTTTTCAGTTGTACTTTAGAAATGTAATTGTGTTAGAACAGTTGCCAACAAAGAACCCTATCAATGCTGAACACCCGTGGCAATTAACAGCCACCTCATTGCTACAGCGCCCGCCATAGTTTCTAGCAGAATGCTGTAAGTGGCAGGTAAACTTGACACAGAAATTAACTAATGGTGCATGTTGGGAATGGAAACGACAGCATATTCATAGGAATCTCATTGTGCTGCTTCTGTACACACACAGAATAGTTCAGCAGCGCTGCAAAAGTGAAGTATACGGTGTGCAACTACAGTGCCTTCTGTTTTCAGACACTTAACCCTGCAGTCATTTCATATACTTGATTTTCAAGGACTGAAAGCACCTACAATTTCCACTCAGGTGCACCTCTAAGTACAACCTGGCTGTCCCTGAAAAGCAGATTTTAATGTAATTTTGGTGTACAGGAATGGGAAATCTGTAGCACTTGAAAATTTCAGAGGGAATACACTAATCCAAAGAAATGTATTACAGAAAAGGATTTTCCTTCTTTTTATATTGGCCTTTTTATAAAATGCTGTAAGTTTTCTGTTTGCTGCATGCAACAATAGCAGTGACTGACAACCAAGGTAGCATGGCAGACAACTCCTGGGATTGATGTACACCTCAGAAAGTAGTGCATCTTTGCATATAGACAGCCTCTGATTTATGAAGAACATTGCAATAACATTGCCTGGTTTCTCTTTCCTGGACTGTCAGTAACGCCAGGCAAAATATATGGGGCACAGTTCTGACCTTATTAGGATCTGATGCAAAAATAAGTCTGAATGAGCTTTTCCAGTGACTTTTCTGTGCGCTTCGTCCTCTCACTGGTGGCAGTAAGGACAAACTACTGAGTACAAGAGAGTAACATTAGAGAATCAGGCCTGTAAACAAGCTGTGTTAAACATATGTAGCATCTCTCACCTGTGCAGAGTCAAGCAGCATTGGTAGTATTAGAAAGGAGGCAGAAAACCTTGGAGTTTGCATTGGTAAGGGAAAGATGCATCTGTTATTGATTCATGACATTACTTCAGGGCCATGCTGATTTAATCTGTTGTAGTAATAGCCCTCATCAGTAAATGAAGCCATGGGTGAATGAGAGCTTCATCTAGAAGAGGAAGCAAGTAGCAGCGCGCAAATATCCGCTCAGAAATGCCAAGGGCACTGGAAGCCCTTACAGAACATGAAAAACTCATCTGTAACAGAAGTACACTGCTGTGAAGTGATGGAAACGCAGATACTGCCAGATTTAGCAAGTTCTCTAATACTTTTGAATATCTCTCATAAAAAAAATTAATTCCATGTAATCTTTCTTATGGGAAACTAAGGGGGCAGACCTCCCATTTTTGCACTCCTGCTCCTTAGAAGAGGTTAACGGTAACCCTGAATTCACAGATGTGCGATCCCGGTGCTTTCTGAACTGTCACCCTTTCCCTGCTCCAAACATCAGATTGTTATTTTTTCTGCTATAATGGGAATGGCTGAATAATTTGAAGTAACATTACAGACTGAGAAGGGGCGTGTTCTGCTTTGCTGGAACTTCATGTTTTCCTTCTGCGGGCTGATAACAGCTCCCATTCAACATTTCTGAGCTACTCAGCCTGTTTTTTCACTTTCACTCTGGTCGGTCAAGAATAATTTTTCTACAGTAAGGAAAAATGGCAGTTGAATGTGAGGACGAGCAGGATTTTACACACAGCATGATGGAGAACTGGCTTACGTCCAACCCTGAGCGACAGCACGTGTTAGGAGCGGCCCTTCCCAGAACTCTGTTCTCTCTGCCCTTCCCCAGTGGGGAGCCGAGATCTGTGGGGATTTCCTGAGAAAAGTTGGCTGACATGAAGTTCTGAGACCGCAGAGTTCACACCGCCGACAAGCCAAGGTGGCGGAAAGATGCGAGCGGTACGGTGGGGATCACGGAGCGAGGAGCCGCGCGTTCGCGGCATTGTCGGGGCGGTTCATTTTGCACTGGAGCACTCGGAGCGCCTAACGGAATTACTCGCAGCACCTGCAGCCGCCGGCACGAGCCTCCCCACACGCGACGCCCGCACCTGCCGAGGCCGACCCGGGCGCCTCCGCACCGCTCCTCGCCGTCTCGCGCGGCGCCCGGTGCCTCCCCCCAGCCTCCCTCCTGCGTCGCCGCGGCCGCCAGGGGCCGCCGGCGGAAGGTCCCGCCGCTCGCAGCGCCGAGGAGGAGCCGGCTCGGCTCGGGCGAGCCGCCCGCGGGGGCTGCGCACGAAGAGCGGTGGGACGTGCGGCGGCGAGGCGCGTGCGGAGCTCCGCCGGCAGAACCGGCACTGCGAAGCGGCGGCGGCCGGGAGCGCTGCGTGCACGGCGGCGGCGGTCAGGAGAGGAGGTAGGCGCCGTGTCCTCGCGGGGACGCGCCGTGCTGGCCGCGCCGGGGGCCGGCGGGATGCCCTAGGCGTTCTGCAGTTCTGCCGCCTCGCTCCGGGCCCTGCGGGTGAGGCTTGGGAAAGGGAATTTGAACTCTCTGACGCGCTATTAAACTAGCGCATAGAGCCCCTGATCTTTTATGCAGTTCAGTGCAGTGCAAAGTGGAGGCAGGCCTGCCTTTCTGCAGAAGGTGGCTCTGGTGCTTTCTTTCAGGAAGCAGGCACGGTGTGGGCTGATGGCCACGCACCAATCCAGCTGCTGTACAAACTGTGAGACAGCAGGCAGGCTGAAGTGACGGGAGTCCACAAAGAGCTGTGTCATGGTTGGGTTTGACCTCGCTGAGCCTGCCTTTTTCTCCTTGCTTCCAATTTGCAAATTGTTGATTTTTTTATTTTATTTTTTTTAAACTAGCCATGACCTCTAAGGATGTTTCAGGCAAAGCTAATAGTAACTGGAGATGACTTTGGCTACTGCCCTCAGAGAAACCAAGGCATCGTGGAGTGTTTCCTAGCTGGAGCTGTATCTAATGTGTCCCTTCTGGTCAATGGAAGTGCTGCAGCAGATGCAGCCAAACTGGCAACGAGGTAAGCTACTTTCTTTAGCTCCTGTGTGGACAGCCTGCTCAGGCTATTGCAAAGAAAGCTAATCTCATCAAGCTGCCTGTTCAGTAGCTCCAGTATGAACACTGTATCAGAATCTAGGCTGGCATAAGAAAGTTGGATTCTGGGCATCTTTACTAACGTCCTTTGAACCACTGACATGTAATTCATACCCCAAATGTGGCTCTTCCTCTGGAATTATCTGCATTGGCCATTCTATTAAGGTAAATAGAGAACCACTTACAGTTTTACTTGTATAGTTTGAATTTGTTGGATTTTCTTTTGCCATATTTCTAAAACATACATACCATTGGAATGAAAGCCTGTGCTACACTTTCAGACCAAAATCCTAACCCTAAAACCATTGGGACACAAGTGTAGAAACCTTTACTTCTAGTTTAATTCAATGCATTTGAACAGATTGAGTATGAGGACAGCCAGGCTCTTTTCAGAATTTGGAAAAGGTATAATTCTGCAGAAGGTCAGCAGAATGCTTGGCTTTTTCAACCAGAAAACCAATAAAATCAATGTTTCTATTCATTTAAAAAAAATCGATAAATCAATTTGTGAAACAAGATCAAAACAAATAAGACTCCCTACTCCATAACAGCAACAAAAAATCCACGATCAAAGAAATCAAAACCAAAAGCCACCATCCCCCCATAATACCTCTTGTCTGTGTTGTACATACCTTTGCTCCTTCATAAATTTTTCAGAGGTTTGTGGCACATCTGACAGAGTAGCAAATCAATAGCATGCGTTGTTCTCCTGGGCTAGCCCAGCAAGTCTTTTAATAGACAGTTTAGAAGGTAAAACCCAGCTAATGCTTTTAGCTTCTATGTGGGCAGGGACTTTGAAGTAGGAACGCATCCCAGAGCAGTAAGGCAGAGAAGAAAAACAGGAAAACAGAAAAAGGAAAGGAGCTGTACTAGGACTAGAAACACTGAGACTTTAAGCTTCAGATACATCTTCTGCAAAGGTTCTCCTTATTACTCCTCCTTATTACTGTGCTTTTCAAGGTACTTGGAAATTGCCTGCAGCTTCTCTGGTGAAAATGAACATTGGGTGGTGCAGGAAAGTCAGGGTGTGATGTTAACAGCAGATTGGTCTTCTGTTAACAAGGCTGGAGATGGCACATGAACACTGGGAGGGGAACCATCCCTAGGCTGATGAAGGGAAAGGCAGCAGAGCTAGGCAGAACACTGCTGAGATACCTAAAATCCTGTTAGTAAGTAAAATGAATGAAATGTAAAACAAGGAGATAAAGCCAGCACATCTCTCAGACATATAGGCACCATGAAGCCCTTCAAGCCCTAAAGCTCTGGTAATAGCTCCACTATTTTAGCTGAAGGCTTTTAAATATAGAATCCACCTGGCCTCATTTCCATAGCTAGAATGTAGGCTGTGTAATCAGAGGTTTAAAAACATCTTTGAGTCCAGGTCACAACACTTGTGCTAACAGCTGATATGGCTGTTTGAAAAAAAAAAGCCGAGTTGTGTGGTGAGTGACAGCAGAAGCTGCAACATGCTGCTGCAGTTTTGCTCTTCTGGAGGGTAATTTTGAATTGTACATGTGAATTACATATATTTAAATCTATTTCTGAGAATATAAGCTGGGTGACTTTGGAAACATCTGTTAGCACTGAAGATTAATGAGCCAGGTTCTACAATTCCTCACTTGTCTGTAATTTCCTGCAGCTGTGTTCAATCCTGCCCATGCATGGGGAGAGTGTTTGCAGGCATGGGGCAAGTGATCTGTCTAATGCAAGACTCAAATCAGGTGGTGCTAGCATACCTATATTAAACTGACATCTGAACATGTAAATAAAATCATGTCACCCCTAAGACATATAGGCCAGACTTATTAAAAATAACATTTAATCTTCATCTTGCAGTGCCATGATGCAAGAAGATTAGGAGGGGAAAAAGTATGACTCACTGCTTTACTGTCTCACCACTCTTACTCCTTTTACTCCTTCTTTCCCTTACTTGGTGTTATCCCCTATCTCACTGTGAATGTTTAAATTTTACAGTGTTTTGGGTTCTGTGCCCTGTTTTTTCCACCCCCATGTTTGTGTTATCCCATAGCTACCCATCTAAGAAGTACCACACCCACACATCACAGAATCACCATGGTTGGAAAAGACATCAAGATCATCCAGTCCAACCATCCACCTATCACCAATAGTTCTCTCTAAACCACATCCCTCAACACAAAATCCAAACGTTCCTTGAACACCTCTAGGGATGGTGACTCCACCACCTCCCTGGGCAGCCCATTCCAGTGCCTGACCACACTTTTAGAGAGAGAGAACTCCACAGCAGAGCTTTCAGCCTGTGACTAGACAGCAGTGTAAGCTGGGAGGCTGGATCCATCACCAATTGAAAAGAAGTTTGAAGTAAGCAGGTCGTGCTTTCCTGTGTGCATTGCAGCATTGTGATCTTTTGCACACATGATGCCAGGACTGTCAGAGTGCTGGTGTTTCAGTGACTTGTGGAGATCATGTATAATTCTTGATAAATTATGGTGTGGCTGCCTGTCATTGCATGTTTTGAGCTCTCCTCCTGTCTTCAGTTAATTGCATGCAGGGAAAGTTAATGTCTGCAACAAGGCAGCTTTTCTTGCAGGATAGTTTTTCTTGAGCACTTTGCAACTCCTTGCATCCTTCAAGAAGAAACACTGTTCCTCTGGAATTCTACTATTTCCTGCATTTTCCCATAGGCTTCTGGGTATGCCATCTGTTGCCCTGAGTTTTAATTAGAAGACTTGACAGAAGTTTGGCAGTAGTCAGCAGGTGGTTTTACCAGCTCTAATACAAACTAATTGCGGAACCAAGGAGTCAATAATTCACCTTTCCTAACATTCAGGCTTTGGATTTCAGGCTTTTCTTATTTGTTTCCACAACTGGGCTGAAAGAAAGGATCTGGTTATTTCAGGCAAAAGTGTAGTTTCACCAGAGGCCTGATTCACTGTCAGATGACAGATGATAACAATTGCTAGAGCAGTGCACAGTGAGAACAGCAGAAGGAAGAACAGAATTACTTTGTTATCAGTAACTCGAAAAGTTTTCTCTTGATGGGGCGTAAGACTGAAGCGATGTCCTGGTTATCCAGGTGATATAATCTCATATATTTATCAAGCCCCACTTTGAGACATTGCTCTTGGTGCTTCTTCAAGAGAAGGGATTTATGGACTTGAAGGGTTATTTTGTTGAAAATGTGTCTTCATTTTTCCATAGAAACACATACAGAGATGGCAGAAATGCAGAGACCTACAGCTTTTTACCGCCCCTTACCAGCCCAGTTGTGACTGTTTGGACCTTCTTCCTGTTTTCTAGGTTATTATGTCCAAACACTTAAATAGTGACAAATTTTAGAGCACAGCTTCAGCCTTCCTGGCTTTTTTTTTTTTTCCCCTCCTTCTTCTCTGCTTAATCTCAGCTACACAAAAGCTGAAGCCCCCACAACAGCTGGGTACATTTAACAGAAGAATCTAACAAAACCACATTTAATTGCTGTGTATGTTTTCCTCTTCCTTTCCCATCAACACTAATTGCAAAATGTGTGTGTAAATTGTGAATTAATTCTGACCCTTCAGTCGATGTCTGATTAATCTAGAAGTCTCTCATGCTTCTCATCACCTGCTTTATCTAACTTTTAATCACAGGCAGGCAGTTCTGCTGTCAAACTGAGTTTGGATTTAGGACAGCGTGCTGAGGCCTTAAACTGAAATCCCAAATCAGATTGATTTCAGAGGGCCCAGCATTTTTTGATGATGTGGAATCATGGACAGTAGATCTTCAACTGATACAAAAATTTAATTGAAAATAAAGGTAGAGCCTTACACAATGTACAGAACCAGTTCTTAACACTACAGAGGATATGGGGTGTTTCTGTCTACAAGAGTAGGTCCTTAGCAGTAATAGAGCAAGCCAAGATGGTATTTGATAGGATGCAGTTAGACAAAATGCTGCTATAGGGTGAAAGCAGGCAGTGGGTACAAAACAAACAAACATGCAAATGCCCACATTGAAAAACTAATATGTGCTCTTCACATAGAGCATGGCTTTGCTTTGTCTGGATTCAGACACTTGAATAATTACTGAAACGGGATGTCTGGATATTTATGTGAGGCCCTTAGTTGCATCACGCTTGGTCTGAAGCCCAATGAAACAGTGATTTCCCAGATAAGGTACAAACAGGATGTTGAAGGTGGGATCTGTTTACCCATCAGGGAAAAGAATAAGTGCCATGCTTACCCCAGAGTATGCCTTGAGCAAAGAATTGGCAAAGGTCTGGTATTAGGGAAATCAAGTAACTTCCACAGTGATTACAGCAGCTTCAGGGATCATAGGGACTGAACAGAGCGGCCAGTCAGGAGCCAGGGCACAGCTGCTCATGCACCAAACTCAGAAGCGTGCAACAAAGCTGGCAGCATTTTAAAGTGACTCAGTTTAGGGACACAGTCTGGGGACCCTTTATGCAACTGTACAAAAACCTGTTGCCTCAGCAGAGATTTGTTCAGAGCACTCATGTGGCAAAATAAGCAACTACTTGAAAAGGAAGCAGTTCATCTGGTTGTATTTCCTCTATTTCATGGGTATCCAAAATTTCAGCTTGCCTGAGCTGCAGTGAGTGAAGGAGAATTGTCAAGGGCCATATCTACATTGGTTGCTTCACTAGTAATGTCTCCTGATTATATCTATGGAAGCTACAAGAGATATAAAGAGCAAAATAACTCCACTTAGAAGAGCAAACTCTCAGCCAAAAAACGCACTTTTTCAACAATCACCACATCTGTGATCAAATTTGTGCATCAGGAGAGGCTTGCCAACATCTAGACTCCAGCCTCCAAAAAGGAGGTGGAAGGGTCATTGTCGCTTAAAACAACAAATAGAATTAATTTAGAGAGACCACCTCATAGATTTGTGTCCATATTGTTTTGTGTTGGCAGTGGTAGTTGTTACTGTAGTTCTTATAGCAGAAACTGTTGCTTGAGTCTCAGTGCTCATCCTTTTAAATTTTATGTTGGTAGAACAACTAGCAGTTAGATTTGATTGGCAACAGAATCAGCACAAATTCTGCCTTATCCATAATGCCTGAGGCAGAGGATTGGTTATGAGGGCAGACCCACCGTAGCTGAACTCTGCTTCCAGTGTGGCATCACATGCTGAGCTGAAGTATCAGTCTTTGCTTCAGCATTTCTGCTAATGAAATAGCAGGTATTTTATTGCCTTTGAAAAGATCTGGACAGCTGTGTTTGTGTAGGGGAAGTTCCCTTAACTTGACTTTTTTCCCTGCCTTTTTGTCCCCTCTCTCCTGC
Source organism: Centrocercus urophasianus (assembly GCF_019232065.1). Lineage (NCBI taxonomy): Eukaryota > Metazoa > Chordata > Aves > Galliformes > Phasianidae > Centrocercus > Centrocercus urophasianus. Next base: position 12,152,673 of record NW_024884867.1, read on the forward strand.
AACACAGTATGCCTTACTATTCTTTGGTTACAGAAGCTACATGTCTCTGGTGAGAGACACTCCAGAGTACTCTGAAGAGCTAATGCAGTGTATTTAATAGTAGAAGAAAGCCTGCAGGTTCAGTCTTAAAAGCCAAGCCTCAGGGCTTTAGATAGAGCATTATTGGATCCCAGTCTTCTGAGGCACAGCCCAGGTGTTACCGTAATATTGAAGTCTTACTCATTTTCATCTCATTGCTCTTAGGGCTTCAGAGACTCGTGCAGTGTCAGGATTGTTTGGGATGAACATTGAGCCCCTGGGCACGTGGTGCTGGAAGGAGCATCACCTGACTCATTGCATCCAGAGAAACAGGAAAGTGCAATCTAGAAGCAGAACCCTGCTGTGCCCAGTGAGTTGTCCACCTTCTCATGTCCTTAAAGCTCTCCTGGCATGTTTGCTTCTGTGCATCTCCCATAGATGAGTACTTCTTCTGAAGTTTCTCACATGCTGTGTTTTGAGTTTTGGTGCCTGTATCCCAGAGCTGTTAAACACTAACGGTTCCTCTTCAGATTCCTTCACACCAACAGTCACTCAAACCAGCCAAGACTAATTCTAGGAGAAAACTATTAAGATATTCAGCTGGTGTTTACCAAAGCTCTGAAACGTGCTCTAATGTTACAGAGAGAGTCTCCCCTTACAGTGAGAACAGAGCCAGCTCTCTGCACTTCCACATTCTGCACATTCCCCAGCTCCAAGGCTGGTTTCAGCTCAGGCAGAGAAGCAACTCTAATGCTGTGCAGCACAGTGCCTGGCTCCCTGGTGTCCCACACCTGTCAGAAAAGTTTGCCTTTTCCTGAAAATAGCATTGCTCACAGCATTGCACAACTGGAGGTTCATTTGATGCCCTTGGGAGACAACACGACAGGGCCCAGCTGTTCATTTCTTGCCCTCCTACATCACAAGAAGGCAAGTGCTCAACAGACAGTTTTCTGTCTGCTAATTCATGGTAGCACATGCATGCTTTTCTTCTAGACAGCAGTGGCAATAGTGCAAGAAGTGCTATCAGCTGACATAGTCAAAACTTCCCAGAGAAAGGATAAAGAACCTGAGATTTCTGAAAGAATGAGTTCCCCCTCTACCTTTGGGCTCATTTGATGTACACAGCAGGTCATGGGAGGAAAGGGATGTTCTTCTGCTTCAGCTCTTCTCAGAGTTGTCCATACACTAAGAAAGAGCCTAAACCAGGTCAGGTGCCTAAACCATAGTCCTTTAGCACAAGACATAGAGGAACCAGGACGAAAGAATTTCAATCCTACAATGTCTTAGAATGGGAAGGAAGTCATTTACCCTGACCTGGTCCAACCCATCCACAGTCCTTTAGTCCCCAGCAACTTTGCACTTCACTAACGAGCTTCAGAACAGCAGCTTATTGAGTCAGAGAGCGTGTCTTGGAAGAAGTTTCAAAGCATCATTTTGTCCACCCTCAGAGAATTTCAGAGGTGGTAATGAAGCTCAGCACAAACCTGAGAACCAGCATGGATAGAGTGGTGTTACAAAGAAAAGGAAGGGTGCTCACCTGTCTCTGAAGATCTAGACTCACAGGAAAGACTTAACAAGAGAAAGATCTCCAAGCAGAGACCCTTCCCCAGTGGCACTCAGCCCTTAAATGCTAAGAGAGGTGCAGCCAGGCTGCGCCCCTTCCTGTCCACAGCTGAATTGCCTTCACCTGTGCTCCCAGGGCTGGCTGGGTCCTGTCCCCAGGTGCTCAATCAGTGCTTCAGGCCGTGACTCAACAGTTGCCATACACGCCAGGTTACCCTTAAACTCAGAAAATATTTACGCTTGTAGTCTTTGCTGTTGCCATAATGGCTGCCTTAGGCACTATTTAGGTACAGCTGGATTCCACTTATGTGTAACTTTGGATGAAATTGTCAAGTAAGACTGAAGTTTTGTAAAGGCAGCTTTTTCAGTAGTATAAACTCTGGAGTTTATTAATTGTTTTCTGAAAGAGTTACTGTAGCAGTAGTGCTGAGTTATGGCCGGAAGCAGTGACCAAGCACCTGGTGGCAAGGCAGGGCAAACCTAGGTGAGCTCAAGTGCATGCAGTGCACGTGGGTGACTGGAAGGGTTGGAGCCATGATCAACCCCTTCTCAGGCATTGTGTAAGGGTTGGCAGTGGAGGTGAGGGTACCTCGCTGGAAATCCCTGTGTACCTGAGGCCTTCCAAATGTAAGCATCTTTTTTCCTTTGTTTCTGTGTCCATGGCTGCTGCACTTGGACTTGTTCTCATTTGCTGCAGCTAAAGAATTAGCTGCCCTGCTGTTATTGCTGTGCTTTCCATCTTATAGTGTTATGGTTGCAGTATTCAGATTTTTCTGTCATTTGCTAGTAACTTCAGGACAGATACTAATACCATACAGTTAGTTATAGTTTTTAATACAGATATGAAATTTATTCTGAGATGTATCACGGCTGCTCTCTCCACGTGAGCCAGGATGAGAACGCTGTTGGGGAATACCATAGGCTGGGCAGGTTTGTTATCTGGATATATTCTGCTCTGGGCTATTCTGATTTCCTTTCTAAAAAAGAAAAGGTCCAAAGCAACCACAATAATCTGGATTAGTCCGGATCTTTCACAGAAGCCTCATGCTTTTGATGCAGTGAAGGAGGTAGAGGTGTAAAGTTTAAGAGGTATTTTATTCCTATTACAGATACAACATCCCCATAGGACTGCACGCCAACCTCTCTGAGGGCTCCCCTGTATGTGAGGCGCTCAAGACAAACTCTTCTCTGCTCAGTGAAGCTGGATTTTTTCATGGGAAAATGGGATTCAGAACAGCTCTATCAAAAGGCCTCCTAAATATGTCAGAGGTAGGAGAAAGCCACATACATAGCAGAATCAGTAAGTCATGGCCTGAAGCAGTGATTGAGCACCTGGTGGGAAGGTGGGGGCAACCCAAGGGAGTTCAGGTGTATGCAGTACACTGCAGCGTGGGACTTTGCCCCCCTGCTATTATTGCTTTGCTTTCCATATTGTAACATTACGCACGTGCAACTTGCTTTCCTGATACAGCTCAGCCTACACTTATTCCAGCACATAATAGTTGAACATCTTTTTGTAGGTCATGTCTGTAAGTGTGCTTACAGGTGAATCTAGGCTGTGGTGCCTTGGCATCTGAAATTGGCTTTCTGTGTCCTACACATAATGCTGCTAAAATCTATGCAGTCTTTGACAACTCACTCTCCCTGCTTCTTTAAAACATACACTAGTGTGCTTGTTAACTACTTATCTGAGGAGGCAGAAGAGATATTGAAACAGATACCTGTGAAGAACCTGCGATCAATAAAGGGAAAATGCCAGAGAACTTCTCAGTAGACTCTGTGTTATCTTGAGAGGCTCTCATTCTCTAGGCAGATATTTGGTTTTGCACTGTTAAGCAAGGATGGGTGTGTTCTAGTGACCAAAGCTGCCTTTCAAAGTAAAGGGAAATGGATATTCAAATATCATAGCTTTAAAAAAGTAAAAATAAATAAAAAATCACAGCAGCAGCATCATCCACTCAGCCAGAGCCGAAAGGAGACCTGTACTTAGGAAGGATGCCAGGCAGTCCAGCGCCATTACCCAGCCAGCACTTCGTGCCTTTCAGTGCCATATCCCAAGTACTAGCAAGCAAGGTCTCCAACACCCACCTTGCACCCTCCTGCTCTCAGCCTTTTCTTTAATCCTTTTCTGCTGTGTAGGTGAAGCAGGAGCTGAAGGCCCAGGTGGATCTGTTCCATGAGCTAACAGGCCACCTACCTCCTCACATGGATGGACACCAGCACATTCACGTTCTCCCAAGTAAGCAAACACTCCTTTTCTTTCCAGCACTAAGCGGATGAGAAGCCCCACTCTTGCCATGGCTCCCTGGACAATAAACCTTATAGGATTTGTGTAAGGCTCTACAATTGCAATTGTGTTCCCATCTTGGACAAGTTAGCCTCTGAGATTGAAGATTGGGTGCTACAAAAGCTGTGCTGTTGGTTGTATTTCTATTCCAGTCTTTATCTGTGGGTTTCAGCTTGTTTTTCGTATGTATATTATAGGCAAGTACCAGTGTCTCAGTTTTCCAACTAAGATCATTGTTTGTATAGAGATGGAAAACTTGGCAAAAAAAAAAAAAATCAGTATTTCCCTGTGTTAACAATCAGCTGACTCAAGAACTATGGCAGGGACTTGGTGAAGAGTGTGTTCCCAACAGTACAGCCACCGCGGGTTTACTCCAGGACAAGGCTCCCAACCTCAGAAGAGGTTACTGGACTAAGCACTCAGTGCTGAAGGGGAGACAAGGCACATACAGCAGTTGTTGAACGAGTAATGCTTTCAGGTATTTCCACTTCAGAAGGGCGCTTTGATCCAGATGAGCAAAACCATTTCAGCAGAAAAGTCAAATGAGGTTTTATGTTTAAGACACTGAAGGAAAAATGTGTCTGTGCTAACAGCTTTCAGGGGATGTGAGTTGGTTATCTGATTCCTGACTAAAGTTTCTTTTTATTTACAGAGGTCAGGCACGTGTTTGCAGAAGTGTTAGAGGAATATGGGATTGAATACACTCGTGTCCCAATAGAGCCAGGCCTTCATAACTGTGACTGGATTGAGCCATCCCTGATGGACTTCTATGTGGGAGTAGAAGAAGATTCTCTGAAGACAGTGGATGTGTTTACAAAGCATGGAATAAGGTAAGACAGGCATTACTCCTTCTTTTTGGAGTAAAACTTTAAGATGTCTCAGTTCCTGATAAGATATTTTCAGAATGGAACAAGACCTCTTTCTCTTTCCAATCTGGGGCTTACAAGGGAATTCTGCAAGAGTACAGAAGCTCTGGAGACACTATGGGTTACTGTGCAGATTTGTTTGAGAGGAGATGATTCACTTTTCGTGTGAAATGGATTCTTCTCAGGGTGTTTCTCAACCTTTCATTCTCTTACCATTTCAGATGCCAGAGTAATGCCACTTGATTAGAAGCGTTAGATATGCTTCAAGCACTGGAACTTTAGTTGTAAGATTTAGGGAACGTTTTTGAAAGATAACTTTTTACATCCTTGAATTGTGAAGAGAAGGCTTTAAGTAGCAGGAAATAAGCTAATTAAGAATCACTATTCATTTTGTGGAAGCAAGAAGATCATAGGGCGTACAATGCCAGAGCAAGTGATCACTGCTTTAAAGCAAACAGTCTTGTCAGTGTCGTGTGAGTCATAATTTTACAGATGAACGACTCTTCAGCTGAGGTCCATGCACTCACCTGCCCTTGGATGATGTTACTTTTCCTTGCTTTCTCAATTGACTGAAGTATTGCCTTCTTGGCTTTTAGGTGAAGTTGTCTGTTGATATAAGCTGGATGGCAGTATCGCTTGCTGTCAACTAGCAGAAGGCCAGCATTTCACTGTGCCCTTTCTGTGCAGAGCACTCAGACTGTACTAGGACAGCCTATTACTGAGAAAGCAAAGGGCACAGCAACTCAGAGTGAGAAATTGGGAGAAATGAGCCAGGAGCAATGCAGGGGAATTTGATGGAAATTCCCCTCCAAGGATCTCTGTGCCACCCCAGGGACCATGTTTTGGTAGCGCAGGGGAACTACTGCTCCACGACGCTCTTACTGCCCTCAGGGTGGAACTCATATGGCTGCTAAGGGAGCTGTGCCTTTATACCTGTTGTGGCAACACCCCCACAAGTGGAAGTCTGTGGCTGTCTTTTGCATGGAAGTGCTGCAGTGGGCCAACGTTCCACCTCTTCTGCTGCTGCTGAGAGTGAGGAGGAATCGATTGCTACTAAACAAATGTGTAACTTTTACGTAGGCCTTTATTTTCCCTACTAAGTTAGTTGATAGCAGCATTTCTCAGTTACAGCTCTGTTTGTCCTTTCACTGCTAATAATGTGCACCTTTAAGCTCTCAGATGCCACACAATTCCAGTGCCGTGACAGCATACATTATCAGAGTAACAATATAAATGTTGGTATCTGAGCTATGCTGGGACTTTCTGCCAGACTGAAGAGCTGATGTTCTAAACAGTATCTTGATTTTGACAACGAATGAAAGAGCATTATTGGCTTGTAGTTACAGTTTTACTTTTGATTCCTGATCTACTGGACATGACACACTTTTGTCTAACTACCTCATTAACATTGATATCTGTGTTCCCACCTCTGGCTACAGGTGGCCAGACATTTACATAGGTTTGAGTACCATGGGCAAGAACATGTCTGTGAGTGCCATCCAGAATGCCATAGACACCGCCATTGTGGAGTTCACATCCAAGATGCCTGCACACCCAGTGCCACAGCGCAGGACGGTGACGATTGAACTGATGGTGCACCCAGGGTACCCAAGCGTCCCTCCCATCGGTGGCTGTGGGGAAGGACCGGATGATTTCTCACAGTCCTGGGAGCGCCTGCATGAACTCCAGACATTAATCAGGCCGGAGCTGCAGAGCCATTACAAAACAAGGAACATTCAGCTTTGTTCATTCAAGGATCTGTAAATATACATATTTGCATACCTGCGTTTGTACTTCAAGGGTACACAGTTGCTAATGTCCCCGTAAGCCGGACCACGTTCCCAGCCTTTGTAACACTTTGTGAGTCAGTCATATTCCATGTGAACCTTCAGCCTGAAAGTCCTTGTCCTGTTTGTTCATTTTAATTCCAGTCATGAAAGCATCTGAGCTGCAATGAGCCCCGTACATATTGCTGTGTTTAACTGCATTTTAAGATGTAGACGTGTTACTGACTTTCTGTGTGGCACTTTCTTCTTTCAGACTGTTGATGCTCATTTCCTGTGCAAAAGCAATCTACCTAACATCATTTTAAAGCGTTTTTTAAATACTAAAAAAAATTAATATTGCCATCTTTTCTAAGCAAAAAAATAGTCAAGTCTTTTTCTGTTGTAATGCAGTGTGAGCAGAAAGCACTCAGGTATCTGCTCCAGGCGCAAGGCCCTGCAGAGCTGGGAGGGCATCTTTGTGTCACTTTGGTCACTGGAGCTGTGTGATCCACCACTCCTGTGCACCTGAGGCAGTGTTTGCTCTGTACAAACACAAAAAATCATCAAGGACACTTGGTAAAATATTTTCTCAGGCTCTTTCCTAATTATCGTAACGGAGCTGATTTGACACGGGACAGTTTTTTTATCTTGCCACACTGTGCCCGTGCTGTGCAGAACAGCGGAGTCCTCCCAGGAGCAGTGTGAGCAGCGCCTTGGGTGCTGCAGTTCGCCTCACCGCCATCTGAGGGCGCAGTTTACGCGGTGTGGAAACAAAACGCGGAAGACCGCATCTTCAGAGCTGCGGAAGGTAACTGAGGTGCCAGAGCGCGGCTGGACGCGCGAGTGCCATCTGCTGCCCTGCCGCGTGCTGCAAAGACGGTGCGCCAATACTGCAGCTCCTTTTCCGCACTGTGACCGTGGTGTGATGGATAATTTAAACCTTAATCTAAACTTTTGAACTGCGCAACAATTGGTGACTTTGCGCTGTTCACAACCGTTGGGATGTAACTTAGCTCAGCTTGTATGATTTTCTTCTAGCTGAACGTGGAAATGAACACAACAGTCTTACCTGAGCAGAAGTTGTTAAGAAAGGCATTTTAGAAATACCTCATTGTCAGATGAGCAGAACTGAAACCCAATTTTTTAAATTGAAATGAGCTTTAAATGTGTAAATGAATACAGAGCTTCTGAAAGACTGGTAAGTAAGGAACCTTTCCCTTGCACGGAATGCATTGAGGAGGTTTCTCAGGGGCTCTTCACATTCACCACCGAGTTGAGACTGGAAGCACGCACAGGCTGCTGTGATGCACAACACTGTACACAGATAGCCGAGGTACAAACATGAAATCTCTTTGAAAATAAAACCATGCCACAATGCCTTTGAGAGCAATTTTTATTAGGGTAGCAGAATGGAATTGCAGAAAGCCTATACCAGTGTTCATGGGTGTAGTTGTTTTATTTTGGATTTTCAACTGCATGTTCAGAATTCAGCATGGCTTAGGGAACCAGAGAGCACAAGAGCTTGATTTCCTGAGTTAACAAAGGGTCTGATTTCTTTTTCCCCTCAGACTTCAACCACACAGTACAGTATTTGATCTTTATCTTCCTTTTAGAGGGCCACCTGCAAACAAAAGCCATCACTTATGTTACACACTTCATGATTAAAAACTGAGCTCTGAAACACACACAAAGAAAACTGATGGTAATGCTCATCTTCTGTGTGATCTTTACAAATGAAATGAGAACAGCTAGCATACAGCACTGCTATAGACCTCTACGAATCAGCTGAAGCTCCTTCAGTTACACAGCTCTTCCAGTTTCCTTACAATGGCATCCAAGCCACACTGAAATAAATGCAGTCTTTAACCTGAGAGGCTTACAACCAGAAAGTATACTGTTTAGTAGTAACGATGGCAGCAAACTAGTGCTACAGTCGTTTTAAATAATAAAAATAATGCAAATTTAAAGAACGTTTCAATTGTGAACAGACATGATCAAAAAGTACAGTGACTCGGCTGATGCGAAGTTACACACTTCAACAGATAATTTGGCATTATTTTATTACGAATCTGAGTGAGCGTGAAGGAAACAAAATCAGTACCAACTTTCTGCAACCAAAGACACAAAGATGTGATAAATTTGGTAATAGTGCTCTCACAAGCCAGGAAACACTTAGGGAAGGTAAGTTTCCGTAAATAAGGTGAATGTGGTTTAACTTCATTTACCTGCCAAAGAATCCATCTAAGAACACTTAACATGAAATTTCTTAGCTCCCTAACTAATAAAAAAAAAAATTACTTTCAGCAGAGGTGAGGTACTGGGCTGTCATTGTTCACTAAATCCAAAATAAAAGCCAGATGAGAAGGGCAAATGAAGGAATAGCAAATATACATTAAAAACCAATAGACCTACAGCTTGATGCACTACTTCTGCAAGGTTGCAAAGGTAGAGGCTGTATTAAAAGTGACTCTAGGAGTATAGACAACCATCCAGATGTGAGGGATTTTCTAATTCAAGTTCTTGCAAATCAAAGTGATATGTACTCCCAGCTACCTATGGATTTCTGGAAGTCTGTTTACTCAGTAACATACTCAGGTTCTACAGGTGGAGAAGGCAGTTTGATTGTATGGCAGTTTGATTGGAGCTACAATCACACTTCAGACTTAGGACACACAGGCAGAAGAAAAGCAATAGAGACACAGTAAAGGTGCCCAACTCCAAATAGAAAGGGCAACCTTCAGCATGCGTGGGTGTGCCTGGAGCAAAGGGAAAACAGCTCTGCCCAAGTCAGAATGATAACTTGAAGTAGTCATTAGATAACCTAACGTGTACTTTTAAAACGTAGGAACAGTAGCAGTGAAGTGTATTCAGTTTATTGCTTAATCCTACTCTCGTACTATTTTCAGTAATAACTGTACAGCAACTGGGAAGGAAGTGGCGTGAGTGCCATTCCCTAGCACATGTATCATCTGCATTTGGATGAAAGAAAATCTCACTAGCAGTGCTAACATTCAGTATTTGAAATCAATTCATTCCTAAAATACCCACTTTTTCACTCAATACCAGTTTATTATTTCGGTGTATCTCTTGGTCCTCAATTTCTGAAACTTCTAAACTGGTCGCACTGTTGTTCTGTGCACATTATCCAAGCTAACTTACACTAACTTTTATTAAGAATAAAAGTGAAAGGAGTTTGGAATCACATTTTACTACTACTTTTTTTTCCCAGCATTTTCCAAAAGCAGGACATAAGCCATATTCTAATTCAATAACGCAGACAAGAAATTGGATTTCCCCATTTAATAAACATTTTGTGGTAACATCAGCCAGATTTACATAAGACCTGGACATTTCTGATTGTAGTTGGGTTTTTTTTTTTTATTACGTTACAAACTGAAGTTAGGGGAACTTGCAGCAAGTCCCACAGAGCACAGTGCAATGTTTTGAAGAGAAGAGTAAACAAAACTGCCAAACACTCAATCATTTTCTGCCAGAAGTGGGAGATTTTTTCTAAGACATCAGTTTGAGGAGGAGCAAAAATTCAATGCTGAATTAAATGAACTCAGGATAGTGGTAACTGCAAGGAGAAGTAAGAAATGACAGCCACAACCTTTTCAATTCAAGGGCAGAATATAAGTCTAAGATATTTTTGATAAATTCTGACAAAAAAAAAAAAAAAAAGAAAACAGCATACTTTAAAGTATATTGAAGCAGTGATTTTTAAACAAAGAAAGCAGAACTAGAACATCTTAAATTTTTAATTCTTCCTTTACAGGTTACCTAGCCCACTTTTGATTAAGAAAACTGTAGAAAGTTAGTAACAGCCACAAGTTAACACCAAAAGGTGGCACTTGTCAATTTTCCATAGAGTCCTGCTTTACGGGATGTCTCAAATGCACTGCTCCGATCTTCTATCATACGTTGCTGACATCAGCTGTGTCAGATTTTAGTCCACTGGTCGCTTTTCACCATATTTCTTTGTAAACTCTTCAGCATTCTTACAGAATTTTTTACGGTCCTTAGAGTATTCTTCAGCTAGGTCAGCCCGCAGGGGGTGCTCAGGCTGTGGATCATTCACCAGTGCTATGAGGGACTGGATTACTGTCAAAAGAAGTAAGAACACTGTCAGAAACTAAGACTGTTAATTTAAAGGGGGAAAAAAAAAAAAGATAGAACAAGATGTAAGAAAATAACTTAAACTGCATTTAAGTATATCCTAATAAATCTTGTTTCTTTTCAAGAGCAGAGTAAGATACCACATCAGTAAGCTACAGTAATATGCCAACGTGTAGTTCAGTGACAGCAAATACATCAGGAAATCACATCTGTGAACAGAACCAACTGCCTGTGAGCAAAGACCAAAATGCACAGCACAGTATTTTCCCAAGCACTGAGCATCCTGCCTCCTTATGGCTGAGCAAGGAGTTTTACAGAAGCTTCACCTCTAATGCATCAAGTGAAGAGGGCCCCAGAATTTCTGTCACAGAACATTTTTCCCTAATACCTCTCACAATAAATTAAGCAATTCAGTTGTAATTGGATCTACTTTTGGAAACCATTTTTTTCAGCTTTATTTTTCTGCGACTTACTTCCCCTATAAGTAGGGAACAACTCTTGACATTATTCTGAACTACCAAATATGCTTTCTAGTATAGATATACTAGGCAACACAGTAAGAACTGCAAGGTGCTTTTCATACCACTGTTCACAGCTGCGTGGCAACTGCTGAGTCACAGGCTGAAGCACAGATTGAGCACCTGGGGACAGGACCCAGCCAGCCCTGGGAGCACAGGTGAAGGCAATTCAGCTGTGGGACAGGAAGGCGTGCAGCCTGGCTGCACCTCTCTTAGCATTTAAGGGCTGAGTGCTGCTGGGGGAGGGTCTCTGCTTGGAGATCCCTCCTTTGTGGAGGCTTTCCTGTGAACTGAAATCTTCAGAGATGGGTGAGCATCTTTTCCTTTGAAATACCATCCTATCTGTGCTGGTCCCTTTGCTGTTACGCTCCCGTATCTCCTTCCCACTGCACTGATCTTTCTGTAACAATAGCCATTTAATCAGCATTCCCACGCCACTTTCAAGAGAAATCAGGCTCACAAGTGTACTTTGCATTTACATAGCAAGTCCTGTGTGCTACCATGAAACTTACTGCTGCTTTTTCCTTATATACATTCTTATCACCAGTAGTGGTACCTGGGTTACAATCGTCATGAGTTCTCAAATCCATCAACTGAAGTTTATACACAACTCAGCAAGTCTACAGACAGTGAAAACACCAAGATGCATTTCCCTGAGCAGCAGTGTTAACAGCTTTCTACTTGAGGTAATGGACTCCAGACTAATATAAAGCAGCACCCTACAGTTTTCCGAAACAAGAATACCAAACTGCTAACTTTGTGCCAAAACTACAGCCAGCGGCCTCCTGAACTCACACAAAATGCTGGCAGCCACAACAGAGCGTGAGAAGTCAGGGTTTGTTTTCAGTCTGCCACCTCCCAGTTTAACTGGATTCTCCCTAGTTTTGCAGTGTGCTTACAATGCTTATCACCCTGGAAGATGCCAAGTATCACGGGAGCTTGTTTCAGAGCACAGCCTTCTCACTTTTCTACCTTTACCTGAAAGGGATGGGGGCCAAGTAGGAACATTTCCTACCACGGACCTTCAAACTTTAACAAACTAATACAGCATGTAACAATGCCTTTTCACTCAGTAAAGCCTCTTTATGTACAGTAATAAATATTTAACATCAAGTTTATCATTACCTGCCAGAAAATGTGAAAATTTCACGAAAAATTTCACATTGCTCCTAACTAATGGAGCAACGAGAGGCAAGACTTATCACACTCTCAAGTCTGGCAGAGAACCTAATGAGACTTCCTTACAATACTTACAATAATTTTTATCCAAAGACACTCCACACAGTAAGCCTCACAGCAGTGATCTTTTAATAGCTAAAAGTTAATCTGTGTCATGAGTTTGTTTTTTCTTTAAGCAAACAAGCCAAACATGTATGTAGTTACTGTTTAAAAAGAAACATATAGTAACACCATTTTTTTTCTTTTCTTTTCCATTTGGGATTTAAATACACCAAGGACACAACCTTAACGAACTCTTCAGCCATTAAGAGTTGGTTTCCTGAAGGTGGAAATGCCACAAGTCAGTGTCATTACTTTATGTTCTAATAACAAAATGACATTCCAGAAGAGCTGCATGCTTTACTCACAATATGTATTCATGAGGCAAACCTTAGGAAAATGGATAAAGCAGAAAAGCAGGTTGACAAGCGAAAATACTGTTTGCTTCAAACACACAATGCAAAGTCTCTTAATACCCTTTTTTCCTCCACAAGGAGTCCTACCTTGGTCAGTTTTGGTTGCTGGCTTCCAGTTTTCAGCACTAATTACTGGCAGACAAACCTGCCCCTTTTCGTCGATGTTAGGGTGATAGATCTTTGTTTTAAATGTAATCTTAGGAGGTTTGAATGGATATTCTGCTGGAAAGTTGATTTCGATTCTGAAGGCTCCTTTATCATAAGGAGGATTGTCCTGCAATGAGACGACAGAACATAAACAGTCCAGCATTCTATAACACGTGAACTTTAAGTAAAAGCACGTTCAGACTTCGTCTACTAAACGACCTCTTTTCAAGGCACTTTTTCCAAACACATTCCTACATTTATGAACATCAAAACTAATGCGGTAGCAAAGAGGCAATACAACCTCCATCACCTTTGTGCATCAGCATGAGAAAGGCAGACTACCACTGTTCTGAAGCTGGCTGATATTCCTGCTAGTAGGAAAGCAACCAATCCCATTTACTCCATGCTCAGAGATCTAACAAGTATTTTTATTCCCACATTTATAAGTATTTTGAAATACACTGTAAACCCTTTCTGATACACAAACAGGAAACCTCACGAGGATATTGGTTTCCCTAAAGCTGCCTGTTTTGTATCTCACACAACATGGTGGTTCAAACAGCAAAGCAGTTTGATTTGTCACATTCCCATAAGCATTCTGAGAACCCTTTTGTGCTGACTGCATAAAAACCTGCTGAGCATTAATTCGTACTAAAGATAGATATCCACTGCATCTGCTGATGAGAACATTCTGAATTCGTATGCAGTTTTAGCACCCACTGCTATCAGATCAGTTTTGATGGAGTACAATGAGAGAACTGTGAAGTAGGCAAAGATTTTCAAATACTGCTACTATTTCAAATGCTAACTGCTGAAGAAAGGCAGGAAAAAAGCTCCTGCTATGTTTAAAGATGATGAAAATGACATTCTATAAGCAGTAATAACCAGGACACCAAGCCTTCCCAAATACTTGAAGAATTCGTGTTCCCAGTTTGCGTTAAGTACAATTATTCTGCATTACCTATCGGGCCATTTCCTTAATTCAGTTCCACTCCAGAAGTTAAAAAGCTTTTACAAATACTTGGGGTTGGCGAGCACTCTATTAAGATGCTATTCAACACATAACATTCCATTTTGTTTTGGTTGCAGCTTCTAAGAAGTGACACACGATTTTTTGAGTCAAGGGAAGAAGTAACTCGAGTAGCTGAAGACCACTTTTTACCTGAGCAACCCTAAAAGCTTTTCAAGTTTAACAAATAACTTTCTGGCTGTAGTGGCAATTTACATTAATGCCCTCTTCTCACACAGTCTGCTTTGTTCTTACCTCCATCACCTGCTAGAACATGGGAGGACGTTCAGGAAAATGCTACAGGATCAGAACCGGCTTAAGAATGCTCATTTCCTGCTTGACTCTCAGTCAGAACAGTTTTTCACCATAACTCGCCAATAAATTTTAACTAAACATGTATGTAAAGCAGTTTCTCATCTTTTCAAGAGACAGAACACAGAATATTCAAGAAGTTCATTTCCAGCAATTTGTTACACTTATTCTTCTACTGACAAGGTAGACAGTCCAAATTATAAATGCTGAAATAGATATCTAACACTTGACTTGCATTCACCTGATGGATTTTTACTCTGCACAAGTTTATCAGAAGCATTTGCTATGGACAAAGTGAAATAAAATTCAGTGTAACCCAGCAGCACCTTTTACTACAGCCAGGAGCCTCATACTGGCATTCAAAAAAAAATCAGACAGTGCTTTTTCAATGTACAGAACTTCAGCTATACCCTACTGTGCAATTTAGAACAGGAAAACTTGAGAAATCACCTTCAACAGGCTTCTCAATTGAACTAACACTACAAACAAAACGCGATGTATACAGGTTCTTATAGCACTACTGCACAAACACTGTCAAAATACTAACCTTCGTATCTTTAATATTTGAATTAAAAAGCAAACCAAAATACTGCCTAGTTACAGAGTTTAATAATCAGTAACTGATTACTCTACTAATGACAGTACTTGTATCTCAAACCCTCAGCAAGAACAAAACTGGGAACAGCATGTAAAACTTCAAAAGAAAAAACTTGGGAAAAAACCTAAAAACCACCACTACAACCAAAACCAGCACACCTCACTTGTATCCAGTTTATATTTGATATTTTGAAGCCTTCTATCCCAGCCAAAAAAAAAAAAAAAAAGCAAATTATGCTTCAGCATAAGCATCTTTTATAGCATTTCCTCAAAACTAATCTATACTACTCTTCAAAACAGCTATGACACAGATATTAATTGCTCTAATAAGCATAGATTTCATAACAAAATTCCCTCTTGGCCTTGAATCCTTATTGGTGTAACATTTCGCTTGCAATAAATAGATGTTATACCCTACATACTTCTAACTTTAGCAGCAGCAAACATTCTGGTGCTTTGCTTTATTAGCCATGTTTACCACCCAAACACCACTTCGAAGCACTGCCAAAATGCTAACCTGGCACACATGAACCAGGCCAATTGGAGTGGCTTGCAAAGCACTGTTTCTCAGTCATGTAGAATTTTAGCACCAAATCCTGCTTACTGTATTAGGAAGAGTAAACTCAACCACGAGGGAATTGCTCATAGAATGAGAGTAAATTAAATCTGTTCTACAGCACCTCAAGATCAAAGGCCTCACAAAGATCTTAGCAGAGATGACACGACCCAAGTTTGTGAACGGCCTTCAGCTGTGAAAGTGAAGGCAGTGCCAAAATAACACTTCAGTTTCTTCTGAAATAGTTTACATTGGTCAGGAGACCTTTTAGGTAGCACCAAGGAAAAGCAGCAGCAAAGAGCCATACTTAAAAGTAGCTGATGTAATAAATGAATGTGAGCCGCAGCAGGTCAAAATAAAGCAAGGTGAAAATCCATGCAACCAAGGAATTTAACATACTAAGATTCCTGCTATCCCCTCCCTAACAAGTCCCTCTCTATTTGACTAATACAGTTGCTATCTACTTCTATTATTATTCTAATACTACTAATAGAAGAATTCTACTCCTGCTTTTAAACAGCAGCATTAGTGTTTTTGGAAGCAATTAATGCCTAAGGACTTTCTTTTAAAGAGCTCACTTGTAAGAATCTAAACCTTTTCCCTGCAGACTTTTTCCAACACTTAATTTTTTCCCTAGAAATGAATACAGTAATTTACAAACAAGCACCCCAAACTAACAAAAACCACAAGAAAACCACACACAAATCTACTGAGGACTAAATACAGTAAACTCAGGCATTCTCCTATGATGATGTAAATCTTATACTTTCAGCTTGAGATAACAAACTACACAGCTCACCTGCTTCCCCTTTCCAGGACCTTTCCCAAGCAACCCAGCGCCATCGCCGGCTCTGCAGCCTTTGCAGGGCTGGATCAGACCCACAGTTACCCAGCGTTCAGCCAACTATTCATCAGTTGTCCAGAGCCCCTATCAATTACGTATAGATTTTTCTTCACACTACTTACAACAAACATCACTACTAACGTTACTACCACTTACTACTACCAACATCATCAGGCACTAATAAAACCACACAAGACATTCACACGAAGTGAAAAGACAGATCACAATGTTTGTCTTGAGACTATACGAGAAGTCTGAAGAGGGCCAAGAATTAAATCCATTGGCACCCTTCACTGCCCAGGAAACAACAACTCTGAAAGCCAGCTTCCCTACAATGAAGAAATCTTGCCAGTGTATCTAATGGTCTATCTAATGGTCACTAACAGCAATGCAAAACTGGGGATTTACGGTAAAAAAATGATCATGTTTTAAAGCTCATTAAAATAAAGAGCATTTCATACTCACAGGAACAATAAGCCCTTGCCAGGTCAATAAATTAGCTTCATCAACCTGGATATTACGAAAGTTTTTCATTCCACATTTGCGGATTTCTTCAAGCTCCTGGAAAAGAAGCAGAGGAAGTCAGCAGTTAATATGATGTGAGGCACAACGCTCAGCTCTGTTTCAGCAAAACGCCTGGAGGTCAGCGTGAGCTCCTCTGAGACTAAAGGAGCCTGAGGCTTCAGTGGCAGCGACCCACAGAAAACAAAGCGCTGTCCCTGTGAGAAGTAAAATTCTGAGACAAGTTGCTCATAAAGGGTCAACCACCAGTAAAATCTTTTCTCGGCTTCGGTGATGCCTACGTCTCTAACAAGTATGTAAGCTATTTTCATATTAAAATGACTATAAGCCCAACTGCAGCAGCTGTTTCCCTGAGTATTTATTTCATCAGAAAGCTGTAAGACCAAAAATAGCAAAAGGCTCCACCTATTCCCACAATAATGACAGTCCTTCAAGAGTTTTATCTGCACAGACAGCGTAACTGAACTCAAATTAAGCCTCCTGACACGAAATGTAAAACTTTCCCTGTGGTTCCAAGTGTGAAGCACATGACAGCAGCCCACACACACTGGGAAAAAGCACTGCTGAGGTGCATGCTGCCAGCACACAGACCTCCACTGCAGACAACCACATCTGCAAACCCAGGCAGGATATTACGATTAAACACCAACTGCCAGCACAGGAACCACAACGCACAGAGCATTAGAGGTGCTGAGTGCTGAAGGCACGGGGAACCTGCTTGGAAAGCACCAGGGCAGTTCATGCCCCTCCTGCAGCTGTTCTAAGGGAGCTCCCCGCACACAGAACTGCCACATCCAAAAGCAAACTGTCCCACAAGGGATAAATCCCATTCCACACCAGATGCAGCGCACCGGTCACCAGGAACAAACCAGACTAAGTTTACCACTATGTAGTTAAGCATGAATAAACATGCAACACAGATACCTTGCCTCTAAAACAGGAAAAGAAAAAAAACCCAAGTTCAGTGTTTTAAGTATACTGACTGGAAAATTACTATTATTAAACTCATAAAAAGATAGAATGGCTTTGCATTAATGGTAAATGAAATATCTGTATTTCATAAGTAGATTCAGGTTAAAAAGTGAATGATTACTTAAGAAATGCAATCAAGCAGGGCACAGATCATTATAAAATTGTAATAAGAATTGCACAAAAGGAAAAAATCCAAGCTAATAAACAAGTTGTTCCCTATTTTTTTTTTTGTCAAGTCCATCACATGGGAGAGGGAATTAAAGAGCCTGGAAGACAACACAGGAAAGAGCCAGCAGAAACCCTGTTCATCTTTCAAAATGACACGTGGAACGACTGTGGAATTCACTCTCATAGAGAAGCAGCAAGTGACTGCAGTGTGCCAGGCCCAGATTCTGTGCCTCCTGCCCTGCTGCCTTGGGTCCTGCAGGAGTAACAATAACCAAGAAGGGAGCGGAGGATAAAGCAGGCAGTCCTTTTCCTCACCTGGAGACATGACCCACCTGAAAAACTTGCTTAAGAAAGGTGCCAATTTATCCTAGCAGGGGCTTTTCTTACCCTAGAAGCATATTTGCAATGTATTACTCTTATTTCTAATTCATATTTTTAGTGTTTTTATGTTTAATTCATCAGAAGTGACAGGAGATTAAGAACTCAGGATTAAAAAGGGGTGGGAACTCGCAATAAAGACCTAAACGGTCTCAGAACTACAGAAGCAGACAACTCAAGGATATAGGCACAGTTAGAAGAAGTGAACGAACTTCCAAACGTCACCAAACAGCATTAGATTAGAAGTTAATGCTTCAGTGCTGAGAGCTAATCTTAGAGGGTCAAAAATTACTGTATGGGGTATAAGAATACAGTCCGGATATTTATTTTAAAATAAATCCTAATAGTCCAGGCAGGCAGTGAATAGAGTAATTCCTCTTCTCTCCTCCACCCCTTTGTCAAGCAACATCATTAAAGGCACACAGAAGCAGCCTAACCAAAGGTTCGAATGCTGCAGAAGTTTAAGTCATCTTTAACTTCCCACAGCCTGGCCGCTTTGCTCCCCACTTATTACAGACAACACGCTCTGCGCAGCACGTGGGAAGGAGAAAGTTGTTCCGGGGTAACCTCAGCCTTGGGGAAGAGCAGCAGGCCTGGATGCATACGCTACCTTTCTCGTACATAAACAATACATAAAGTTTCAGTTTTTTGCTTTGAACAGCACAAATGATTGTATTCATTGTGAATTCAAATGATTGAAATAGAAAATGAAGTGACATCACCTTAAAATCATAGAATGCCTTGGGTTGGAAGAGACCCTAAAGATCATTGAGTAAAATGTACCCGCCTTTTAGAAGAAAGCTGGAATACCAGATTCACACCTAGAGCCATAGATTACAACAATTTTTAGAACTCCTACTCCTCAAAATTCACTGAAGGCTTAAAAAAAAAAAAAAAAAAAAAAAAAACACCAAACAAAAAAACCCACAACCAACCAACCAAGCCACCAAACCACCAACCACTAGGCGTCCAGCACAGCCCTGGAACTGTTTTGCTTACGCATCTTTGAAGTTTGGGGGCTTGGCTAAAAAGAAACAAAACGGATAGTAAGATTCAGTGGAGACTGAAACGGTTAAGTTTATCGACTGCAAGAAGCTCTGCATTAAGCTGCAGATGCTATTAAATTCATAAATGAAAACAAAGGTCTACCGAAATGACTGCACACTTTGCTTACCTAACATTTACAATTTATCTGTTTGTGCATTACCTAAAAGATGTGTGACAAAGCTAAATAGGCTCCAAGACACCGATAAGGAGCTCCAACTTGACTTTTGAATCTTATGTACTGCTGAGAAATGTTAAAAACAAAGAAACAAAACAAACAAAACCAAAAAAGAAAACAAACCAGATTCCAGCTCATTTAGGAGCTGTTACAGAGTTTCTGAAACCAAGAGGCTGCGATACTGCACTTCCATATGCTCACAAGCTTTTATCGAGTAATTTTACTTTTTGGCAAAATGTTTACATCTGGTTTTCACTCATAAGTGTTCTCTTAAAGTTTTGATTATAAACCTTTTTCTCAATTTTCATTTTTGAAGAAAGAATCAGCTCTCACTCGCATGCAAACAACCACGTATGGCACGAGGCCTTCCACCCCTCATTAAGGAGAAGCTTGGACACACAGAGTTGTTTGTAGCACCTTTCCTGGGGACAGTCTTGCCGTTCAGGAGATTGCAGCACTCTGCAGGCCACATGCAGCAGGGCAGCCCTGGGTTTCATCACTGAGTTCAACGGTGGCACACGTCTGACTATGTGATCATGGAGGCAGACTGAAAACAGAGATTTGAAGAATCGCTACCTACTCTTTAAATCTATTTTCAATTCTTACCGCTATAAATCCTCGTAACACCTAAAAGCCAGGAAGCGAAAGCACAGACGTCAGCTCAATCACACTGCAGATGAGCGCTGGAAGAAGGAGCTGCAGACCCAGGGCAGCTCAGTACCACTGCGATGAGTGCTGCCTGTGCCCGAGTACCACACACTGCTGACGCCAAGCGGTGACGGCTCAGCAACAAGAGCCTCCCCCTTTGCAGCTATGCACTGCCTCCCCTCAGATCACTCAACTCCAGAAAAGAGCCTGTTTCATGTTAGTGAGTGGAAATTGCAAGCCCTTCAGTGAAATCTCTCACATGTCTCCTGCAGATGCACTGCGTGTGTTTGGGGAAAATGCGCTTCTCACAAGAAACAGTCATGAAGCAAAGCAGCCCCCCAAAAGCAAAGAACGAGCTGCTTTCTTAAGTTGAACTGTGCTGCGTTTGCCAGGTTCTCAGTCCCATCCTACAAGGGAAAACCCATAACGACACACCCTTGGTGCAGGCTGCCTTATTCCCACCTCTCATATTCCACAAACAGTGGCGATCTGTCAGCTGCGGCTCTTTGAAGAGGTGCAATGGTGGCTCAGAGATCAAAACTCCACCTCAAATGCTGCTGGAGCACAATTCATTAGCTAAGAATGTTTCACATTTTTACTAACCTGGGTGCGCTCGCAGAAAGACTTGAACAAACAGAAAACAGTTAGACCAGACCATCACATAAAGCCCTGCTAAGAGAGGACATAAATTAGGGCCTTGGCCTAAGACAGGCCACTTGCACACAGTGTGCAGTAACAAGGCAATCTTATGCACATTATAACCTGACTTAAATGTTAAAACGAACTGTAAGACAGCAAAATTTCAGTGCTTCTTTCACAAGGAGGTTTGCAAATTGAAGAGTCCATAATCTGAAGAGGAAACCCACTTCCACCTGAAAGGTGGCAACTACAATAACACTCCCGTCTGCCTGTGGGCAGGCTGCATGTTATTATGAATCAACTTCACCAGTCTCTGTGGCATCGTGACTCATGAGTGACTGATGTGTGACACGTATTCAGGAAAGATTACAGCACTTCAAAATGTTGGCAAGATCTCACGGAAATGGAAATGCCTTTATTTTATGCGACCTATAAAAGATTCATTCTCAGCTACGAAAGACAAAGTTGATGTTTAGCCCCCCCAGAAAAAGAGAACTAATTGAGTTGGAAGAGACCAACCCAATTAATGCTTACTGTACCTTATTATTAGTATTGGTTTTTTGTTTTGGGTTTTTTTTTGTTTGTTTGTTTGTTTTTGGTTTTTTTTTTTTGGATATTCAGTGACACATGGAATCACCCATCATCCTATGGTCCTGAGTTTGGAATCCCACAGGCTCTTTCATAGTGCAAAATTCTGAAAGTGAAAGACTTGAGATCAGCAAATTTCCACTTTATAACCTAAACAACAGTATCAGGCTGGTATATGTGAGTTATAAGAGCTCCAGTCCGTTCCTATCCAGATGAATAGCAAACTTAGAGCACAACAGGCTGATCTGATGCCACAAAAGGAACAAATGAAGCTGCTTGTTGAACAGCCTGTACAAGTTATGCGATAAAGCATCTCGCAGCTGTTGGAGTGGCATAAAAAAAAAGCACATGACACACACAGTCCATAAACAGAAGGCAATAAAAATGAAAGTAAAAACGTAAGAGGGAAGTTATCAATGTCTCCTTCCTTCCTACACCGCTCCCTCTGAAAAGAAACTGCCACTGTTTTTCTAGAAAAGGTCACATCGTCAAAACCATTTCGATGGCATTTCAGTGAAAGACCAAGGCACTACGTGATGCTTTAGGAGCACCGGGGACTGCGTGAGGGGCTGAGAAGCACAAGGGCTCTGTAAATTTAAGGACAAACTTTCTTGCCTCTCATATTTTCATGTTCTGTACTAAATACTTTGACATTGAGTTAGATATTTTTCCTCTAAGAAAAAAATATTGATGTGCTTTTGAACAACAGAGCAGGCATTAAAGCTGCCTTGCAAGAAGCTACACCTATCCTATCTGAAACAAAGAACCTAATTCAAATACAAAGCTGCAGATATGCTGATGGCTCTCAAACTATGACCAAAAAATAACAGCTATCAGAAATGAAATAAAAACCAAGCGCCACTTCCTCAGAAGCCTTCAGGAGAACCAAGGCCTTACACCTGCTGATCTAATACATATCTGAATGACTCCGCACATATTATATTTACTACTTAATTTTTGATGCCTACATGGCACAGTTAAGGTGACAAAATGAGTCTTGTGAAAGCAATGCTGATCTATGGGTTTCCTCAAAAGCGACTGCTCACGCGCACACAGATGTGATCAGCCATGGAAACGTAACCTCGAACAACCTACAGCCCCCAGCAGAACCCTAACCCTCCAGGGCTCACAGCCTTAAGGGCACCTCTAAATCTGCTACTGAAGGAGAAGTTTAGCAGCATTGTTATGTACCAATTTTCACCACAAACAGTATTTTACAGTAAAGACGCTCTCTTCGTGGAAACTCACGCTCAAGGCTGTCCGCACATAAGAATCTCCCTCCTCGTCAGCATATCGCAGTGAAGACAAATCCATCACCACGCCCGGAGCGAGCGAGGCAACTTCTGAACCCGGGTCCACGCTTCACCTCGATAAGCCTCTGACTCACGCGGGCGCGGCGGTCCCCCCACCAAACTGCGGCGCCGAGACCCCCCCCCCCCCAGCGGGGCCAGCGGAACCCCCCGGCCGAGGGGCGGAGAGGGCACGGGACGCCCCCGCGCTCCCTGCCCGGCCGAGCGCGGCCCGCTGGGAGGGCCCGGCCGTCACACCGCGCCGGGGATGGGCCGGGCGCGGGGCGTCCCGGCCGCGCCGTTTCCTTCCCCCTCGGCCCTTCCTCTTTGCTTAGTCACCGCGGGAGCCCCCCGAGGGAGGGGGCCGGCCCGCTCCGCACGGCCTCGCGGCACTCTCCGAACCCCTCCCGGGCCGCCCCTGGCGGCGAGCGGCGGCCGAGGCGAGACGCCCGAGCGCGGCGCGGGGCCGAGGCGGCGGCGCGGCCCCTCACGGCCGAGGCCCAAGCGCCGACCGCTCCCGCCCGGCCGCCCCGGGCCGGTGACGGGAAGGGGCCCCTCAAGCGGCCCGCGGCAGGGAGAGGCGAGGAGCCCGGTCTCATAGGAGCGCCGAGGGCGAGGGAGAGGCGGGGGCCGCCCGTCCCGCGGCCCTTCCCGACGCGGCGCCGCTGTTACCTTCATCAGCCTCCTGCTGGCCGCCATCTTGGCTCTGCTACCGCCGCCCCACAATGCATGGCGGCGGGCAGGGCGCTCGGCGCCGCGCTTCCTGCGGCGGGCGGGACGGAGGGCGGGTCGAGCGCGGGGCTTCGCCCATTGTCCGGGCGCGAGCCGGGCCGTGCGTTCTCGGAGCGCACCCGGGAGAAGAAAGAGCGGACGGCTGCCGGCTGGCCCCAGCTGTGCCTTCAGGTCTGCTGCTCGCCGGGCTCCGGTCCCCGCCGGCGGTCCGTCGCGGTAGCCGGGTGCTTCACGCAGGGCCGGCGACTAGAATCCTGTGGTCTTCGGCTGCCGCTTCGCATCTGAAACGCCGTTCTGGGCCGCCGGAATCGCTCCCTGCGCCGTTCGCCGCTGTCCTCGCTGAGGTGGCGCTGCTCCGCAGCAAAGTTACTGCTATCATCCGAAGAAGCTCTGTGCTTTAAAATAGGCCTTACGGACACGGACATCATGAAAAAGCAAAGTAAATGTGAAATACATAAAGTACTATAAGAGGCTCTCAAAAACTTGCGGGGATGCAACGGAAGTGATCGGTTCTGAAGAACAAGGATTACAGTACCCATTAGGATCATCCTGTAGCAACGGGACAGATCTGCGTGACGGGAAAGGTGTTTCACCAGAGGCGAACAGCAGAAGGACCAGCATGACAGAAAGGGACTATAAATAAGGAAAAGGAAGAAGATATTGCTCACCTGTATCAGGAGATTCCAGGTTCAGAGGAAAAGCTTCACCAAGGAGGGATCTCCAAGCAGAGACCCTTCCCCAGCGGCACTCAGCCCTTAAATGCTGTCTAAGAGAGGTGCAGCCAGGCTGCACGCCTTCCTGTCCCACAGCTGAATTGCCTTCACCTGTGCTCCCAGGGCTGATTGGGTCCTGTCCCCAGGTGCTCAATCAGTGCTTCAGGCCGTGACTCAACAGTTAGCTGCAACTCCCCGAACAGCTATTTGATAATCAAGATTTTACATCTACAATAATGTTTATTGCTCCAAATCTCAACATTTGTTAAGAAGTATACAGCATACATAGAAGCCAGCTTAATGCTCACCTCTTCACACAGGTGTTGTGAAACTGTAAACATCTTTCAGGCTGTATCATCATAACTATTTAGAGTTATGATCTTATGCTATCATCCTGATAGCAGGAGAGGTCTAACATACGCAGTGTGTGGCAGATGGGGGGCTCCACATGTCAATCAGATGCACATAGTGTGAGAATAGGAGTGGCAGAGGCTGAGGACTTGTGATGTGACACTGGTGCTGAAGAACTGACATTGGCTAAGAGGGCTATTTCAGATTACATGCTGCTCAAGTTCAGAAATACTTATGTCTGAGACCATGGTGACTTGGAAGAACAGCTCTTTAAGATTATTTTACGGATATCCACAGATGTGAAAAATGAGCTGCTTCAGCTATTATCTGTATTTATGTATTTGTCAGAATTCTGTCCACGTTTTCATCTCATCTTTATTCAGCTGTATAGTTCTCCAGGACCATCACGTCTCAGAGAACTCATTCAGGCTCTCACCCATATCTGCACTGAGTTATACACAAAAGGCAGTACTAAAAGAGCTGCAGAGAAATCTGAATTACTATCTGTAATTTTAATCCATGGTTTTTATAGCTTGTAAGAGAATGTCAGAAGTACCTGGGATAATTACTAAGATAATCTACACTTCCTTCGACAAGAAAAAACACCACCCACACTAACTAACAATAGCCCAGCCAGCTCTTAAGAAATCACTGCTGGGTGCAGCTGTCCTCACAAGTTACCACCTGATGCTGACATCCTCTCTTAATGCAAGGTGTTGAAGGAAGTCGACACAATTGCACGCAGCTCACATACCTGCTGCCAGCACTGATGAGCAATGCCTTCTTTGTTGGCAAGGGTTGTGCAGCCACAGTCGCACTACTGCATTTCTCCTGGATATAATTCACTGGTAGTAATGAAATGCTGTCTGATATTAAAGCAAAAAGAATTTACTTTCAGACAGAATTTCAATTATAACTCTTACCTCCCTGTTAGTGACAGGGCTAGTGACGGCTGCTAGTTATACAAAGTTTTGCAGACCTTTCTGCATTTGTGAAATTTTTTGTTGTTGTTTCCAGGTCGCACCCATTATTTTTTCTGGCAGTGGACAGCATCCAAAATACATGTTTTGGTGTCTATTCTGCAGGGCTCGCCAGTCCCTTGAAGACATCACGTCTATGCCTGCTCTCTTCCAAAGATCATTTTCTATCACCATTTTAGGACCATAACTGTTCAAAAAAAGAAAAAAAGCCTAAACAAACTTTCCAAACATGTGAATAACAAAATAGCCTGACCCTTGGAAACTTAAAACAAACAAATAAATAAATAATCTCTGTGTATAACTTGTGTCATGAAATGGACTCTCAACAATCAGAAAGATCAACGCAGTGAAGTGGTGATACAGGAGGTGACACGACAAAGGGACTAGCACGATGGAAGGGTGTTACAAAGAAGAAAGGAAAGCGCTCACTCATCTCCCAAGATCTTGTCTCACAGGGAAAACTCCACAAGGGAGGGATATCTAAGCAGAGAGCCTTCCCCAGTGGCAGTCAGTCCTCAAATGAGGTCTACGAGAGGTGCAGCCAGGCTCTACCCCTACTGGTCACACAGGTCTATTGCCTTCACCTGTACTCTCAGGGCTGCCTTGGTCCTTTCCCCAGGTGTTCAATTAGTGGTTCAGGCCATGACTCAACAGTTCCCTACAGACTGCTGAAAA
This sequence comes from Centrocercus urophasianus, assembly GCF_019232065.1. Lineage (NCBI taxonomy): Eukaryota > Metazoa > Chordata > Aves > Galliformes > Phasianidae > Centrocercus > Centrocercus urophasianus. Next base: position 12,178,783 of record NW_024884867.1, read on the forward strand.
GAGACAAAATAGATCAGGAAATCTGAATGGGAGGAACTAAGAAAAAGAATAATTTGTTGGTATATTAAACTTGATCACACCAACAACTTGAATACAAAATGTGGGTCTACAAATCAAGAAAAAATGCAACAGAATAAGAAGTGGTAAAGCGAAGGGCAGTGATCAAGGGGATGGAACATCTGCCATATTAAGAGAGGTTGAAATGGCCAGAGCTCTTCTACCTGCAGAGGTGGAGGCTGAGAAAGAATACGGTTGAGCTTACAAAAATCATAAAGGCAGCAGCTAAGGTGCACACAGAACTAAACCACATACAGTGAAACTAATCAGAAATCAGTAACAGCCAAAGCACTCCTTTTCTCTTCTGGAGCTCCCTACCATGAGCTGTAGAAGAGGCAAAACTCAGCAAGTTCAAAAATGAACTAATTGAGATGGGTGACAGGTCCATAAACAGAAACAAAAAAAAAAAAAAATAAGCAGGGAATAATTCTCACCAAACATCTCTAATTGATGCCCAGATGCAATTACAGATGCTTGGAAGGATGAGGTGAATGACTGGGGTCTGCACACTGCCCCCAGGTAGGGCATATGCTGCTGCCACGGGCAGGGCAGTGAGCTAGAAGGATTTCTGTCCTGGTCTGACATCCTTGCATCTGGGATTCCTAGACATGCTGATTTACAGAATAGACAAAACTCAGATTTCAAAGTGGTTCTAACTCATTTAGAACACACTTTAGGGAGCTACATATGATCATCAGGGGTTAAGTACATCTTCAAGAGCAACTAAACAGTTCGTTTTATAGCTAATTTAAAAAGAGAACACAAAAACCTTAAGCTTACTATAGGTATAAAGCTGCTTTTCTCAGTTGGTTAGATGCCTCAGAAGTAGTCCACTACTCCTTTCTCTATCATAATCAATTTATTCCATGATTGGAGGAGAAAAAAGAAAAGCCAGACAAAAGAGTAATGTCCTACACTTCTGTGACGAATAAAACCAAACCGGTAAGAAAATCAAACAGGAAAACCAATCCAAACCAAAGAACACATGCCACTGAAGTTGCATTACCCCCACAAAAAGTAAGCCACTTCAAATGACTGAGTTCAGAACTTGGCGATGAAGCCATGAGATGGCAGCAGAGCCCATGGAATGAGCACCCTTTGTGGCAGGGGCATCTGCATTAAATATCACTTATGTCCCAAGTGGGTCTTAGTGTTACAAACATATTTTTTAAGGGGAACTCTAATCAAAAGCCTTGTTCTTCATTCCTGCATTACATCACTTCTTATATTTCTCACAGCTGCAGAAATTTGAACAATAATTGGATCTCTATTTTAAGATAAATCATAGAGAGTCTTTTTACCACAGTAAACCTTTAGTAAAGATGATGTGAGCTTAAGCAGTGTAGAAAGGGCTGAGGAAGCTATCAAAAATCTGTTTCTCTAGATGTATAGCTACTAGTTTGGGAAATAACAACAACAATGGAATAATCCAGTGGTATAGAGCAAGCATATGTTCTGAAGTTTGGGCCAAGTGGAGAAGGGTGGAGGACAGCTTGGGGGTGGCTGTGTGGGTGCTGTGTAGCTGCTGAAAGCCAGGATCAGCCCTATCCACATGGATCTCCGGGCCAGGTATCAGCCTGTAGCAACTAACAGGAAAACGAGCCAGGCCCCACAGTGCTGAGCTGGGCTGCCTGCCACTGGGAGGGCAAACCTGGGTCATGGGATGGAGCTCACAGTGAGCGGTGCTGAGCCGGATGAAACAGAGAGCAACACAGCAACAGGTGTAATACTGCCTTTCTTGTGACATATGACTGCAGCTCTGTGCAGTTGTCCTGAATCTCACCACCTGCAAGGGACTTGGAAACTCACTGAAACACTGGACAGCTGAAGGACAAAGATGGTATTATTTGGCAGTCGATTCTGAGAGAAATGAAAGGGAGCTCCTACGCATGGGCTCATGTAAATTCAGCCCTACAGGCATGCAGGTACACAGCACAACCGTGGAGGAGTGGCGCTGACAGACAGAGCGGTGGTCCATGTGTTAACCCTGCAAAATTCATCCAAACCCACGATGTGTCACTTGAGAAGCATTTCCTCCACGAAATACTGTTAGACACAGTCTGGACACCAGTTGTTGCACTTCACAAGCAGTGCTTACAGCATTCCTATGTTCTGAGCTCAGTTATCTCCACGCACCTTCAGTGGAGTAGACCCTGTGGAATAATGTCACAGAAGACCACCTTAGTTTTAATAGATTTCAGTATGTCAAAAACCCCAATATCATTTTAAGCAAGGAGAAGCAAGAGTGCCATCCACTTTAAGGGGATATATTTTGCTACGACTTTTACCCCTGACCTTTTCCTGAGCAGCACATTTCACTCCCATGACCCGGGTGCACGTGGCGCTTCCTACTCAAGCTGTCACATCCACAGAGGTGGAGGAAGCAGAGCTGGCATTATGCAGCTTGCTGCTTATTCATGAAATGAGTGTGACTAAAGACAAATCCCCAGAGGAGGATCCAGCCTGAGGCTGGCACATTCAGGGCTGACTGGTTCCTCGCTGTATGAGCGAAACCATGCCCTTCAGCACTACATGGATGATAGCAACCAATATGTGAAACATGAGGACCAAAAATTTGTCTTGGTATTTTTACTATTGTTATTCATCCCAGGATAAGAGCATGAGAAGAAAGCACTTAATGCTCTAAAAAAAAACAACCAAACAAAAACAACACAAAAACCAAACAAAAACAAATCACAAAGATGGGAAAGTATGAGTATGAAATTCAGCTCATCACACACCACACAACAACTCTGAAAGATCAGGCAGGTGACAAGAAGAATGGCAAAGACAAAAAAAACCAGTATTTTCAGTAGCATTTCATTACATGTTGTGTTGCAAAATAGCCCTGCAAATTCTAACATAAATCATCACAATTCACCTTTCTGTAGAAAGGCAATGAGAGAACAGCGATTCCACAGCTTATGGCTTTTAGAAATTACCTGCCAAGTGTGTAATTTTAAAGTGACTCTCTTCCATTAGAGCTACAATAAACAGCATGGTGGAAAATTCAATCTGATGAGCTTATCTAATGAGCTTATCTAATAAGAAGGTTGTGGAGGCCAGAGCAGAAGAATCTGAAACATTTCATCACTGATTACAAACCTGCTTCTGAATTAATCAGATAATGAAGTGCATGGATCTAATGAACCTAATGCTGATCAACAAATTATCAGTGATCCTTACAGATTTTTGGCAGGGAAACTCCTTTTTTTCTGAAGTTTCCCAAAAGCACTAAGGTTACAAAAAACTTGCACCCTGTATGCAGTTTATTCCACAGTGGCCAGTAGGGGTAAACTTTATGATTTCCACAATTATTTTATTTGCTCACAACCTGTTCAAATTCCTTTTGGGTCTCCAGGTGTCTGTTATGACAAAATTTAATTGAAATAGCAGCAATTAAAAAGATAAGATAAATCCCGAGCACTTTTAAGTACAATCTCAGTGGAAAAATACAGAGCTGCTGCAAGTAACAGAAATGTTTCAGCTATTGACGGCGTACTTTGTGCCAGTCCAAATTTCTACGTGTTCAGCATGGGTTCAAACTGCACCTACACCAACTTGCTTGTCTTCTTCTCATCCTTCTCCAACAAGTTCTTTTCACATTGCTAGAGTTTAATTATACGCTTCCATTCTACAACATAAAATCTGAAGGCAGTCCTCCAGAGTAGCTGTACGCGGTGGAGCCTCAGAACGTAACTGTCATCGCTAAGCAGGTTTCACCACCTCAGTGCCCCCTGTGAGGGAAAGCATGCACATGATATGTATTGCTGGGCAGAGACCTCGAGCTATGTCTGAGGCACAGGGAGAAATCCTTGCTTTTTCTTCTGGTTTTCTGCTCTTGGAATTCCTTTTCACTTTCTGCTTAGTACTCACTGAAAGATCAAATCCGTGCCCATTGAAACCTAGCATTCTACTCTGGGCTACTGCCAGAATCAGCACACGGACTGGATAGACCTTTGCTCTGATCCAGCATGGCAGGTCTTATGTTCTTATTATGACTTAAAATTTACTTTCTCCAGAGGGATGTGCTTATAGAAGACCATCTGTCAAGTGATTCACAAGAAGTGGACATAAAATAGAACTGAATATGACTAACTGAATACATTAAAAAAATTAAACAAGTGCCTGGCAAATGAAAACTTGAAAGATCTTACGTAAAAACACTGAGTACGAACTGGAATTTGTCACCTGTCCAGTATCTGCTTAGCATTTTAAATGGTACCACCTTTGATGAAACATTTTTTTAACATCCTGTATTGCCCTTTTTTTATGAAAACATACGTGACTTTTCCTTTTTGTCTCAGTTGTTTTGGACTAAAGAAGAATAGGCAATCACAGCAATGTCAAAGAACAAGACAGAAGCAATCACATGGATTAAGTTACTATTATCTCTTTGAAATCCAGGGGCCTTGCAACTTCAGACCAGAATTCATCCTAATTGCTTGCAACGACAGCAAATTTGTTTTAATTGTTGTGCATCTGCACCCAATATGATTTGTCCTGCACTATCAAATTTTTGGTATTTGTCTGAATAACTTAGTACAGACAGCTCTGGAAAACGTAGATACTTTGGATAAGAATGTCAAAACTCTTTTGTAAAGTAGATTTTGCAAGAAATTTCATTTTTAATTTGTTAATGACCTCAAATATTCAGAGCTGCTATGAAAATAAAGCTAATTGATAGATTACTTTTTGAAAGCACTTTCTACGTAACACTTGCTATTAAGGAGTGAGAATAAGCTCCATTTTAAGGTAATAACCATTTTAGACAGCAGTTTTAATATCAGTGTATATGCTCTCAAGTGGTGGTGTGCATGTGCTGTAAGAAAGGCATCTTTATGATGCTGATAGAGCATAATTGGAGCAGGTCAGGAAAACCAATAGATACGGGACTGCATCTAGAGATGGAATGCTGTAGCAGTGATGCTGTCATAAAACAATCTCATTTTTCTTTCAACTGCAGACAAAGTATTGCTCACTGTGGTTTTCAGGGTGACACACATCTCTAAAATATGTTTTTCTAAGCACAGATTCAAACATCAACTATCTCATTGCTTTGGAGCTTTCATGGCAGGCTTCATTTATAATGTTAGGGAACAGTTCCGCATCCCCCCCACTAACCTGTTCCACTGCTTAGCTCTCCATATGCTCAGAATGGAAGCCCTACTGTTTGGTCTATTTGGTGAAAATGAGACAACTGCCTTTTGCTTTGTGTCACTGAACCTGAAGAGTGAGTGACTGACACTTTGAATGTCAAATAAAAACAGCATTTACACAGTGTTGCTTCCCTCATCACTTTTCTAAAGTCAGAAAAGACAGCTCTTTCAGCCTTCCCTGCTGGGTCGTGTTTTCCAACATTTTGACACTCCCTCTTGCTCTCTTCTCTCCCCAGTTTTGTTCTTTTCAATCTGCAGAATCCAGAACCAGATACAGCAACCTGGCTGGACTCTCACAGGCACTAAGCCCAACAGAGCAATTCCGCTGTATTTCCGTATGTCCCTTTTTGTAAACACGTTAAGTCTGTAATAGATGACAGCCCTTCATGCCAGCCAGCTACCCGTGCACCACATTGCCGCACATTTATGTCATGAAGAACTGAATTATTGCAGCAAGTAACCAAGAGGAAAAATCATTCTTCATTTAAAAATGAATGAAATGACTAAGAGTTAGCAAATCTCCACGTGTACTGACCTCAGGCAGACTCAGCATCATTCCAGCTGTGTGCTACATGCAGTTCATTGAGGAAGGCAGTCCAGAGAAGCCTGTTTACTAGAGCATTATGATGGGTCAAAGAAAGTTCTTGGCAAGCTCCATCATCTTAAGGGTCAGAGATTGTGAAGCCTTGTTTGATGTCTTGGCTTTTATGCATGAAATTATTGGAAGCTCTTCAATAACAAAATTTCTGCTGCTCTTCTGCAGACTGTTCCAACCTCTGAAGATCTACAGACAGAAAATCTGTGGTGCATACTTTTGTTTACAGATGCTTGAAAAGTCCCACATTTGGTATTGAATCTTACTGCTGGTAATTCCAATCCATTTAGCAAATCTAACGTTTCACATAGCTCCCAAATTCCTGTACCTCAAGGTCATTCAGGGTGCACACTGAAAATGGATAGAAAGGCTTTCTATTTTGGACAGATACTGCATATATCTAAATCTCTAAATGGACACTGGGCAATGACTTCAGGACTTGTGAGGCCTCATCTAGAGGCTTCAAACACAGACAAACTTGTTAAGAATATCACAGAACATATCTTACGGTATGTCCAAGATGTTCCTAATAAAATTAGCAGAGATTTTCCTCCTGTCTTTAGAGAAATAATTTTGGGGCATCCAGTAGAAATCCACAAGGAAAAACTACTGCCTTAACAGTAGGTTAGAACTTGAGTGAGGCCTAAAATGCAGCAGGAAGAAATCAGGATGCCCTCTGAAGAGTGCAAGAGCAGTTTGTCACAACCATAAATCCACACAGAGGGAGAAATTCACTGCTGTCACCAGCTGCTTAGACTCCCTTGGTTTAAATCAGATTCTGTCCTTTCCTCCAAACTGACCAGATCTCCTGGTCAAGTACTTTTCAACACTTACAGACTCTCCAGAGACACAGCTGAGGAACTGCTAGATTAAAGGCTGGTACAGGTCAGAATGACCACAACTAACACATGCACTAATCACCAGGACCAGCTGGCAACCCGGACCTGTGGCTGCTTCTTCAGTCCTGTAGAGCTGCAAAGGCTGCAAGTCAAACCTACGTTAGCTGAGCAAAGTGACTTGTATGCCATTTTTTAATATATCGCTCCATAAATCTCAGCATGGCCTTTTGAACTGTACATTACTATAGAACTGTGGGAAACCCCTTTTGGGAGAGCAGTGGCACAGATTATTATTTATCACTACAAAGTCTGTTGCGACACACTCTTTCCTTTGAAATCAAAGCTTTTGAATTACAGATGATCAAACATATTCACACCCCAAGCGAAACCAGACTATTTCTGGCTTTTTGCCAGTATCGGCTTGGGTGTGAAATATTTGACATTTTGCATTAATTTTTTACAGTAATAAAAGCACTTTCTCAGCTGAAACCCCCCTTGCCATCTAGCAAGTGCCACCAGGTTTGCAGCAGGTTTAGACACATACAAGTGAATCTATAGCCCCCACAACTGCAGAAAAGAATCCCAGGCACTGTACTCCATGGCTCATCTCCAAGCAGTGATCTGTTACCTGGGACTTCACGTGACACCTGTGAAGCTTCATTTCCAAATGGGAATGCTGCTGGCTATGACGCTGAGTCTCTCGCTTCTGAATGCTGCCGCTCTGGGCTTGATTTACAAAGGTATCAAGGCCCTCATGATGCAGACAGGAATCCAAGACCCTTAAGTCATTTTTAAGACCCTAAAACCATGATACGGAGTTTTTTGCTTAAACTGATTAAAAGTTTATTAATCCCTTCTGGACATCTATCTTCTTTCATGGGCAATTACACACAATTGTGAATGAGGAATGGTTTCATTCAAATTCTCTCCTTCTTGAAAGGAGAAAATAACCTTTTTTTTGCCTTTTTACCCAGACTGAAAGATTGCGCCACGAGACCCAGCCCTACAAGGTCTCCAAATTACGGATGTTTTCCTTTTGGTCAGTGGATGCTGCAAACAGCAGGACTGCATGCTGCAGAAGTTTTGCATTTGGAAGCCAGCACCAGCTCCTGCCTGTTCCTGTTTTACAACTATATGTCTGTCAAAAAAAAAAAAAAAAAGAAAAAAAAATCCCTATACCTTAGAAGTGTTTAACTCTATGAACCTGCACAGGCATTTGCAGGCCAGCAGAACTTCCTGCTCATTCATGACAGAAGGAATTGGGATATCTGGACTCAGTGTGCAGGAATTTGTGGGCACACACAAATTTTCTCTCTTTTGGCCTCACTTAGAAATGGGATAAAGAAAACCTGGGGAAAACTGAGGGAACAATGGTGACTGAGAGGCAGAGCACTGCAGGCCCAGCTCCCATCCCACTGTTCCACCAGCTGCCACCTACAGCTATCAAATTTTGCACAGGTAGGGAACGCTGTGGGAGATCTCTGGTGCATCCCATGTACATGCAGTGTACAAGTGGGAGCTAAAGGCATGGGGAAGCCTGAACACAATCCACACTGCCTGAAATGCTGAAAGCTGCTTTTAGGAGACAATTTACAGAGAAATAATAATGTTTACAAACCATTTTACAAGACAGTTAAATGGTTCTTGAGGGGGAGGTGTCTTTATAATCGAATTATAAGAACAAAAGGAAGACTGAAAAGCAGGCAGAGGCCTTAAGGCCCAATGTGCTTGACCTCACTTGGCTCAGCTGCACTCCTGACTCTCTAACTATAACCTTCAGCTGGAGAATAGTCTGTGGAAATCATTTAAACTCTTTGCTTTGGTTGCTTTTATTAGTGATCGAGTCAATAATTTTATTACCTCTTTGGTAAGACAGCTTCGAGTGCTCCAGTTTTTAATTAAAAGCCTCTTGCGTTTGAATCTTTTAGCAAAATGACCATATCAATCCAAGATCTTTATCAGAACCTTTTATCCATTTCACAGCTTCCTCCTGGCCATCTTGGAGATGCTGTTTTGCATCCTGCTGCCCATGTGTTGCTCGAGCAGTGGGAGCAGGGCTGCCTGTGTCACTCCGCAGGGAGAAGGAAGACATGGCCAGATGGGGCCTGTGGAGGCTCTGCAGCTGTTGGTCTGGTCCTTTCCATGCAACTGTTGTCCATGAGAGGCCAATGTCCTGCTCTGAATCCTTTTGCAAAGTGGGCCACTGTGCTCCTTGAGCAGATTTGTCCAGCCGTGGCTATAAGGATGGAAAGAGGCAGCGATGCCCGTGGTGGGCCCTTCTTGGTGGTCTCAAGTAAGGCTGCCCGTGAAGCTGAAGTGCCACCGGGAGATGGCACTTTTCCCAACTGTCTGTGGAACCTTCCAGCCTCCTCTTGGTGCTCACAGTGTGCTCAGCAGTTCTGCAGTTTTAGGGAGGCATCCTGCACCTCCAACACCGAAGTGATTTTGAGAATTATCTGCTTCCTGACAACACAAATTCAGCCAGTTCTTCTATCAGTGGCAGCTGTAACACTGTCCTCTACCCCCAGGCTAAGTCATAACCTTTCTGCCTCAGTTTCCCCTTCTGCAGAACTAGAGTAATTATGCTGGACACCTCCATGGGAGAGGGCTTGGAGAGATTAATGAGCTCTTTCTAAAGTGCTTTGAATATGAATACTGCTACAGACAGTAAGTGCTAACTATCAATTATCGAGCAGGAATAAGGTTTCAGGAGCTTTATAACAGGGAAAGGTTAAACAAGTATAATAGCAGAAGACATGTAATGAAGCTCACTGCTGCCCTGTAGCACTGGCTATGAAAAACTAATATTCACAGTAAAAATTCCATCTCGGTGGCCTATGTAGAGTATTTTGCTCTGCTGCTATAATGATGACACTTAGAATTAGGCCGACATAACCTAGAGAGCTCTGGGGACTCATCATCTCTGAGATTTCACTTAATTATTGGCAAACTCTGTCATTTAGTATCCCGAGCAGGCTGTGCTATGTATAACCAACACATCTAATTTGATTTCATCTTGAATTGCTCCTATGAGTGGTCTTGAATAGAACCGCATCTGGTATCTTGGCAACATCTCTGCTCCTCTTGGAAAGAGCTGTCCTTGAATCTATAAAGTGCAACTCTCACAGTGGGGGTTGTGCGTGTGGAGGGGGTAAACTCTCCGGGAGCACACAAAGGGAGGCTGTGCTTACGTGTGCATGTGATGCACTGCACTTTTATTAGTTTGTTCAGATAAATTATATCTGTGAATCTCGGTAAATCTTTTTCAAACTAGGGTGGTGGATTTAGGAAGCACTCAGAGTACTTCATCCTTAGTGGGGGTTTTCAAGAAGGAACTGGCTGCTGGTCACATGCACAAAATGTTATTGCTTTTCCTCCTTTGCAACAACACAATTAGAGGGGAAAGTGGGGGGTACCAAGGGAACATTAAATGAAAAAAACAGTCATAATGAAAGTACAGTTAGAAATGGATTTTTCTTCCTGACCAGACCAGGTTCAGGATTTTGGCACATGGGACATTTCCCGTCTGGATTTCTCAGTCCAGCTCTGCCCCTGGCAGCTGGCTCATGGAGAGGAAAACTCAGCCTAACTTCATGTACAGCCAGTTGGTGACAATCCGCAGCTTACTGCCTTCTTCATTGGTTTGGATCTTGTACTGGAGAGAAAGCTGAGTTAAATTCATGAGCGAAGGTGTGCCTTCCACTGCTCTCATTCTACAGTGTAGAAATGTGCAACTATGTGACATTATAATGTGACATTATTTCAGCAACTTCTCTCAATTTCTATTACTCCTAGATAAAATGCCATTTTCTGAATTAGCAGAACTTCACTTGCCTCTTAAAACTTGTTCTCCTCTTTTGCTCTACTACACTTAAGCCACTGGAGTCATTCCAGACACTGGAGTTATTATGGGACACTGCAGTGTCCTACTCATCAGTAAGAATCAGTCCTCCAAAGCTGAAATCACAAGATGTTTCTCCATTTGTTTCCAGAGCTAAAGGATCTTATTGCATTCGTAATGTAAACAGCTATGGAGAATTTTCTCCTTTTGTGTCATATATTAAGCATATCAAGGATCATATTTTGGAATAAGTAAGGCAATTTCAGCTCCGAGAGGTACACAAGGAAAGCTCAGGTTCTTATTTCAGGTATGAAACATAACACAGGTTTGTTTTCATGCTCTATGACTCAGAAATTATCTGACACTTTTTCAGTCTTCTCTTGGTTATTCCTATCAATTTAAGTTTTAGTGAGACTAGAATATGGATTGGGATAACGAACATTATCGACTGCTTGGTAAGTTGATCAAGACATCCTTACTTCTCAGTTGTCTGAAGCAGAGCAAAACGACATTAACACATGTCTTTGTGAATACACTGTGTTTGGGTGGTCAATGTACATTCATCAGCTCTAATAAAATGCCCAGTGCTTCCTGGATGTACAGGACATTAATCAGTTAATGCGAAGATGACCACGTAGCAGCATCATTACAAAACCATATTGAAGTTTTGCTGCCTGTGGAGCAGCTGTGGCAGTGCATTACCTTGCACATTTCAGCAGGCTCAGCCAAGGAGAGGTAGATGAATGCAATCCTCTGCTCAGACACACAGAAACTAATCATGAAAAAGTGTGATCTTTGACTGGTATTTTCTTCTGTAATTACACCCCTTACAGGTCTTCTTTCTAATAACTTCTTCCCAATAACTATGCTTTTAAGTACAGAGCAATAATTGCTGTTGTTATTTGCACTGTAGGTGTGTTTTGATAGAGGAACTTTCTATGACCTTCCACATGAATGGAGAAAATAAAACTACAGCTGACATTATGATATTTTGGGTGATTAATAAAGGAAGAAATTTGGGATCAGGATGGAGCTGGTAATTTTTCTGGGAGATCTCCAACCCCACAGCCTGTGAGATTTGTCTGCAACCTTCATGTTTTGATTCCACTACATCTCAACAGAGCTGGACTAACAAGTAAACACCCGTAAACTATAGAAATCTATGGAATCAAAGGGTGTCAGGTTGAAACTGATCAGGACAAAGGAACTCATGCCTATCTTAAAGAACAAGTAGATGTGGCTTTAATTTTGTGTTATAACATCTGCTCAACATTGGTCCTTCTCAACGTAAAGAGTAAAATGCAACTTTTATGATTAAGCCATTGTGATGGCACTCTGCAATGGAACAGGAATAAACAATAAACCAGGGCAACTTCCGGTAAACAAATTGATAATGCCAGACTAGATAACTTCTCAGGAACTCTGCCAGCCTTATGGGTCTTTCACTCATCACCTGGAGAAGTCTCTGCTCTCCTTTGTACACATGCAGCTATGATGCTTTCCTTTTCGACAAAGCAGTAGTGGCACAGAGGAGCAGAAGAAGCTTGTAAGAGACACAGACAAAGTGGCAGACAAAGGGATGCTCCGTGCTTCTGGGCAAGAATTCACTCCTGGCTGCTGCAGGACAAAGCAAGGCAGGAAACAATGATAAGACCAAAGTGAGCACTGACTTGCTATCAGCTCCTTGTGATTACCTCAGAGATGGGCTTGTAAAACATTTAGAAGTGGGTAAGTGCATCTTCTCCTTCATGAAAATGAACAAATTCCAGAACATTTCTTCCCCTGCCTGCTCTGCGATTCGCTTCAGCTTCATTTCACATGCTGTCTCACACAATAGCCTCTGGGGATTCTCAGGAAAAAAGAATTTAGCAGCCACATGTTCTCTGCCCAACTCCTGCTGTCCTGTGAGAAAATTATTTGCTGTTTTCCTAACAAACCAGCTTCAGTTGTCACTGTAGCTGAGGTTACGTCAACACATCTATTATAAACTCCTCTTGTCAGGAATTTACAAGTCGGCTGTAAAAATTCCCCTTGCACTTAATTCTGGCAAACAAGAAAAAACCCCAGGAGCACATTAAAAAAAACACACCAACATTTATGTATTAGATTTTAACACTTCCCAAGAAACGCAAATTTCACTGTTAATGCAGACACTATATCATCAGACAAAGGCTTCCATCAATATCTCAGGTCCCCTTTGAACACACTGCACACTAAAATGGACTCTGCAAACCCTTTGCCTTTTGGAGGCTTTGCTGTTTGGAGGTCAGAAGTCAGAGAGGTCAGGAATTGCAGAGTTCGCAGCGTTATGTACTTCTTCATTTTGCCCAGTCCCATGTTAAAACAGAAGAGTGTATGGCACTGAGATAAACTCTGTGTGTCTTGGGAAAAAAACAGGCAAAAGACAGCAGAAGGAATAATGTGGAATCTACACTGCCAAGGTAGTCCTTACTAAATTTTAAAATACTTGTGGAAATCAACAACCAAAAGAAGTTATAAGCAATACAGTCCAAACCAGTGCACCTTCATTAAGATCGCATTTTAAAAGAAGGACCCCATTTTTATAAAATGTTTTACATATTTAATTTATGCAAATACTGACACCCATGTTTATGACTTATCTTTACAAAGTCGTGCTTGTGTTTATAGCATTACAAGCCACATTTAAGCAAAGGTGCAGATCTCTATCTTTTACCTCTTCTAATAGCAGGGACACATGCACAAGGAGCACTGCTTGCTGCAGTGACAATGAAGGAGGACAGGCATTAACCCTGTGACAGCCTAAGTCCAGTATGGGGCTTGCAATGGTGTTCAGTCTGGAAGGAAAATCATTGAGTTTTACACGACAGGATCAGGCTCAAGAAGCACAAAAGGCATTTACAGAGCAAGACTTTCTGTAATATGGTCCAGTGGCTTTTGATAATAAAAAACACATTGAAATCGGCAAAAAATTAATCTTTAAAAGGCAGTTGTATCTCATGTGTATTAACTGTTTTTTAAAAGACATTTCCACTGGACTTTTGTTACCTTCTTTAATATATGTTTCCGTCCAGCAGAGATGTTATGCTCTGTTGGCAAAATATAATATGCATTTTGAAAACATTTATAAATATGTATACACCCTATGGACACACACAGCACTGCAGGAGCTGTGTTCTGGTCTGTCTTGAAATGAAGGTAGCCTTTAAAAAATAATTACAAATATACTAAGGTGTACATTCAACACAATGCATGTGGATTTAGCCAAATAAATTGCATTAGCACTAATGAGAGGTGCGGAGCTAAAGCCCTGAATATCCATAGCATGCATAAAGAAAGGACTCCCTAATGATGTATTTACTTATTAAACCACAACAGCTCTGAAGGGCACGCATGTTTATCTATTTTTATTTATTCATTTTCAAATGAAATGAAATACACACACACATGCACACACATATAAGTGCATTAATATCCTACAGAACAGAACAGGAGTATTTCTAAGTTTTGATATATTAATACATTGAAAAATGATTTAAATGATTCTTCAGCCATTAGTATTTCTTTGCATCAAGAGGGATAAAAGTGACCCTTGGGGACACAAAGCAGAGGCATGCAAATGATTTCACTATGTGTCATGGCACTTCTGTGCCAGAAAAAGCAGAGGTAATAGTAAGGGCACTGGTGGTATATTTTGGTCGGGTTGCGGTTCTGACATGCACTGCTCAAAGCCGGGAACTCCTCAGTTCAGCTCACCTCGCTTTCCCAGCTCTCACTTCCACATTTATAAAACTTCCCTCTTCTGAACAGCATAGACTGTGCATAGACTGTGCTAAGGGAAAGCTTGGCTTTGGTGCATGTGTGCAGGTCAGTAATTTTTCACCCAAGTTTAGTTAATTTCTGGACATGAAAGAATGCATTTTTATTTAAGTTGTACTTTCCAAAGCAATTATTCTCTAGATTACAGGTCGGTTCCTTTACTGACAAGATACGCCATGTGTTCGCTGCCAGGTTCAGGGTCTGAAGATGCTGCTCCAATGCATCATCTGAACACTTCGATGCCATCTACTACATCATTGTGTTATGGGAGCAAGTTAGGGCCAGGAGGGTAAAGGCAATTTATAACCCACATAGTGACATCAATCTAACCTAGCAACCTCCCTAGCAACACTGCCAAAGCATCACAATGTGGCCCCCATAGCTGCGAAGATATGAAGATAGTGGCATTGTTAGGGTGGGAGGCTGCCACTTTGGCCTAGCAACAAATAACATCCTGACCTTGGGATCTATTGAAAGCCGAGAAGCCAAGCAGAACAGAGAGAGAACCACCAAAGGAAAACCCATGGGTTCCTGCCTATTCCTTTTGTGTAACCTAAACAAATTCTTTGGAGAAAGATATGGCTATGCTTCCAGACACGCTGCATGTGTATACTTCACAATGTTTTTCCACATGGCTGGTTAAGAGCCATATGGCTCTTGCACTGAGGTTTGGAAATGATGCAAACAGAAACCACTGGGACCGTTCAGAGTGGTGGCAGATAGGTCACACGCTGCTGTTAGCGTGCACTGCTATGAGGGGCTCAGTCCCCGCAGGTATCACACAGAGCAGCCCATGGGCTGCCACCCAGAAATCCAGCTGCAGCCCGCTTTATGTAGTGTTTTGTCATTGAAAATAATGAAATGGATATAAATCACATTCCCCCCCCATCTCTTCCTTCTTGTTACTCATTCAAATGAGCCCCCTACACATGCCATTGTGCCAGTTCGCTGCATACAGCTGCTGAAGCAAGGAAACGCTTCTCTCCCTTTTACACACCAAGTGCAGGAAATCCTCTAAATACACTCCGGAGCTATAGAGAGTTGTACCCAGCCTGCTTGGTGTTCCCAGATCCTAACCACGATCCTATACTTCGGGCCTGTGTAAATGAGTACCTCTCATAGCAAGTTGACAGTTATGATCATTCAAAGACAACTAAGAGAGACAAATGGAAAGTACAGAAAAAGTGGTACATTTCTTCCCATACAAGGGCACTGAGTGAGTGTATGGAACCGGAGTTACCTAGTGCTGAGTTTCCAGCTGCTCAGTCCCGCTTAACAAAATCTGTAATAATGTTAATGTTAGCCCAGCAGCTTCTGTGAACCACACCTCACGTAATTTCAAGGCTCCAGTGACCACTCCTGAGACCAACCAGAGGGGCAGCCCACCTCCTCCTTCTATTTGCTGCATTAAGCAACCAGCTGGCCAGACAGAGAAGCTCAGATTGCAGCTGCCTTCCCCAGTTAGCATTCAAGAGGAACAGATGACTTTGGTTTTCAGCAGCAAAATACTGCATTGAAACTATTCTGTGTTCCAAAATTTATTCTCTTCTGCTGAAGGAAACACATTTGCGTATGTGTGTGCATCTGTGTGTATGCATTATATGTGCACATATTAATTATATATATTTTAAAGGGGATTTTTAAGGTTTTGATACTTTCTATTTTGTGACTTGTTTCCCCATTGTATATAACACTTGGTATCACTTTCAGCTTATAACTTCTCTTCACAGAGCAGCCACAAGCCACAGCCAGTCAATTGTATACTAGCAGCAGACTTTAACAAAGGGGCTGAAAGAGCTGAACTGGAAATGGTATGTGTGTCCTGCAGTCACTGCTACAAGAACCATAGCCATAATTTTGGTAACACATATTCAGCGGCAATTTATCTTACAAGATGGTAGTGCAAGTTTCATTACAGAATATAGCATCTGCACATTGGACCACTTCTATTTTCAGTTGAGACCATGACAAATTCAAAGACGTTGTATGAAGAGCAAGAAAGTCTTTTATTTTTTGTTTGGTATTTATCTTAAATTACAAGCCCCCGGTGCACTGAAAAAAATAGTGAGGGCTGGGAAAAACCTCCCATGTTTTAGTGCCATCACTGGCTTTGTTGCAGATATGTGTATCTGTACATCTGCAGATGGGTATATGGTAAAGCAGAAGGTCTATGGTAAGCAAAGCAGGATACCTGCTTCCCTGAGGTGCAGGTCTAGTGGGACTCCACAGACACAGAAGAAAATGACCTTTCAGCTCCCTGAAGGGTTTCCCAGCCAGATGCCTCATCTCCTTCCTCTGCCATTCCAACAGCAAAGTCTGCTCACTTCCTTCCACCAATATCTGGTGGGTGGCATTTGAAAGCTCCAGCTCCATCCCTGCTGTCTTCTGCCCTGCCACAGTGATTCCAGCCAGAGCAAGAGCCTAGTATGATGAGGAACTGGAAGAGATTCAACAGGACCCAGCATTCAGAAAACAACTTGATTTCTGCTTAAAAAATTCACTGTGGTTCATCTTTTTCCCAGTTCTGAAATGAACTGAGGTCAATTCCAGTCAGCCACAGGTACTTGGAGAAGGAGACAAAAGACTCTTCATGAACAGGCAACACTTTTCAGATGACAGGGGTTGGGACTGCATTGCATGGATGTGTATATGCGTGTACACTTAATATTCTTAGTAGCTATGTTTTTTTTTAAAAAAAAAATCTATGTGCAAAAATAAATATATCTTACGGGATACTTAAAATTCCCGTCCTTTCCCCTGGAGATCGTACATGGTGAGCACTGCAACTGAAAGTAGTGATTCTCCAGCAAAGACGCAAAGAGAATCACTGTGCTGAAAGCAGGCATGGATCTGAGCACTCATGGACATGTGGGGCTGGGAGAGATAACAGAAAACCTGGGCTTGGATCTGGGTTTTGTTCCACCAGCTATGGGGAGGATAACCAATGCAGAATCAGGGATTTAGTTTATGTTTATCTGTGTTCAATGCAAATTCGGGTTCCTCTGCTGTAAATCACCCTGAGCCTGATACACAAGCACTTGTGAAAATGCAGGCTCACTCGCAATGCATTCATTCTTGCACAGGAAGGAAAAAGAAGTGGCCTTGCACTTGTGAGAGTAATGTGGCTATATATACAGATCTCGAGTGCTTGTGGTTAATGCCAAGGTCAGCTCCAGCTGACACCCTGACTGAGGCTGCAGGGGGAAGGGCTTGCTGTACTCTGCAGCAGAGCCACAAGATGTCAGGAGATGGCTGTGCTGCTGCGCTGCCTCTGCTCCTGCTCTGCTGCCGTGCTGCTGTTGTGCTGACACGGGCCAGGGAGCAGACTGCAAGCTCTGGTTGTCATTTTTGGTCCAGCTTGCTTCTCTCCTAGGCTACCCAGCCTCATACTTGTGCCCCTTCATTTCTTGATGAAAAGGTGTGAGCGAGAAAGTGAGAGATCCTCCCCCTTCTAATAGATTTCCCAAGGTCCCTGTATTACCGCTTGCTGGCTCACTTGCTGCATATCTACACGCAACTTCCTCTGTTACATCTCATTGTATCTGGTTAGCTGTGTTTGTATTCTCCACGGGGCTCTTGGCACTTGCAGCACACGAGCTCACTGATTTGCTCCTTGTTTCCAGACATCCACCTTACCAGTCCCCCATGTAAAACTGAAAACTGCTCACGTATGAGAAAAGAGTGGGTTTCAAGAATGCTCACATTTGAAGGGTAAACAAGATCTTAGATGGAACTGTGCCTTCAACTGCATCCACACACTGTGTTATGTCTTTAATATAAAAGAATATTTATAAAATTCATTTCATACTTGTTGTGTGCACTTCTCCAGCAAATGCCTGATCACCAGGCGCTATCTGCATGCTGTGTGCAGATCCTGCAGGAACGTGAGGGAAGGAGAAATCCTCTTCCTGACTTAGAACACATCACTTTGCTAGCTCCTGCACATCCAACTGCCAGACCATAGCTGTGCCAATGCAAGAATGCCAATTCCGTGCGGTTCAGTTCCAACAGATGGTACACAGGGTGCACATGATTTTTGAGAAATGGCATCTCTATGCAATTCCTTAAAACATTCCTTCAGATCCAGTCTGCTGTACAGCCAATATCTACCTGATAGATTGATGAGTCCAGGATTGGTGAGGTTACATTTGGTCAAGATCTGCACAGTGTGTCAAGAGAACTGAGAATTTCAGGGACCAGTTTTCTTGGTTGTCGCTCTCACGTCCTTGCTTTGGCTGTAAGCTGTTCCTTGCCCGAATCAGTAAGTACCTATGATCCTCCATGAGCACATGCAACAGAAACAGTGCTCTACTGCAGGTAGAGTCAGTCCCTTCTACCATGCTAGAAAGCATATATCCCCATGTGGAAAATGCTTCAAAGCTCAATTGCTTTAGATAACTTCCACTATTAAGAAACTTCCCTGTTTATGCTATGTTAGATGTGATTACCCAAATGACTGTCCCACTTTACACCAGTTACACCTTCTGTGACTTTGAGGAGACCCGTTACTCTATGGCACATGGCAGCACAATGTTCCTGACCCTGGGTACTGGACAGATGCAAAGAAACCTCTCTCCTGACATGTAGTGGCATCTGCTAAGATGGTAGGAAATCAGAAAAGGCTGGGGAAAAATGAAGAATACTGATGCTAGCTCATTTGCCAGAGCAACATCAAGAAATACAACATAAAGACCAGCTTGTTTTGCTCCAGATTCAGGAAGAGTCATTGCCATGGGTGCTGAGGCTGCACGAAGAGGTGGATGTTAAGCAACACAGCTGCAAAGCACAGGTACTGGCTTGCGGGGTATCTTCATGCACTGAATGCTGTAACATTCAAGAAACTTATTATTAAGTCAGTTATGAAAATGAACTATTTTAAAGATAGAGAAGTTGCAGGCTCTTTCTGTGTTTTCAAGCAGGTAAAAAATGGCATTAATTTCAGTGGAATCTATTTCTATGCTCAGGATAAGGCAAGTAAAAAAGGCAGCAGATTTGAGAAGCTGAACAAAACCTCCCTACAAATATTTGCAATTATTTGCAAGAAATATCTTGCTTCATGTGTGATGCCATGCATTTGAATCAATGAACTTTTGCACCACTGGGAATGATTTACCACTTTTTTACTCCCCAGGCAATTTTTTTTTTACAAAAATTGGCAGACTGGGACACGATGGAACTTTTTAGATAGGAGTTAAAAGAACCTGTGTTTGGTACGGCCGACTCCTTCACAGGGAAACAAGGGCAGCAATGTGTGAAGACTGCTGTGTGGTGTGGTGTGGTTTTGTGCTTCGTGTTGGCAGAAAAAAAACCAAGTTGACAGCAGCACAATCTGTAAACCAATTAGTGCTTCTGGAGCTGATAGGCTCATACTGCTAACTGAGGGCACCACAGACTCAGGTGTCCGACTGCAGCAGGGACCAGACAGGGACAGGCAGCCAATTAACTGCTATTCTGGACTGCAAAGGAAATTTTATTTTTCTTGCTCTAAATTAACAACACTGAAATTTTCCTTTAGACTTTGAAGGTGCACACTGAGACTAAAGCAGTGCGTTGCTCTGAGGTGAGTTTACATCTAAAAGTAACAATGCTGGATGGAAAAGAAAACAAAAAGCTGCTGAATTTACTCTTCCACGGAAAAGACCACAAACTCTGTGAGCATTTGGCCTCGCTGTGCCACACGGCAGAGGGGAGCGGTCCACCAGGCGACACACACACAACTCCACAGGGACACGCACTTTTTTTCTCGAGCCAGAAAGAGAAAAAAAAATTCATAAAAGAGACCTAAGCTTTGCTCCTGTGCTAGTGATTGGATTAGGTAATGACTAATTAGATGAGGTCATCACTTTCTATGCCGCATATATGCAGTATTTATGGAGAATTTGCTCGTTCTAATTAATAAAGTAGAAATAGTTTCTTGACAAACTTCATTTTCCTGAAACTAAGTGCCCTGAATTTGCTCTACTTTTGATCTTTCTTCAGTGGCTATGTTTGCTTTACATTAAAATAACTTCTAACATTCCCATTAAGGATAATCCCTCCAGCAGCCACAGTATGACATTTCTATATTAATCTTCTAAGCATTTTAGAAAAGCAAGGTTTCATGTTTTAATAATCATGGTGTTTTTCTCCAAGGAGTTGTAAAAATTTATGGCGCCCTTCTATCCTATTTGACTTCTACATCTTTAGAGTTTGGTGCTAATGGCCCATTCAGCCTGCTTACTCTTTGACTCCTTTTTTATTTCTTTTTCATCTTCTTACAAAAGAAAAATTGCTTCCGTGCCTTACACTGTTGCAGATGCTATTCAAGTGGTAAGCAATTTCAACCCAACGAGCTGAAAAAAACCCTACAGTTTACCCTCATCTTGGAATCACTCAGGGGTCTCCGCTGTAGATGTGTGTATATAAATCCTCTAATTCTTAATTAAGAACAAAATACGGCCACTCATTTAAAGCAGCAACAGCATTATACATATGTATACTTTAACGGGTTATCCACCCATTTTAAAACCATTAACTTTTCTGCTTTTTATCCCATTCTTGCTTCTTCAGCAGAAAAACAAAAGTAACAGATGAACTGTTTATGCTTACTATAATTTTAAGATGGCCATAGAAGTGCCTATCTGGTGCCACTGGAAATGTTTGTGTCCTACAGAAGTCACACTTCGTTCCAAGCAGAGGAAGATGAAAGCTGCTGAAAGCAATGTAAATCCACCATG
Source organism: Centrocercus urophasianus (assembly GCF_019232065.1). NCBI lineage: Eukaryota > Metazoa > Chordata > Aves > Galliformes > Phasianidae > Centrocercus > Centrocercus urophasianus. The sequence continues at coordinate 12,199,788 of NW_024884867.1, forward strand.
CAATCGCAGGAACAAAACAAGCAAATTCCTTGTTCTATCACCTAGACCTCTCCTACTGCTCACTGTTACATGTTCTGAGAAGGAGACTGAAATTTTGGTGGCTGGGAACACACAGCGGGGAAACTTCAGTAGCCCTTAAAGGAGCAGGAAAATGTGATTTCTGTTGCGTATTCAGGGCTGTAATCAAAAGAAGTGCCAAGAAAATCTGCAGCATCCAGAAACTATCAGGGTTGTCTTGCCACAGCTTCCTCAGTGATCTTATTCTAAGTCAAGTGTTTCATAACAGATGTAACGATAGCTGGAAACCATGCAAGAACAACAAGAACAGATAAGGAAGAAGCACAGAAGACTCAATGCCATCTTTGGTTTTCTCAGTCAGTGATATTCATAGTTCTCTGTCCTACAACACACCACCCGTCTGTGTCACCCATCACTGGTTAGGGCAGGCTAAAAGCTGCTGTAAATGATGCTGTGACCAGAGGGAATAGAGCAGCACCTGCAGCTCCATTTTCGTCTGTTTCTGGTGTGTTGCTTTTTACATGTATTGTTTTTAAGCTAAAACAGCACGAGAATATTGCTAGAGATAATGTACCTTCATAGAAACAAGTGGAAAAAAGCCGCACAAATATTAAAAAGAGAAATGAGAAGCAGTGTCTGCATTCCCATATATAGTCGCTGAACTGCTACCATATCTAGAAACCCACAAGAAATTCCACTCAGCCATCCACGTTGATACAGAGCAATGAAACCAAAGTGCTACCTGTATCCAAACCCTCATAACCAGTCTTCTGCCCTTTCCTGAAAGAAACACCAATCTCTTGCTCTTTGTGCTCTAGAGTCACCTTGCATTACATGACATGAAATGGCTGGCCAGGCTCCCCAGAGCCATCATTGCGAATCACAGGAGACGAATCTGAACTGAACAGAATCTGAACACGAGCCAGCAGTGTGCCCAGGTGGCCAAGAAGGCCAATGGCATCCTGGCTTGCATCAGAAACAGTGCTGCCAGCAGGAGCAGGGCAGTGATTGTCGCCCTGTACTCAGCTCTGGCGAGGCCGCACCTTGAATACTGTGTTCAGTTTTGGGCCCTTGCTGCAAGGAAGACATTGAGGCCCTGGAGCGGGTTTGAAGAAGGGCGACAAAGTTGCAAAGGGTTTGGAGCACAGGCCTGATGAGGAGCTCTGAAGGAGCTGGGATTGTTCAGTCTGGAGATGAAGAGGCTCAGGGGAGACCTCATTGCTCTCTACAACTACTGAAGGGAGGTTGTAGGGGGTCGGCCTCTTCTCTCATTTGACTGGTGATAGAACTAGAGGGAATGGCTTCAAACTGTACCAGGGGAGATTTAGGCTGATGTTAGGAAATACTGCTTTTCTGAAAGTGTGGTCAGGCACTGGAATGGGCTGCCCAGGGAAGTGGCAGAGTCACTGACCCTAGATGTGTTCATGGAACGTTTGGATTTTGTGGTGAGGGACGTGGTGTAGTGAGAACTGTTGGTGCTGAGTGGGTGGTTGGACTGGGTGACCTTGTAGGTCTTTTCCAACCTTGGTGATTCTGCGATTCTGTGACCAACAGCATTTATAGTCTTGTTCAGCAATGTTGGGCATCAGTCTGGATTCTCCTCTTCTTTTTGTCCGCATAATTCCAGTGACTCTGCTGACCTTATTTCTCATTCACACCAGCCCCAGTAAAGCTGGAGCAGAAAAGCATTTTTTAAGAAGGAGAAATCCAACAACACTTTTGAAAAATAATAAAAAGAATCCAAAGTCCTAGAACACAGTGAATTTCTTTTCTTTGCAGCTCGGGTGCACAGAAAAGCCACTTTCTGTGTAAAAAGCATTGCATATGCTAGACTAAGGCAGATCTCCTACCATGTAAAGCAAAATATGTCCCACCCCTATCTTTTCATTAGTATGCAAAAAATCACAGTAAATACTGTGTCCACACTGACATCAAAGTAAAAAAAAAGTCTCTCTGGTGGCAGAGAAGCAAAAAAAACCTGTGCTCCCCAGTGCCCTGCTGGCACTGGAACATATTTATTTTTTAGCGCTCAGTGACCTTTGATACCAGCAGCTACAGAGTGCTGCCAAGCTGCCCACAGGCCCTTCCATGCCAGCCTTTATCTATTTGCAAATAGGAGAGCAGGGCAGGCAGCAGCACCCTGTGGGGACCCTACCCCCTGTGCGCGTGGTGCGTGTGCAGACACCACATACGGGGCCTCCAGCGTGTGGTTTATACATATCCATGTGTGTTCATGTAAAGATGCAGACGGCACCAACTGTAATTGACAACCACAGGTAACATCCTTTGTGTCTGGTACATGTAATTTCTACTGTGTAACATAAACAGTGAAATATAGATTTGCATATCCATTGGCTTTAAGGAAAGACCTTCATATGGGCTAAATCCGGATTTTCTGCTCTCCACTTTATATGTAAATTGACCTTTTTGTTGCCCTTCTATCTTGTGATTATCTTCTCCACCACGTTAAAGTCAGTGTAGTGAACTGACCGAACCTGGAGCCTTCCTGGGTTTCTATGTTACAGGAGGCAATGCCAGCTGGGCGAGCTCACGCTGACAAGCTGCTCCAAGACAATTGTGCTGTGTTTTTTTATCAGTCAGATTCTGTGCTGGAGAGGAACATGCTACTATGAGCTTGTCTCAGCAGTGACAGGCCACCAAGATGCAACTGAGAAAATGTCAAGCTGAGGAGTGAGGGAAAGATGACTGCTAGCTAGATCTTCACTGCCCAAAGCATGCTAATTCAAGCCTCAGCTCTTTGCTTAAGTGCCACTGCTGGAGAAGCACTCTCAGTAGCAGTGGTAAACATGTAAGCTCAGACGCGTTCACATAAAATCAATCTTGCTGTCCCCTGGTTGCCAACTGGCAACAAAGCTGTGCTTCAGCACCGATCTGGCAACCTGTGGAGTTTACTCTCTGTTACATTTTCCTTCTACAAGCACCATTACTATTGGAACTGCTTACTCACCCATACTGTGTGATTTACCTCCACCTGACAATAAGTCATTCTTCCAGCCTGCAGCATTAATTCCTTCTACATACTGTACACACTGCCATCCAGAGTGCATAGACTCTTGCAGCTAAAGAAGATTCTTTGTGCAACCAAATATGGGTTGTTTGGTAGTTTCCCCATTATTGGGATCTAATGAAGAGACTTTTAAGCTACCTGTAGCTTGAAAGTCAGCACCAGAAGTACTGAGAAATACAGCATTTTAACAATGTGTAGGGAGCCTGCTTTGGCAGGGGGGTTGGACTCGATGATCTCTGGAGGTCCCTTCCAAACCCTACAATTCTGTGATTCTGTGATTATGCGATTATTTCAAACAATACAAAATAAAGCTTAGTGTCTTTTTGTTACCCAGTAAGAGATGCAACCAAAACTTTACTCAAATGGGTATTTATGAATGTGTGTCTATGTGTGTGTACATATGTCCTAATACATAAACTAAAGAAAATAAAAATGGGACCACAGCTAGTAAAAATTACAAACGCTTTTGGGTGATAAACATTTTCCTGCTTTTAACACTACAATGTAAGACTCGAAAAGATCCTGTCACCTGAGAAATTCCCAGCCACTACCAGCACGTACTGAACTTATACCTGTGGATCAGCATTTGTCTGTGAAGAAGTTGTACTTTTCAGCTCTCTCTATTCTCCTTATAAAGCCAGCATCTCTCATGATTTCCCAGGGCTTCCTGATAGATCCATACCCATCTTAATCCTGTGCTGGGAACACACAACAGGCACAAAGGCCCAGCAGTGCCTGGTACAAAGGCAGCAGTGCCTCTCTGCTGCTGTTGGATGAGCCTCACCATTCGTCACTTCTGTTACTGCCTTCTGTGCTGATGGCTTCCAGTCAATCACTGACAAACTGATGCATTTAGCTTTGCCTTTTTTCTACTTCATAGCATCAGAAAATGTCTTCAGCACTCTCCGTCTTAAATGACAATAGATCATTATAAAATCAAACAAGCTCAGTCCTGAATCACTAGTAATCTCTCTATCGCAATAATAAACTATTGTCACTTCTCCCTCAGAAAATTCCCTATGCATTTTACTCTTTTTGTACAAATCCCCATTTTCTTAATCTTAATTAATAACTTCCCATCTGGTGTCTTATCATATGCTAGACCAAAATCCACACAGATTAGATCTACTATATTTCCTTTTGCCTGGAAAATCAGTGATCTCAGTAAATAAATAGTTCAGTATACCTGGCAAAAACAGCTTTATGGTTGCATATTATCCCATTAATCTTCTCTTGTGCTCTCTTTTTTTCCTTTTTCTTTTCTTTTCTTTTCTTTTTATTTATTTATTTATTTATTTGGTAACTGCATTTTCCTTCAAAACTTCCTAAGTCAGCTAATTAGCTCAGTGACTATTTAGATCATTTACTGTTATTTTTCAAACTGAAAAAAGTATATTACTTCCAAAACATACAAGAACTACCTCAACTCAAAAATGTATTTTAAATCTTTGTTATCAATCTGGTACTTGTTTCTTCGGAGTTCTGGGATAGAAATTGTCTGCTCTTTCTCATTTGAAAATGTTGAGCTCTTTCAGACTTAATAGAGCAAATTTTCTGCTACAAGACACGTTTTTTCAGCAGAAAATACTACTGTTAGGTATGCATTTTCACCAGAGATGAAGAAAAGCCTGCCTGCTGCTTTTGCAACAATCTGCACCAGCAGAGGTGACCCACTGCCACCCTCACTGAGCTCACAGCCACAGCTGGGTCTCCATCACCATTCAGCAAGCACTGATGAATGTCAGTGGGTGCCGTTTGTTCCACATGGAGCACCCAGGGACACACCTGTGCTCCACACACACTCCCATGTCAGATGCCATTCTGTCAGAGTGCCGCCCTGCTGCCATCTGTCACACAGCAACAAAACATAGTGGGATGTTGGTGGGAAGCTTCAACCTCTGCTGCTATGCCACCAACATCTGTCTCTGATGTTGTGGACCAACATAATGAAATAGGAGGCATTACTTTTGGAGCAGTCCTCGTATCTTTAATCTTCTACTTGTTCACACACTTCATAGTGGTACCAGTTCTTGCTCTGTTCCCATTTTATTTACATGGCTGAATAAATGTTTCCTTTTTCTTTTCATTTCCTTTTGACACCTATTTCAGTGTTACTGATTGCCAAACCTCACTCTATTCTGAACACAAAACACAATGTTTTTCTTCCTCTGCTGTTTTCCTTAGTTTTTGTTTCTCTCCCACAGCGTAGTGAAATTATGTGATTGCATGGATTACATTAACTAACGGGGAGACATAGTTAAATACAGATGTTTTGTAGGTAGGTACAGAGCAAACATATTTAGCAATGAAATTCATGGGCCAACAGAAATCAAAGATCTTGTTATAATAGAAGCAATGGTTTATCTGATTAGAGTTGCATCAGCCCTATGCATGCCAGAATGCCTGGCAAAGAGCTTCAGCATGTAGCAATAAAAATGTTGTATGTTCCTTCTCTTTCAAGAAAATAAAAACTTTCTATCACTAAGAATACAACAGAAGCAGAAGAGTACCAAAGAGTAACTTATACAAGCACTACATCACTAGCCTCTTTTTTCACAGCATTAACTTCTGCGCTGTGGGTTTTTTTGTATTGCTTTAGTTTGGTTCTGTTTGTTACTGAGTTTCTAACCCTGTGATTTTGAAAAGAACCTCTACAATGCAAACCAGTACAGAGTTAAGTGAATCTGTGACAAGTCGCAGCATAGCTCTAACTCTGCTCTGGGGACCTTTGTGTTATTTTTGACGCTTAGGTTTCAGATTACATTTACAGATCCTAATTTTCCTTGATTACCTGCAAGTTTCCTAAAAGACTGCAGTTTGATTTTCAGCTGCATTAGAATAAAATGGTGGAAAGACTCACTGCAGAATTTGTGCATTATCAAGTTTTGAATTAGTAAGAACAGGAGGCGGTAGGAGGAATTAAAGTATTATTATGGATAGGTCAGAATGTAATATTCTCTGTGTCCATCCACTATCTGCAGCCAAAAAACTACAGAAAAACAGTGGGGGAATCATCTCACCAAGCACTGTATGGAGGCTTTGCTGCAGACAGTATATTCATACACAGGAGCATCTGCAGCTATGAAACAAGAAGCTCTGTGGTGTCCCTGTGCATTGCAGGGTGTTGGACTAGATGGCCTTCAGAGGTACCTTCCAACTCCAAGGATTTTATGATTCTATCTTCAAAATGCATCAGCATAAAACTTTGGTCTCCTCCACTGACACTTTGAAGCATGTTGGAGAAGACCTTACAGACATAGGTCTAACTGCAGATAGACATTTCTATTGAGGAGGGAGCAAAACAAGTTCTCATGAGCTACACCAATTGCTTTGTTCTTATTCAAGCAGAATTCCAAAGCTTCACTTGGATCACTGAAGTGCCTCAAAGGATGCCTGGTTTAGCTCTTATCTGATGCCTGGGTTGGCTCTTATCTGATGCCTGGTGCCCTGCATTTTCAGGCAGTCAGGACTACCCCACTGCAGAGGCAACATCTGCAAACTGCTGCTAAGCAACTTGGTTTATCTAGTATTAAATGTGGAGGTTGGTGGCCCTGCATGTGGCAGGGGGTTGGAGATTCACGATCCCTGAGGTCTCTTTCAATCCTGGCCATTCTGTGATTCTGTGATTATCATTGGAGCAAAACCCCTTTGACATGTGGAAGAACAGGCCGGCTGGCCTGCAGCTTCACTTTGCTTTCAGACACGGACCGCTGCCGTTCTCTGCCCTGAGTTTTGCTGAGTTCCTCGGATCACGGTTTCCTCCTTTTCGCTCCAACCCCTCCGCCCACCTTCACCCGGCAGTTCCCTCTGTAAACCACCGCTCTGCCTGCTAGGTGGCACTGGCCATCCACCAGCGCCGGCCTGAAGGCAGGTGGCACTGAAGAGCCGTCAGGGCACATGGCCACCCTTTGCTCGTTGCTCTATTTACTTACTGCGATGGCATTTTCTTCGCTCAGATTACTTAATTCCTTACTCACAGCACTGACATGACACTAACAGTTCTACTCGTGTCCTCTTCCTACGTTATGAGGAGTATCAGCTTGCTATTAGCGTAGCTCCAGGGGACCAGAGGTACTTCTGAATTCATCCGTTGGTCAAAAACAATTAAAAACAAACAAAGCCCTAAAATTCCTTTGAGTTTCTGCGATCAGCTTAGTTTGAGTACCAATATTTTCCCAACAATAACTCTGTGAAGGTGCGTGAAGTGTAATTAAACTTTTCTGCCTGAAAGTAGCATTAAAAAGCTGTTTCTGAGCAGACACTGAGGGGTGGTACATGAAGATGGTACATAAAAATGTGTCCACTAATGCATGGGGGAGGAAGCTGAAGCTTTTGTTCCTATCTGCAGAGTACCCAGCACAACTGCTGCATCCCCACTGTGCCCTTTCCAAAGTAAATGTTAAAAAATAACAGGATTGAGCCAAATTTGGAAACCAAGTTAGGCACAGATGGAAACAGAAGTGCCTTTCTTCTAAGTATCCACGGCTCAAACCACCCTGGCCACACTTTGTGCGCTCCCACCTCCCTTCAGCCTGGCCTTTTATGAAGCAGCGTGTCTGCTTCTCACATCCATGGGCACAGGTGTCACCCAGCACCAGGCGTGCCCACGTGGGTGTGATTTCCTGGAAGCTGAGGGTGTACCTCTGTTCGGATGGCGAGCTCCCTGGCTGAGGTTGCTCGAAGACACTGCAGGTATCACGGTATCTCCTTTGCGTGCCTGTAGATGTTTTCCAGGTAGGTGTGGTTATGCTCCTACTTGGCTCATCAGATTCTGCCCAGATGCCCATGCTTCCAGTGACAACTCCAGGTCTAGCTTTCTCATTAATTTTTTTTCAGCCTTATAATTATCATACACACATGAAACTGAACACAGTATTACATCCTACCATATTATTTCTAGGTGCCAGTCATCTAATTTCTGCCCTTTTTTTTTTTTTTTTTGTCTTCATTGAGAATGTCTGTATCTCTCAGTTTCCTTAGGGATGTTTGGAACTGATTGACCCCAATCCTTGGAGGGATTGAAATACAAGTAGAGCTTTTATGCACACCAGCTCTGAGAAAATCTTGTGGTGAGATTTTAGGATGTTTCTCCTCATCTTCCCACCTTTTCACTCTGTTCCCTCTCAGAGGTTATAATCTGTATAACAAAGTTGGCAGACAGACTGAAATACTTGTGCATTAAGCCATTCTGTACAAAGCCTGGCACCTCTGTTCTAATGTCTGATCAAAGTGGGTTTGAACTAAGATGTGTGCCTGTGAACTGGCAGGGGCACACAGGCTGTTCTGCTGACTCTGCTCTTAGGGCAGCGAGCTTCCATGGAAGGAAGGAAGGAAGACTGAGGGCAGGCGGGCGCTTTGTTGAGGTCTCAAAATGACACACAGATTTACAAAAGCAGGTCCTTCTAAACCTAACTGCCTAAACCTGCCTGAAATAACTCCAGGATTCATTTTCCCCCGTTGAGATAACATAGCACAAGGACTTCTGTGTATTTGCTTACCCATTCCTCTCACGCAGCATGAAGCAAATGGCTACCTACACCTCCCTGGCTATTTGCAAGGCTACTTAGCTTTAAAACACAGCTGGGAGCAGCACCACTAATCTTAAATTAACTTTCCAAGTGGGGGAAGAGTCTTGAATTTTTCCTTATCTACTTCACTGGGTCTTGTGCTGACAGTCAGGTTTGCTGTTCTCACCACTGTTAAAGTGTTCTTCTCTTTATTGGGTGTACTGTGAACAAAACATCAGTCCAGACCTTTCTGATACAGCTGTTGTGATCTACCTTATCTTTATTTGCTCCTCAAGCCACTTTGGTAAGGCTGGACAAGCCATCTTCTGAAAAAAAAAAAAAAAAAAAAAAAAAAAAAAACAAACTTTGAACTCTGGAAGAGCAACTAGCAAATACCTTTACTACTGGAGACAGAGAGCTTAAGATGCAGCTGGGATACAGCTAAAGTGTATGCAAGTTGCAGAGATCTGCACAGATAGTGGCTGAGTCACTGGTCACTGGTGTTGAAGCTATTAGGGAATTCTTAAGGATGTTTAAATGGTAGGCTCACTTCACTAATTAATCACCTTGATCGGGCTACAGAGAGTTTTGATCATAGTTGGCAGTGATAGCACAGAAAAAATGAGCTATCAGCTATGAGCTTGCAGCTAATACAGTAATTTTTACACGGAACAAAGGAAGAACTCTGCATAATTACAGTAAAAATGTTTACATTCATTGCTACTGCTACTGCAGATGAACTAGCGACTGTCTTTATAACTGCTGGGGGAAACAGAATGAAGATACAGCCCAGATTTCTGCACAGATGTATTTTGTGGAAATGGTCAGTAAATCGAAATGATCTCAGATCACTTCGCACTTTACCAAGCAGCAGCTTGGTCTGGCAAGCTCTGCACATGATTTGTGTGGGCATCTGAGTAGCCCCTGCTTGCTCAGTGTGATTACTGAAGTGCTTGAAGTTAAGTGTGTATGAATGTCTTTGCAGAAGGAGGGACACAAAATTCAAATAGCGTTTCCCCTCAACAAACTCCTAATAGGTGCATTAAAAAAAGTCAGAACAAAACTTCAGATTTCTATTGATTCTACAATTGTAAAGGCTGTGTCTTCACCTGTGCCACGGACGGCACAAAGCGCAGTCGGTCCTTAACAAACAGACAAGAGTGATAAAAAGCCAATATGCAAATTGCATCATACACCAATGTGTTTTCTTAATTTGTGTATGAGGCTCATTTAAGATTCCAGTATACGTACGAGTTATAGTCTATGCAATGTCCCTTCACATGCACTTGAGACCTCATCAGTGATGGGGGACATAGTCTTCACAAATGCCTTTTTCATCACTCAAAAGCTCGGCGGGGCTGCTGGGTGCCGGTGGTCGTGTCTGGGCTGACTGTGTGGGTGCAGGGAAAGGGCGGCTCGGGGTGGGGGAGCCCGTGTCATTCGGTGGGAATCGCTTGCTTCCACAGCAGCAACATTCATTGCAAAAGCAGGAAATTGCTTATTATTAAATAGCTGGCAAAGGAGTGGGAGCCGATGCTGTTCCACACTGGCACAGCACTTACTTTGCTGCTTTCCCTGCCTCTCCTCATTCCGTTCTTTCTTTTTCTTCTTCCCCCTCTTTCTCTCTCTCCCCTCTCTCTCACTCCTCTTCTTTTTTTCATTTTGGCTTCTATTCAAATGTGGGTCAGGGGTGAGCGGCTCCCAACGTCACAAGCTTGCAAGATGGCGCTGGGAGGAAGGCTGTGAGATGAGGAACAGGCTGGTATAAACCGAGAGGACAGGAGAGGGAGAGGAGAGGGGCAGGGGAAGCAGAGCCGCTGCTCCAGATGCACTAAGAAGGTAACGCGGGGCGGGGGGGGGCGATGGGCCGCGCGTCCCGCTCGGGCGCTGCGGGGCTCGCTGCAGCCCAGCCCTTCTGCCCGCTCTTTATTTGCAGCCCTGTTTATTTGCCCATCTTCACGGGGCCGCTCGGGAGAGCCGCCGTGGTGGCCCTTCTCTCCCTGCCCTTCGATAGCCGTGCTCAGCACGGGCGGCAGGTCTCGGGGAAAACAAAATGGGATACATGTATTTTTGCTCTCTCCTCGCCCACTTTCCGTGCCCCGGGGCCCCTTCCCCTCGCGCTGCCCCGTTGCTTTGGGGCCGGGGCGTGCGTGCGGCGCCTCTGCCATCGTGCGGGATCGCAAATGCGGGCTATTCGGCTGCAGCGGCTAGAAACTTTCCCTCTCCTGTCGTGATATTTCTGTGTGTGTGCATGTGTGTGCGCGCACACGGGTGTGCGCTGCCCCTTCCTCGCGGTGCCGGGCTCGGGGCGGGGGCCGCAGCTGCTGCCCGCTGGGGCCGGTCGGCGTGGGAGCGAGCGGCAGCCCCGGAGCAGCCGTCTCTCCATCTCCATTCACCCTCTGCAAGTGAACCGTAATTTTTCTATCTTTTTCTTCCAAAGGGTTGGAGCTGAGCGTCGGGGTGCCGGGGGGCGTGTTTGCGCCGGGGATCCGGTCGTATTGTGGAGGAGAGGGCAGGGAAGTGGCTCCCGGGACTCGCATCGCCTCCTTCCCCCTCCTCCGTCCCTCCGCGGGGCTGAGAGGCGCCGAACCAGGCCGGCAGCCCCCGGGCACCCCAACGGGGACCGCGGTGAACTTTTGCCCCTGCTCCCTTTTGCCCCCCTCGGCCCTTTGGGATGACGGAACCGCCAGCTCCTTTCGCCCTGCCTGCGGCCGCTGCTCTCCGGCTTTTGTTAGAGCTCCGTCTGGGCTCAGCGCTCGGAGGCGGCAGCGCGCATCCTCCCGCGGCAAAGGGCTGGCAGGACCCTGCCCCCGGCTTTGTGCCCCCGGAGGAAATGCATGGCCTCGGCCCCGCCATGCCGGAGCAGCGCTGTCCGCCCCGCTCCAGAAACAAACAAAAAAATATATACGTATATGCCTGTGTATAAATGTAAAATAATGAATGCTCTATGCGCAAGCTGGCAATATCGCTGCGAGGCGCACACCGCTGTAGTGTAAAAGCCGGGCGGGCTGCCCGGTCCCGTGTGCGAGAGCGGAGCGTACCCAGCCGCGCTCCGCATCTCCCGGCGGTGCCAGCTAGGCTTTTTGTTTGTCTGCCTGCATGTAAAAGGAAAGCGAAGTCGGAGGGTGTGGGGGACGAGCCGGGCACCGCGGTGCCCGCAGCCCCCTGCCTGCTCCCGGCCCCTTTTGTATAGGGAGGGAGAAGTGAATTATTGACTTCTGCTTGGCCGCGGCCCAGGTGGAAGCGGGCACGGCGGTGGGCGGGCGGCTCTCGGCACGTCCCCCCCCGCTGCCCGTTATCGCGGCCGCCAGCTGCGCTGCGCCCGGCCCCGCCGCCGCTCCGTGCCCGCTGCCCGCCCTGCGGAACCCGCCGCAAACTCGGTGCCGTGTGCCGGGAGGAGCGCGACTTCGGGGTCGATAGCCGCGAGCTGGGCGAGGGTGTGCCTCTCCATAAAATGAATGAGTGATGTATGGCAGCGAGTGTCGAAGCAAGCAGCTACCGAAATCTCCCTAGATGTCGCGTAGTTAGAATAGACCTGGGAGCAGTAAGATCATCGAAAGTGCATTCTGGTAATAAGCCGTCTTTTGACCAACGCTGGTTTAAATTTGTTGTGGAATGCTGTTTATATTTGAATGGCTTCCATGTTTTTCCACAAATTAAAGGGGAAAACAATACGCAATAGTAACTTTCATTGGAAAATGTCAGAACTATGAGCAGATGTTTGCTGTACTTGATAAATACAGTGTATAAACATCAGTATTTCAAGATGACTTCTTACTATTTTTTTATGACTCAGAACCATTGTATGTGCTACAGCAGCTCTGAAGAGAAAGCTGTAAATTGCTCCTTAGGATTTAACAGGAAATAAACATGGAGAAAATGACATATAAAAAGAAAATTGACTTATTTATGCAACTGCAAGTGGCTTCCTTTTTGCACCTATTCAATAGCAATCTAATCCTAGAAGCAGTGGGAGCAATTATTTGCAGTGGTGCCTGACATTGTAGGTCTAATTATTTAAATCAGTTTAACTTTTGATGGTTGACCCATCAGGTCAATTCTGTGTGCCCTTTGTTATATTTATTTAGGGGGAGAAGAAAAAAAAAAAAAAGGAGGGGAGGGGATGGTTCTTCAAACTTGCCACCTGCTACTGACATATCATTTTAGCTCCGGAGGAGATCAGCGTTAGGAATAAGCAGCCTCTTGCATTTGTTACTTTCCACTCTAACACGGGTAAGGGAGCCGTACATCAATGGTTTGTTCTTTTGCATTGAAAATGCATCACTTAATCGTGGCAGACTCACGTGGCTGGAGGGGTGCAAGCAGGAGGAATGGGAGAATCTGATGCTCTAGGTTTTTCTTACATGATGCTTCCTAATTATGTGAAATGCAGATGAGATGCACATACATAAAAGGGGTGACTTTTCAATGTTTGGTGGGGAGGCTTTTTCCAAGGACCTGTGTGAGCTCTAAATCTTTAGTGCATAAAGACGTAGCTGATGGCACGTGGTTGTGTCAGTACCAAATTGTTTGGCAGAAGTCAATGTATGACAAGGGGTGGAGGAAAGAGAAAGAGAAGGTTGGAGGCCATATTGTAGGAGGGTACATCTTCCAATTTTTCTGGTTAACTGTTTAGAACAACTAGAACAGAACCTAATGCTAGTTGGTTTGGTTGTGTCATTGAAACTCTCTAAAACAGCCACTATAATCCAAAATCTATGGTCACAGTATAAAATTTGAGGTGAACAGTAGTTCTTGCAACAGGGCTTCATGACTTCCAGCATCTTTACAGCCCACATTAATTAAGAACTGTCAAACATAAACTGTATGCCCTGCATTCCTTGTATAGCACATGGTTATTTTTGAGCTCCTGTTACTTTGGTGATAAATGTAGTGAAACAGGATAATATCTGAAAACTGAAGCACATCTGCCTTCATATCAGAACTGTTATGTGTGCTGAGTGCAGTGTTCAGCCTTCTAATTCAGGCTAAGGAATGTATCATAGCTTGAAAGACAGAAGGTATTGGTATGATGAGGTTGTCATGTTTCATCTACAGAAAGCCAGTCTTCTGGTCCCCTGCACAATTCAGACTGATGAAGTTTTTGAACAAAGCTGCAGTTCCTGACAGTATCAGTGGAAGAATTTTACCACAAAGTGGCATTTCCTATAGCAGAAAATGTGCTCTTACAATGGAAGAGAACAGAACACATCTGTGACATAGGCACTACATCTGCTGTACAGTGACAGGCAAAGCTCAGTGCGAAGCAGGACTCTTTCAGCATCAGTGGGCATACTCGCCCTGCTGGACTGGGAGAAAAATTAACAGGGCTCAGCTGTGGGATTGCAACAACAGAGTCCTGACCCAACCATAACCACGCGGATATCTTTTAAAAATCAAGATGACTTCTCTTTTGCTTTGGTGTGGATTGAACACCAGTGATTAAACTACTACAGCTGATTAAATATGTTTTTATCTTGCTGTAGTCTCAGGAACAAGGACAATGTATTGCAATAGCTATTTCAGACTGCTGTGCTGTAGCTCTAAGGCAAAGCAGCTGTATTGGCTTGTCTAGTGGTTGTTTTTTTTTTTTTTTTGTAATCAGCTATGGCAGTATGCTTACTCCTCTCAAAAGCAGCAGAAACAATGTTTGAAGAAAAAAGAAGATCCTGAGAGTTGAATTTTCTCGTTAGCATCTCCAGCTTCCAACAGAATGCCAATTTGAAGCTGGGTTTCTTTCCTTGAAGCGTACAAGTATTACCAGCTAGCTGTCCAAACTTGTAAGTTATTCATGTGTCTTGTCAGTAATTCCTGGAAAGAAAATTCACCCTCCAGTACCGGCTCCCATGAAACAAGGAAGAAACAAAATGGTGAGGTCAATCCTGCATTTTAAGCTAATATATAAGGGATTGTTACAGTAGCTATAGGAGGGAGACTACAGCATTGCAATAGCTGTACCTCTGTTGACAGGTGGGAGAAGTTTTGTTCTGCATCTGTGTTTGGATGACGGCCCAGTGCTGGCCACACACTGCAATCCAGGATTAATCCTCACATAGTGTTTTCTTTCTATATATCAAATTTCTCATTTTGTTAATAAGCACAGCCTAGCATGCACTTCAAGTCAGCTGTTCTGGAGTGGAAGCAACAGCATTTTTGCATTATTGAAATGACAGCTCTCATGCTTTCCTAGAGCCTGTATTGTCTGATCAGGGCAAGGTAGAGAGTGATCCTTCTAATCACAAATCCTGAACAGGGATTTTAATTACTGATTATATTTAATGGAAAGAGGTGGGGAATCTACTCTATCCAGGATCACATATGAACACTGTATCACATTTTCTTACATGCACAGGATACAAAAGGGTGAAAGAATGATCTTATAAGCTGGAAACTTCAAGAGGATGTTTGGAAATGGGCCTGCTGCGGGAAATGGTTTTCAGCAATGGATGTCCTCCAGCGTGGGCTTTCCTTCTAATGTAGGAAGGACAAAACTGCTCAGTTCTTCTCCAGAAAACGCACTTTAACATGCACAGACACCTAAGCAGGGATATGAAAGGCCCCAATCTTCAGCAGACAATAAGGAAAGTTCATAGAAGTGCAAGGAGATTCCTGCTCATAACAGTCATCAGGGACTGCTTTCCTGATAAAAATGGCCTTGAGAAAGGGATATACTTGCTTACTTTGTAAAACATCCTGAGAGATCTGTGCTGGAACTAAGAACAGTAACTTCGTGTTCTTGCAGTTTTAGTTGCTGGATGAATAAAGATGCCAGTGGTGTCCTCATTCAGGTTCTGGATGGAAGGCAGAAAATGTTTTGCTTCACTGTGCTGGTCTGAGGCTTTAGCTCTCCTTCAGTCTCTTGGGTAAGGCATAGGGGTAGCTTTCAATAATATATCAGTTTGCCCTATACATTCCCCTCACTGAACCAAACAATATGCAAGATAAAATTATCTTCAAGTCGGTCTTTTGTCATGGGTTTGAAATGAGAGCCATGACACAACGACAGGAAAAGAAGCCTCACAGGGCAAGCGGTGTCAATATGTTCTTGATTCTGGGCTAGTCCCATTTATTAGGGAACTGGTTTAAGGCGACAAGGGTGCACAACAGATTTTCTACTCCTAAATGTGAACTCACTTCCTATTGTGTAAGAAAGCATTCAGTATGTGGATTCAGTTTTCCAGGAGACCCATAGGAGTGTCCATAAAGACACTGTAATGTAGGACTCCAATTATCACAGTTCCATAGCTGTCAAGATGCCACCAGCCAGTCTGACAGTTGGGAAGTCTTCTCTGTCCAACAAAGAACAGAATGGAATTGACAATTTGTGTTGCCAGTTTAAGCTAGGAATTGAAATTAGCCAACAAGAAACCTTGTTTTAAAGCCTGCTAGCTTGCCTGTGTGGTAGGATCTTTCTGGTTTGTGTCTATTAAAATATGTTGATGTGTAACTTAAAATAAAATTAGTAAATTTGGCATTTTTCCTGTTAGATAGGAGGATGAGGTAACGACTTGAGATGCAAACCAGAAGCAAAATTATTTTACTGTGCTGTTTCTGATAAATGTATCAAGCAACTTCTCATATAGCATTGATTTCAGTTGATGCTAAAACTGAGTATTTTGATGTGCTAAATAAAAACAATATATGAAAAATGCTTTTTTAATCAAAATACTTTTTGATGACCTCCTAAGATTCCTCCTTATCTCACTTATTCTGTGATTCTTAATCAGCTATTTTAAATGCAAAACAAATGACATTTTCTTTGAACAAAAGGAAATTTATTATTTTCTAGCTATGCTTTTTTTATGAACTTAGTACTAGCAGTTATTAGTCTCTAACAATTAGTTTCAGTTTGGAATGAAGTTGGCTTTCCTACCCTTTCCCTAATCTCACTTGCTTCCTCCACTCTGGAAGAACAAGTTATTGGACTACAACTGAACAAAACCATCCTCTCTGTCCCTTAGCAAGAAGGTTCTGATGCAAAAGTTTAAGTGACCAGAATTTGATGAAAAAAAATATAAAGTAGTAGCTTTCTCTGCTTGGGTTTGGACTTCACTAGGAAACACGGTGTATGTGTGTGCACAGAAAACTGGCATTGTTTTAAACGTGAGCTATTTAGGAGAACGGTTGAAATTATATCAGACTTCAACTTGTGTTGCTTTTATTTCACGTTTTTTTCCCTAGCCCTGGAAGGGGGAATTGCTTTGTTATTCTTAGTTTATACTCATCCTTATAATGTATTCAGAATGGTTCTTATGTGGGACTTTTTGTATCAAACTTCTCAAGTCCTTGAAAAAGGCTCCGTGTCCATTTTCTTGGAAGTTCAGATGCTCTTTGATAATGTGATATTAATGATATGAATGTCTTCAAAGAAAAACATGGATGTCCTGGGTAGGAAAAGTATCTACCAAAGTTGTATCTGACAGAGAATCCACCAAAAAATGTTAAAGAAGTGTGCATAACCAGGACTGAAGTACCAAAATGCTAAATAAAAGGAATTTTGGCATCAGAATGATAGCTGTCTTGTAGTTCTACAGATGGCAGCAAACTGTATTTGGCCGAGAGTGCTTTAAAAGTGATGTAACTTAAGACTTGGGAAATGTTTTACCCTGAAAATGTAGTTTTAAGTACTTACTGTTATGAACTGAACATGTATGCATGAATCTGGTGTAGGGAACCTGCTTTGGCAGGGGGGTTGGACTCGATGATCTCTGGAGGTCCCTTCCAACCCCCACAATTCTGTGATTCTGTGAATTGAACACAACAGTGGATGAACATGTGCATGCATTTAATTCTTCTGAGTGAGCTGTGGACTAGGGAACTCGGCATTCGGTTTGTATCACTTCTTTAAATTTTCCATGCTATGGTCATAAAGGAAGTTAAACAACTTAAGTCTTCTTCATGTTTAAAGAATGGAGGATACAATGTCCTTGGTTTGTGGTGTGTATTTATCTTATAAATGCACATCATATTTAAATGTACAATTGGGCCCTGATCTTACTAGGGACTGTAAATGCTGTCATCTTACACTTAATTCTAATTGTGCTTCAAAATGGTAAAGTTGCCAAAGGGGCAATTCCTCCATGCAGTAACCATGGAGGGCATAGAAGAACAAAGAAGATAGCTCTCCTGTCCTTCCAACAAGCTACATTTTTCTTTCTTTCTGTACTTTTTCCAGCAATGCCTTCAAAATTGTCACAAAAATGAAAACACGCCAGCTATAACATTCCCCTGCAATGAACACTGGTATTTTTTGGAAGGTCTGTTCTGCACCACCAGTCTCTTCCTGGAAGTAAATAAATCCCTCTACATAATCACTTTCAGGATGCGCTGAGCAGCAGCTTTTATTTTATTTTTGTCTTTCTTCCTTGAGTCGCATGGTGCAGTGCCAGTGTACAGCATGATGCCACAGTCCTGGAAATTCTAGGAAAAGCACTTCCGTTTGCTCTAGGTAAAAATTATATTGGCAGCAAAACAGACTCTGCTGTTTACAAGCTGGCAGCATTCGTAAGTGAACTCAGCGTAGCTTAATGTATGCAGTTCTGCATACCCTTCCAAGATACAGAGGTGTTGGCCTGTTATTAAGGGTGGTGTCTCTGGAGAGGGAATGTCTCCAGTACTTCCCCAAGTGTGGGCTTCTTTTTAGGAGCTGCAGCCAGCTGTCTTGTCCCAGTTTTGCTAGACCTTCCAGTTTCTGTTGTTAATTTTAAGTGATGGCTGTGATTGAGAGGACTATTCACCATTATCTTAATTCTGATGATCTGTATTACCAGGACTAAAACAAGGGCTTCAGTATGTTTACCACTGGTTTGCTGTTTGGTTCTGGAAAAATAATCTCATCCCTTTGTACCTTTCCATTGTTATGTGTAAAGGCACAACAGTTTGAAGATGGGCTGAATTTCCATCAGCATTTAACAAACAGTGACTAACTGTAGTAGCCGCTATGGTCTAATATTTTACCTTGCTAATGGTGCAGGAGGATTTCATGCTGAATGCTGCGCTAATCATTCAGTGACTTCTAAGTGGAACAAAAAGCACAGAAAAACAGTATGCTGTTAAACCATGCTGTTATTTAAAAGCTCTGTGGTGTATAACTAACAACAGAAGACAGTCATGGGAGGCAAATATATTTTAAGGATTGTACCAGAACAGGGATCATTGGAATACGGAATTAAAATATTTACCTAATCAGCAAAAAGATCCTTTCCACTCTAGTATCTCACAGTGCTTTCCTAATCAGTAAACTGTGCTCTACAGTTCAGCCTCTGGTATCTTCGTGTAACAATACCATGTCCAGTTTTTTTGATACCTTTTTTATGACTTTCTGAAAGCTGTATTGAGGTTCTCTCCTAGCAGAACAATACCCATGGCCAAACAAGTAGACACACTTTCTGTAGACATAAATGACTGATAAAGCACCCCAGTTTCTCTTGCTTCTAATGAACAAACAAAATATCCTGTTCCCTTCCAAATTTTGGGAAGCTCACTTGAAATGGAACATGGGCTATGGGACACCAGCTGTACCATCTCAAGAGACTTATCAGTAGTTTTATACCTAATACCCAGAGCATCTAATGCCAGAGGCTTGAGATGTTCTCCAGCCCTGAACTGGTTGGACAAGAAAAAGGAAAAAGAGTCCAGGTGATTCCAAGCATGTTTCCATGTGTGTCTACTCTGACATTATTCAGAATATTTGCCTATTAGCACTCGCTTCCTCCGTGGTGACACGTGGACCTGTGCTACTCTATGTTCATCTGAAGCAGCTTGGATTGCATCCTCATCAAAAAGCAAAAAACAAAAAGAAACAAGCAAACCAAAGCTATGTGTTTAAAAAAACGAAACAAAACGAAACACAAAAAAACCCCACCCAACACTCACCCGAGCCTTCCTGGGGCCAAACCAGCACGGCCCTTTCTGAGACAGTCAGGGAGCTGCTTTGTCACAATAGCTATGACCACCAAAAGTGGTGTGTGGGAGGCTATCTGCCAGCATTAGGTCTGCAGACTGACTGGCTGGGGTCACGTTTTTCTAACTGAGGAGGTAGCAGCTGTCCTTTGTGACATGCAGGATGAAGGGCTTCAGGGGAAGTTACAGATTTTTTTTCCGTATGAACCACTCCATGCTGTGCTGTGCTGCTGTCCTACCCCTCTGCCTTGTCTCCATTAGGGTGCCCAGCAGGAACATTCCCAGTGGCTCAGGGATGGCAATCTGCCCTTGCTCACCTCACACTATTGGAGATGGACCGGCCATATTTGTTGCTTTTATTTTGGTTTTGGTTCCCAGTTTTCTTTTAAATTTTTCAAGGAAGAAAGGATATAAGCATCTGGAAGGAAGTCAGTATAGTGCCAAGGTGTAGGATTTCCATAATTGAGTGCTTACGTTATAATTTTTCAACAAAATACTTGAAATTAAAGAAGTGGAGAGGTAATATGGTGGTTTTGAAATAAAATAATAAGCAGTGCAAACTGGTTGTTGGTCAGATCAGATCCTAAGGGAAAACTGTTTCTAATAGGTGTAATTGTAAAGGTAATGCTACATTTGGCACCAAAAATTAGATTTAATGCTATAAATGAAGATAAAGCATGCTGCAGCTGACAATATGCTTCCAGACCACGTCCCCAGCTAAGAAGCTTGCAATACAAGGCACAAATAGGTGCCGTACAGATAACTGACTGGGGTGGGGGGGAGTCAGATTCTGCTAATGCTTACTTAGGCACTTTGCTTGAACCCGGCGTGACTGCTGCAGTAAGAGCTTGCACAACTCAGCCTGAGGCACAGGGCTAGAGCCTCATAGCTGCTGGGTAAAGTAGAACTGCTTGGGGGGGTTATTTATTTTCCAAGCGGCTGGTGAGGATGGTGTTAGGTAAAAGCCTGCTTCCAACCCTGACTTGCATGCCTGCTTATTTGTTGATATTCTTAATCACCCATAATCTAGAATTGCAAAACTCCTGTAGGTACGCTAGTGATGCCTTTGCAAAGTTTCTCTAGGGAAGTAAAAAGAAAAAAGTCAAACAAAAAACCAAAACCTAACTCAGTTAAAAAAGCATATGCTTCTTTGAAAGTGCTTGGCTATCATGTTCAGTTCTGTCAGCCTGATGGGCTGAGAACATTTTGGAAAAGGTCAGAAGGCCACATTGAGTACTATGAATCCACCTCCCCAAGTTGATTTGTTGCCTGAACAATTTGAAGGGAGTGGAGCACCTGCAAATCTCCTTCTGGGGATTCCTTTAAAATGTGGGGAAGCCTCCAACAGGTGTGTGGAGCTGGCATGGCTTGGGTCTAAATGGGGAGAGGTGTGGCTGGGATAGGTCTAAACCTGCCTAAGCTGCTTCAGGGAAGAAGGAGGCTGCATGAGGTAGCTGCTCTCCGCTCCATTCCCTTCTCACCTGTAATGAGGGGATGCCTGCTTCTGCAAGGTAGTGTTCCGGAATCTGTTTCCACTGTTCTGTAGCCTTTAGGAAAACAGGCAGCAGGACAGTATGTGACATCGGGCAAGGCGGTTGTAGCTGTTCATTCCATGTTCCTCACACCACCACCCAGGCAGCAGGCTAGCTGCAAGGGCAGATACTGACTAATTATATCTGGAAAGAAGTGGGAGGTAAGAGAGCTGATTCAGATCCGTGGGTTAAAAACTTTGACTGAGTGAATGCCTGATTAATGTATTTTCTTCTCAGATTCACTTGCTGTGAGGTCAGAGTTCTCAAAGAGAAAATGGGCAAGACCTAATGAGTCTAGTGGGGACGTATGTCACATGCTCACTGCCTCGGTGCTCCCCATGTAAAAGTCCCAGACAGACTCTGATACTCCCGTGGCAGAGAAAACTTGTGGCTGGGGTGCCGGCTTGCACAGGGGGTTGAATCTTTCATTTTGTAATGAAGCAGTTTGTTAGCTAGCATTAAGAAGTTGTTCTTTAGATCTTCTTTGTAAAGCCTATTCTGGCTTATTTAAAAAGCTTAATGTTTAAGGAATAAACCAAGCTTTTCTTTTGGTTTCACTGAAGGTAGAGTAAATGCTTCATATGAGTAGGGAAGAATGATTATTCATAGGAGGTTGATCTCTACAGTAAATGACTGAAAAAATAAATCCAACTGGGAGAGTACATCACACCTACTGCGGGAAACAAGCTTTTACATTCTCTTCATCCCCCCGAAGTCTTACAGAGGAATCATCCTTCAGCTTCTTGTTAGACGATTTGATAGAAAAAAAAAATCTACCTTCTTCCCAGTCGAGATTTTAGAATGCATTTTCTCTTTAAGAACAAGTCAGCAAAGTAATCCTGTTTCATGTTAACTGCTATGAGACGTGGTGTTAACTTTTTAGCCCTATAGAGGCAGGAAAAGGGGTTTAAGATGCTGTTTCATTTTTTTTCCTTGAGTATAGAAGAATTGAGGAGCAGGATTTCGATAATAAAATTCCTTACAATACTCCCTCTATTTCCCTAGACTAATCTTATTTCCACCCATATTGTTTATCTATCATGCAATTTGGTGTATGGCTAACCATGATGGTCTTTAAATGCAAACTGATGCTTTAGATCCCAGTGCTGGCTTCAACTCTTAGTCCATAGAGACTGCTTATTTCAATTTATGCTTTGGTTTTATAACTTGCTGGATTCTTTACTTCCTTGAGAATTCTCAGTTGTGCACATACTTGCTTTTTTCCATCATTTTTACATAGTTGCCCTATCACTGTAATCAGTTAATTCTCTGGTGCGTGCCCATTCCTACCTGTTTTCTCTATCTCTTTCCATACAGACTTTGCACCATGTTCTGGGCTGTTATATTTATGAAGGACATCTCCTCACTTGAAGCTACTCCAAAAATTCAGAGTCACCAAAATAGACTCAAGCTACATCCATTCAAGTGCTGATGTAGCATCTGTTCATGTACAAGAACTCCCTTTAGAATTTGATCTGTGTCCGAAAACTGTCTGCAAACATCTGTCTATTGTGATACTTGCAGGAAACCTGGGACAATTATTTTTTCCTGAATTGTATCACACTGAGATCCCAGTAAATAAGAAAGCATCACTGTAGATGCTTTTAGAGAGATGGAAAGTGAAGAACATCTACTGTGAACTCTGTGGAGAAGGACGTGGGTGACCAGGTGGGCAACAGGTTGACCATGAGCTAGCAGTGTGCCAAGAAGGTCAGTGGTGTCCTGGGGCGCATCAAGAAGAGCATGGCCAGCAGGTCAAGGGAGGTGATCCTCTCCCTCTGCTGTGCACTGGTGAGGCCACATCTGGAATACCGTGTCCAGTTCTGGGCTTCTCAGTTCAAGAAAGACGAGGAACTTTTAGACAGAGTCCAGCAGAGGGTCACAGAGATGACTGGGAGCCTGGAGAATCTCCCATATGAGGAAAGGCTGAGACCTGGGACTGTTCATCCTGGAGAAGAAAAGACCAAGGGAGGGTCTGATCAATACTTATAAATATCTAAAGGGAAAGGGTCAGGAGGATGGGGTCAGGAGGATGAGATCAGGCTCTTTTCAGTGGTTCCCAGCGACAGGACAAAGAGCAATGGGCACAAACTGGAATGCAGGAAGTTCCATCTGAACATGAGAAAAATCTTCTTAACTCTGAGGGTTACAGGTCACTGGAACAAGCTGCCCAGAGAGGTTGTAGAGTATCCTTCTCTGAACGTATTCAGAACCCGCCCAGATGCCTTCCTGTGTAACCTGCTGTAGAGAACTTGCTTTAGCAGGGAGGTCGGACTACGTGATCCAACCCCTACAATTCTGTGATTCTGTGACATGCAGGAAAATCTTCTGTCAGTTCTGTTGAATGTGTCCTTCTGTTTCCTTTAGTGCACTTTTCAATGTTTGATTCTTCTGGAGCAGAAGAGTCATATGATAAAGTTCTAAGGAAAATTCTAGAAGAGATGAACTTGAATGTGTTGCTGCTTTGTCTTGCTAGATACCAGTGGTTAGATTGAAGCTTCTGTTTGTACAATTCCCGCTTGTTCTCAGCTTTGAACCTCCAGCCTATGTCAAAGTCTTTTTCTCCAGGACTACACGCCCTTATGTCTGAGGGGAACTTGTGACTAACAGAGGGTTTGATACCAAATACTCTAAATCCTACTTTAAATGAGTAGGTTAAGAGTGCTCATTGCTAAGATCAGGCTCAACATCCAAGATGCGATGTGCAGATGAGATTAGTCTCTGCTGCAGTTGGGTCACAAAGATGGAGAAAAGCCATGTAGTCTCACTTCCTGCCACGGATAGCATCGACTCTTCTCACTACATTATTACTTATTGTATGCCCACATGTGCACTCTAATATAAATATTAGAGAATAATAGCGGACACAAATGTCGCTGCGTGGAATAACTGAACTCATTTATGCTTGGTGTTCAGCTACAACAGGAAAAAATAGGTTCTAGTACTTAGTGTTGAGCAGCAGATGCCAACTCATCAAGCTTTTCTGTTGCTAAAATGCTATGCCTGAATTTCTTAAATAGCGTGCGTCTATAACAGGCCCAGGGACATGACAGCACACGTGGAACACTTGAAGGGGAAGACAGAGGACATGCATTTTTCTGCAAGTTTTAACAAAGCCAGAATCTTCTGTGCCTTCATGCCTTCTCTGCCACATGGCCTCAGGGGGTTTGTTTCTAAAGTCATCTGAGAGCTGCCAGTGCAAATTGAAAGCCCCAAGGGTTTCTCCAGTCATTGCAGGGGCACCCACTGCCTATAAATTTGAAAATGGAACCAAGCAACACTTTGAAAGTGAGAGGACAGTGGCATAGCGCAGTCACTGGGGAATCACTGAATAGTCAAGACTGATACAAAGTGGAACTGTACTTAAAAGAAGTAATTTGTTTAGCCAGTATGCCACTTACTATGCGCTGGTGGCTGTTGGGCCTTACATCCCAAATGGGGCAGTCCCTCTGCCACCTCTTTTACGCCTGTACATAAGACAGCTTCCCTTCAGGAAGGGACAGAGCGCAGTAGAGGAGCATGGGCAATGGAGCATGCTCCAGCCCTTGACTGTCTGAATTGCAAGCAGACAGGGCTGCTGCAGGGCTGCTGTCACGGGCAGTTGCACCTGATGTGTGGGAGGTACCTGGCACTTCATGGATGTAGCTACCCATTGATTTTTGTGGAATTGATTTATAGAGCTGTTTAATGGAATTGATTATTTTTACAACTTTTTTTTCCCATCTTAAAGACCATTGTTTTTCTTCAGTGATGGCTACAAGTTTGTGTTTACATACTCATATACTCATGCATCCACAGTCCCGACCATGCTCCTTCTATACACCCTGCAAAAGAAAGTTTCAATCTCAAATGCCATCCTAAATTTTAATAACCATATTTGATGTATGGCCTTGAATAAATTAAGTGTGCTAGAACTTGCAATGTGAAATCCTAGCAGTGGGTATAACCACAAAGCAATGTTCTATTAAGCCAGTGACTGTCAAGAATGTCTATTGTGGTTGTGTCTGGGTTACGAGTGGCTCCCTTTGGTTTAATGTAGGTGGATATTTTTATTCTGCCTGGCTTGTGAACAAGGGGGTGAAAATTCAGAATTTACCTATGAGAAGTGTAAGACTGTGCTGAGTTTTCTTTACAGGCCTACAGGTAGGAACCACATTTTTATCCTAAACCCAGTATTTTTATTGTACTTAATTTATTTCATTGATATTTGCTCCTAAGTGGCTTGCGTTAAGAAAATATCATATTATGTGCTTAGAGGAACACTATGAGATCTAACTAAAGATCATAACTCTTTGTTAATGTTCTGCACCTTGCAGGTCAGTTCTGCCAATAAGCTTAGCTTTCCACAAATTTCTGTTATGCTTTTGGGATTAATTCTTTCTTCCTTGCTTTCTCTCTTTTTTTCAAGAGGCACAAAATAATTTATGCAGGGTCCTAGCTCTGTGTGAGAATCCTAAGTGGATATTGCATCACCCAAACTTGCAGATCAGAGAGACTTAAAATTGTCCACTGCAGGGTTAGGATACTGCTAACAGCTGCCTGTCAGTATACAGTGAAATACCCAGTCTCTGACATAGCCATCATTCAAGTCATACAAGGTATTAATAATGCAAATATATCTCCTTGAATGGCAATGTGAAACAAACAGTACATCAACAATCACAGTTTGTGTGATCTCAGTGTGAAATTTAGCTAAGCAATCTGGCAGCTGTATGTAATATTAACTGGAACTTCCAAGTGACAGTCTGATGTAGCCCTAAGCACAGTACATTTTGGTAATCTAGTTTCACCAGATAAGTGACAGAGATAGTACCAGCCAACACCCTATTTGAATAGAAAAGCTCTCAGCTTCATGACTACATATCAAAACTCCCACCCTTGCCCAACTATCATTTATAGCCATCTAGAAACTGTTGGGAATCCATCATGGTCACATCTACTATGCATTTAACTTATACTGGGAGTTTAACAGGATGGCCAAGAATAATATAGTTAGCATGCTGAATGTGCAACTGCTGTAGAAGTGGGTTGTACATGTGAACAAAGCTTAGGAGGAAAACATAGATGGTACGTGCGCGATGCAAAGCAGATAATAGCAGTTTATCCAGTTGTCTTATATCTACAACTCAATCCCACATTGCATTAGTTTTGGAAAAGAACTCCAAATGTAAGCAAATTGTCCCAACCCAACTTTTAAACTGGTAAAAGGACTTGAATTCACATCCAAGATAACATAAGCGCTTTTGCAAAACGTGATGTTTAAATGTGGCTTGCTTAGAGAGGCTTCCAATAGCAACAAACCTTAACCATGTGTCTCAGAAGACAGCTAAGACTTTACTCAACATTTTAGTGATCCTAAATGGCAGTCTTTGAGAGGGAAAACAGTATCATTCCATTGGAAATTAAACCTGCAGCAGTTGAATTATATTATAGTTTTACAGATGTGTTTTATATACTGCAGCCACATGTAAACTAGACATTGTTTTCTTGGAATTGTACTAGTGATTTGAAGTCTCTCTGACAGATGTGTATGTTTTTTTCTCTAAACATCACATGCCCTAAGCAATTAGGTGGAGTTAAAATCTACGAATGCAACTACTCTTATCTGTCTTGCCCTATGCCAAGTCTTTGCCTTCCAGTCTCTGCTGGGAAATAGTAGAAATTCCAGGCATTCTTTGGAAGGGAGAGGGTTAAGTTTAAAGAGAAGGGTATCTTGTCTTTCACCACCACTGGGGTAGAAAGATTTTAGCTGTGCCTTCTCCCTGGAGGTGCTTCATTATGGATGTGATAATATGGCCTTGGCATGTCCTTGTGAGATTGCCTGGACATTAAAGATGTATTAAATATATTGCACAGATCCTTCCTTCTCAGATGGACAGATTCTGTCATTATGATTCTCAGGGCATCAGAAGAACCATTTACATAAGAATATGAGATTTTGTAGTTAGTGGTACGCATAAACTGGTCTATAGCAAAGAATTTATACAAAAGTGCTGTTCAGTTTAGGGACTGCAAAGCCCTAAAGATTTCACTAGGTTCTGTACAACACCATCTCTTCCCTGAAAGAGGACAGGATAGACAAAAAGTGAGAAAGGAAGCAGAGCTGTGAATAGCTGCATTAAGAAGCCAAGGTTGTGTGACAGATGGGAAGGACTAGGAAGAGAACCTAAATTCCTTGTGTTCCAGTTTACTTTACTACCAGTACAGGCTACTGTTATCATAGCACTCTCTTTTCCATCCTTATTATTCCAACTAAATTAACTTTCCTTGCCTCAAGGACTGACACAATCCCTGTGTAGTCTTATGGTATATGTTAGGTATTCCAGGGAACTGGAACAACAAGCACACTAACAAGTTACTGCACACTGACTAATCACTGCTTACTCTCAGTATGCGTGTCTTTAGCTCATGGCAGTGTAAGGTAACCAGATAAGACAGCTTTGTGCCCAGGATAATGACAGCCAGGCAAACAGAAGCTGCCTCTGGTTTTGCACGGCTACATGTCAGACTTGCTAATTCTGGAGATGCTTGCCTTCTGTTTTGGTCCCTGACGCTTCCCACAACAAGGGTAAAACAAGACAGTGCTAATGTCATATGAATCTGCCCTAATTCTGTTTTTGGGCTTGCATGTGCATATTACCTGAGCTGTAGCCAGCTTTCTGATTAAAGTGTGATGTTGTAAGCTGTTCTGGACTCTTTATCTTCCAAAATGCAACATCATTGACTTGCACAGAGTGGATCCACTTTTTGTGTGTCTCCCTTGAGACTAAGTTATATTGAGATTAAATGAATAACTTCTTACCAACCCATACTCAGCCCTGGGCCCATAGGATGGTTTTCAGAAAGGTCTTGTGGTTGTCTACTCTAATCTTAGTTTGAAGTTCTTGCCAGACTCCTGTCTTACCAAGCATTTGAGGAATTGCATTTATTGTAGTGCCTGCACTAAGAAAGCTATGAGACGGAAACAAATATTCCTGCTCCAGATGGTGGTAAGCAGGAGCAAACAGTTACTTTCTGTGTGTTGCCTTGCTAAACTTAAAGACTTCCTTAAATTAAATGATGCAATAGCAAATTTTTCACAAAAAATAAAATGCTTGTAATCAGATAATGGCTGCTCTGGTTCTAGCAGTAACATGGCATTGAATATCTCTTGATTTGGCTTCCACAGTTCAGGGGTGAGGGGAACTGGAATGGTGTTTACTGAGCCAATAAACTTCTCACTAAACATAATTCATAGGCTCTAGCTGGCTAACAACCAGGACTTCAATGCACTAACAGTTGCCCTTACACATTTTAACACAAAGCTTTATTTGAAGTGAAAACTTCAAGAAAAATAAACTTTACTAGCCTCTAATATTATTCACCTCTGTAAGCCATGGGAGTTCTCATATCTAAGGAGTGTATTTTAAAATATTTCTTTTGCAGTCTAAATGTTAAAAGATTGCTTGCTCCAGAGATTGCCTCAGCATCATTTTTTGTTTGTTTATTTTGAAACATACAGGAAGCCATAAGTTTCTTTTACAACAGCACTGTCCAGGGATTTTTTTTCCTTCTATATTCATTAAAGCTTAAAAGGAGTTTCTGCTGACCAATTGAGTGGTCTATGCAGTCAGCATTTCTTCAGTTAAAAGGACATGGTGAAGGGCTGAAACAAAGCTCTCTTAATGTGCCAGTTTTGAAATTATTTCCATGACCTTTCTTATAGTTTTATATTTCCTCCTGAGAGCAGAGATCTTCATCTGAACAAATTTATTTAAACACTTGCTATGTTATGAAGCAGGATTTCCATTCCTCTCCTCACAACTGACGACCTGTGCTTTTGCAGGTTCATTCAAGGAGTTCTCCTTGGTGCGCTGCAGAGCTTAAGATTTGGAATGGTTTCAGATCTTCATCCTTTCTCTGTTTAGAGAAGAGTACTGTGTGCCATGTTTATTTAGTTTCTAATGAATGTGATTTAAATTCTTAAAGAATTTAATCCTTACTGTGGGTGAGTGGTATTTTTGCCCTCTGGTGCAATGGTAACTTGTACTGCCAGCCATGCAGTTTATTTTTAAGGTGTGAGAATCAGTTAATTTAGATTTCTGCTAATGGTTTTACCTTGTCCTGGAGACCTTGCCAGTTTGTCCTTTGGCTTCTTCTTTGGACTGATGGAGAAGCAACTGCCTGCCTCCTGTCAGATACTTTGAAGTCTGTAGATGAAAGATACCGTATGAATACAAAGTACTTGCCAATTAAAGTCAGTAAGTTATTTTGCTTGTACCTTGATGAAAAAAAACTTTCATGGAGGCTTACTATGAACAGATTTGCATGTGCACCAGTAGTTACTTCCCTCTTACTTAAGTCTTATGGAGTATCGTGTTGACCACCTCTCAGAAACATAAAGAGAGTTTAAATAACACAAAATAAAAGATTACTAAAAGAAATTTCTCATCACGTGGTACCTTAAGATGATACTGAGTAATATTTTGAAAAGGAAAGAAAGCAACAACTATGCACCCAGTCATGAAAAGTTCCTGCTAATCAGTATCTCTTCTGTCTTCCAGGCATTATTTTCTGATGCAGAGCCAAACCCCATTCTATCAATGCATAGAGAAGTTCTATTACTATACAGTGATTTGATAAGATTATAGAATTAGCATTTTAGTCCACTGATGCAGACCTCTACTGTCCAAAGCCAACATTAAGTTATTAAATCAATTCTCGTATTTGTTACTTTAGTAAGCTAAAATAGCACTATTTAGATAACACTTGTCTAAACTTAGGTAAGTAATTCATCTGTACCTTAACCACACTCTTCTGCTGCTTTTAAAAACAAGCATAAATTCACTAGGTAGGTGTAGGCTTTGAGCTTCCTGGCTTTTTTTTGTTATTTAGTGTGGCAAGGTCTTCCCTGTTGGCTATCTGTGTCCTGTCTGTTTAGCTCTGCTTTCTGTGCAGCAGATTGGCAGTGAAGAAATGAGGGCTGCAGTTGATAAATGCAGCATCAGCAACAGCTGCTGCTGCTTTCAAGAAGACTATCCGTGAAGTAAGTTACAAGTGAGATAGTGCTTGGGCAGCTAATCTGCATAGACATCTATCAGCAATTCTTGCTAACACACAGATTGAGAGACCTGGATTTGAAGGTTAAACTGGCAGAAAGCCAAAATCAACAGAGAGAATTATTTTCTCTCTGTCAGAATGGTGGGTTTAAGTTTTCTCAGACTACAGTTGTCTTGGGGGACTTGGGAGCCTTCTGGCTCCTACACATTCTAGGAAGAGTGGACCTTGCAAAATGCCCATTTCAAGTATATATGCTATCCCAAGCCTCTAGCTATAGCCTGATACAAGCATTTATTATACGATTTTACTGGAAATGTGATGGTTTACTCAGAGGTTGCACAGAATAGCTTTCGTAGGTAAACTCTGATGGACTCTTTTTAGCACAAATTATACAGAACAGTGAGTGATCTAGCCTGATGTGGAGGCACAATTGTGTCCAGTGAGATCCAAAATATTGCATTCTATATTAACTTGGGCTGCAGATCAGTTTTGCTCTGGCCCCTTGTTTTGTAAAACATTTACTTATATGAGAACATCTTGCTTCTTGTATGCATGAAGACCAGGATGAGAGCCGAACCCTGCACACAGAACTCTTTGAAGACATAAAGGGCCATGCCCTGTTGCTGCATGCTTCCAGTGTAATGCTGTCGTGAGGGTACAGGGCCAGATGGAGAGGAAAAGCTATTTAATGGAGCTATGTGTTATTGGAACTTGCCATCCAACATTCCCTGCTTTCCTCAGTGTGTTCTCCCCCTTCCAGGGTGGAATGAAGTAATTGCCATACCAGTAAGAAGCCATGATCTGTCTATCTAGTCTGGCATCCTCTCTCCAAGACAGGCAAGCACCAGATGCTTGAGGGAAAGGTACAACTTCTAAAACAAACAACCAAGGAATAACTTGCCCATAAAGGAAGTTAGTGGTTGGCTTATGCCCTAAGGCAGAAGAGTTTTTAGCCTTTACATGAATCTTACATGTTAGCTGGGTTAATTTCCTTCATGTACAACATATTTGCAGTTAATCCATTCTTGTTGACTCCTGACTCCCTGAATCTTGAACTGGGGATTGAGGAGCCCCACAGGTCAGCTGCACCAGTGTACTCCAGTGGCTCTGTCTTGAACTTTCTGTGGGTCAGGGAAGATGATGTGTCGTATTGCTCCTCAGTGCATCACTGCCATTGTTGTCTACAGACCAGCAATCACTCCAGGCAACTGCCATTCATACCTCCCCTCCCCTCCCCTCCCCTCCCCTCTTCCTGTTTTTCTCATCGTGCCCCATCCCTTTTCCTTCCCTTTTCCTTTTTTCCTTTTCCCTTCCCTTTCCTTCCCAGTATAAATTGTGTTTTTCTGTGCACTTTTTCTGTAGTACTCAATGTTACATATCTCTATCCTATCTGTTCTTGTTTCTTTCCACTTCCGTCTGAACGGAAGTCTTTCTGCACTGTGCATGGTCCTGTGTTGTCTCATATATTCCCTGCATGCTACACCTAGTGAATGTAGTAAATGTCCTTGGTCTTTCAGTAGATTTTCCTGGAGGAGATTCTAAGAGACTGTATTTCAGGTGGTATTACCGAATGATATGATTTACCCTGTTTAGTGAAGTGTGACTGTATTCTTCCCTTCTCCTCCCTTGTAAGCACCAGAGCAGAAGAGCAGTTGATCAGTATCCCTTTTGCTAGCTGGACCTCTGTCGTCCATCTATGTGAGTGGTATCATTGTACAGACACAACTTTACCATGACTTGCCATTTCTCTTCTGTGAAATGATCTTTGCTGAGTACTTTTGATGAAAAACTGCTCTGTCCATGCAGCTGAGTTGCAGTGTTGTATGGACCTGCATGAAGCTGTAAGAGGCTTGGATTGCTCAGGTAAGATGGAAACAAACCAAATTACGTACAAACACCACAACATTGCTTCTAAAACTTGAGAACAATCCTTTCTGGTAGAGGGGTAGATTTAGGCCATGGAAATGGCGTAAGCTGAACCTAGATCCAGGTCCATAAGTAAACTATTGCAGAGTTGTGGCTGGGATCCTTTGTCAGTCATTTCACTACATGAAGTAATGCCATGAATATTTCTTGTGTGTTGTTGTCTTTTTCCATTTTTCATTGTACCAGTGCCTTTTTCCTCATGTTTACCAGCTAATACTTTTATTCCGATCAACACAGATGCTCTTGTAAATTGAAACAAAAGAAAAATTCAAAGCCTGAGTTCTTCTGTGATTACTATTATTATTATTATTTGGCCTGTTTTTAATGTAGTTTGAGTTTTGTAAACATGTACATTTAGAAAAATTGAATATATAATTTTAGTTAGCTTATTTTAAAGTGTGGGAGGCTGAAGGAACTTCAGCATAGCAATTCCCATGCCACACTGAACACCAACATAACAAGTAACTTTATTCTTTGTTCAGCTCATTCATCTCTGCATGGACACTTACTTAGAATTAAAATGCTTCTAATCCAATAAAAACTAAATAAAATTAAAGTTCCTTTTGATATTGAATGAGTGTTCCTATACAGAGATATAATGGAGTTTAGCTAATTCGCTTTAACTTCACAACTTCAGTTAATCTGAATTAAGTTTCCTAAGTCCTGCGTGTAAAGAAATCTTTCTTTAGAAAGCTGCTCTTGTGGAAAGAGGGATGGACACAGCCCTGTCCCGAGGCATTTGGGTGTGCAGCTAGCTTCTTCCGGGAGAAATTCTGGGTATTAGCAAACTGTCTAGCACATCCTTTTCTTCTCCTTCAAGACACCTCTGTGCTGCCTCCTAATGTTGAAGTTTCTTGGCCATCACTCTGAATACTTGCTCTGAATATCTGAAGCTGAGGAAAAATTTTCAGCAACTACCGTTATTTAAGAATAGGGAAAGTCAAACTCATGTTAAAACTAACCACGAATACACTCTTTGATTTGAAAGGGCTTATTGGATGTTTATTATCCAGGCCAGATAGAGAACGAGAAGCAAAATGTGGCATCTCTCTTCAATAGCAAAAGTTTATACAGTAAAACCTGAGTTGAGTTGAACTTGGATGGAAAAGCCAAACCTTCAGCAAAATTATTTTCTTGGGTTGGAATTGGGCTCAGGGATTTGCTTCTGTACACACATGCTTTTCTGCTTGGAAGTCATTTTGTGGTCATGTTACACTTTTCTTATGAGAAGACAAACTGTTCAGCTGGGTCAGGTATGTCCATTTAGGACAAACACTGCTTAATGAAACTTGCAGTTTGCCAGATACAAGGAGTGCTGTACCATTTGAACTTTGCCTGCAAATTTCACTCAGTTCTATTTACGGCACTATTTTCCAACTGTTGGGAAATTGTTCATAGAATGCTTGTATTGTCTCATGGACTGCTGTTTTTGCCAAAAGTTGGCTTCTTCTAGAATTTTTCACTTGGAAATTCAGTAGAGTGATCATGTATGCTATGAATAATAAGGAGGAGATAAAAGAGAAAAAATATTTTCTTTGAATCCAAATTTGAGCTGGATTACAGAAGAAGACAAATACAGGGGAAGTAGTTTTTTGTGGATCAGTTGATGAATTCATGTTCCTTCTACCTGGCTTTTCATGCCTGAAATGATGAAGACACTGTGCGTGTGTACTACAAATAAACTTAAAAACCTGATCTACAAACACCTCTGGCAAAGCACATGCTTAACTGAAACTTGCCTGGTGGAGGTTGACTCAGGGATGTAGGAAGGAGGTGGGGAAAGAGCAAGTGGGAGGAAATAAATGGAACCTGCTGCTAGAAAAAAAGCCACTTGTTTGTGATTTTTAGGCTGTCCAAGCTCTTCACATCTCAGCTTTGGTAAATCCCTGCTGACTTTCTGGATGTTTGTCCTTGGCATGCATATGTATGTGTGTTACCAAAGCTGTATGAACACATTTACTCAACCTGGTAGAATAAGATCAGATATTTTAGAATGTGGTTGATTCTCCAGTTCTAGAAATCCAAATATCTCCAGTTGACAGTCTCCAATTAATAAGACAATATAATTTCAACAAGTCCTGTCATCTTAATGAATTTTCATACGTTCAATCCTCATTTTATGTTAAACAGACAGTACTTTTGATCTGCATAGGACCACAGGGTTTTGGGAAGATGGAGCTCTTTTGGGTTTAAATTTCCCTGGTAGTATCTCTAATCTGCACTGCTGCTGACTCAAAGCAGGCCAGTCTTGATTGCTTGCTTGTTTTTCAAAGATGTGTGAAAACATCATACATCTCTGAGGAGGGCAAATAGGTTTTCCACACTAGAGCTTGTTTATATCAGCCACTAAAAGGTTAAACACAATGCCCAGCTCTGAAGAAGCCTGTTTCTAGGAAGGCATTAACAAGAATAAAGTTATGCTGCAGACACAAGCTGATGTGCTTGCAGCAAAGATTGCAGGCTTATCAGTAAAGATAAACATGCAAAAGCTTCCAAATCTGTGTGCCCTGCCACATGTTTGGGGTCCTTTTTCAGAGACTAAAAGAAAATACAAGATATTCTCCAAGATAAATGCTACTCTGAAAAGGGCAGCCAGAAGGGAAATCAAAAACAAAAGAAACAGAGACCATGTATTACTACATGGTTTAGAACAGGTACAGGTGATATATTAGCTTACCTGATTCAAAATAGTACTCGAGACCTTGCAGTACCGTGTGGGTTGGCTCTTTCCACCCAATCATCAGCCTTTCACTAAGTGTCCAAACACTGGACAATGCTGTGTTTTGTTGTCCTCATTTACTTGCCATGGCTGATTTCTGCCTGTGGCTTTCTTCTGCTGAGCAATCTCCAGACTTTTCTACCCAATTGTTAGCCATCTCCTACAAATACTTTAATTTTTTTTTTTTATTTTATTTTAATCCTGCTGCTGAGAAGAGGGGAATGGAGATAGTTTCTTTAAAAGAATGGAATAAAAATGCACAGTATTGGCTACAGAATTTCCTGCCGCAGAACAGATCTCCTGAGTTGTCTGCAACGGCAGTCCCAATCATATTATTAGGTACAAATACGGTGTAGCCCTGTATATATTGTGCTTGTCTTTATTTTCCTCTTCTCCCACTTCTATTGTCAGCATTACAAAACAGGAGATGCAGAAATCAAGCAAGTTGCCTTTCAGATCAAATTCAAGAGCCTGAAATTTAAAATGCAGAAATTATTCCAAATGGGTGAGTACGGGCACTCTGTTTCTGCCCAGGAAAGTCTGCGCTATTCTGAAATCTCAGCCTGGGTCCCTCTGTTTCGCCACAGCATCTGATTGACACCTACATGTGTGTGGCCCTTTTATACAGGGGTGGACTTAAGTTTGAAAATCCGGACATTTTTAGACTGTGAGAACAGTTGGTATGGTGTTTCCACTTGTATTTTAGTTTGTAAAAATTAGATTATTTAAGAAGAGAGTTTAGCAACTCACTACAAAAAAATCAGAGAGGTGAACAGATTGTAATCGTTATAATTAGTTTATCTCAGTAGAGTGATTCTTTGAATTTAAAAAGAGGGATTTGTACAATTTTAAAAACTCTCTTCAGCTTGCAATGTGATAGATAAAGTTAGTTCTGAGAATGTGAAAATGTGGGCTCCATGTGCTAAAGCACATTTGAAAAGAGGTGTGAGTGAAGGGGCCGAGGTTGGTGTGAACGTCAGACTTCCTGCCTTCTGCACTTTCTGTGCCACAGCTGTAGTATGTTTGTAGTGTGGCACTTCTTTTAAAAAGGGACTCTGAATTAACCCAGCCTTTCAGAAGAAGGCTAGCTGCAGCCAGAAATTCTGGCCCAATGCAGGATGACAAGAGGAAGAGCTTTGTTACTAGCTTGTGTTTGATCTCAGCTGCTTTTTTTTTTGCTCTCAGTAGCATGCTAATGATACCTGTGGGAGGTGAAAAATGACTGAATTCCTGCTAGGGTGTGGACAACTTTGCAGTTTAGTTCTTCTCCTCTAGTAAAAATTTTGGGGGCTGCCCCAGATACATAAAAAGGAACTTTTTCACAGAACTGTCTTCTGACTTACATCTGCTGAGGATTCTGAATCAGAAAGACAGTAAGCTATTGACTCAATTTGTTTTGTCTCCTTTCCCCCTTTCCCATATTTGAAATGATGCGTATTTACGGGAAATGGCTGCCCTGAAAGTGTAGGACAAGTCTGAGCTGCCCATAAACTATTCGCTTCCTACAGTTCAGATTTGCTTTGTTTATTTTGAAGCTTAAAGCTGAAATACTGAGTACACCCTGAATTGCCATTCTGTTTCAAATGCAAAAATTGCCACTTTGTCATTTTTTAGATGTAATTCTCCATGTATTACCCCACTCCTGGTATCAGAGAAACCAGTCTGGGTGGGTAAACTGCACCCTGGTCAGGAGAACAGGGCAACAGTGAAATAGAAGGGTGACAAATGTGGAGGCAAACATGCCCCACTTTCTAGTGCTTCCCAGGCAGAAGGTCTGAAAGTCTTCGATAAGGAATGGAAAGAGACCCAAAAGGATGGGTGGGCCCCCAGAGAAGGTGATCTGTGTGCTAAAATATCTTGCTTCAGCTTTGCAAGGAGCAGTGTGCAACTGCTTCAGAGGGAGGGCTAGCTGTGGTTTGTGGTTTAGGGAGTTGACACAAATAGTCTTTGGACCCTTTTTATGGGCCTGCAAAGGAGAGTTCTGCTCAGGGAACTGGAGCCTATTCTCCTTGATTTCTTGCTTAGCAGGTTCAAGGCTGTTTTCAGTGCAAGCAATCATGGCTGTCAGAAAAACTCCCAGCTTAAGAAGTAGGGTTTAGCATCCTGCGTAGCTTATGCTATGTTGAAGTTAGATTATGCTCGACATGTCTGTAATTAAACACTTGGGTTTGAGTTTCTGTCTTTAAACAACTGTTGCAAACCAGCAGTGAGTATTGTGGCAGGCATGTACGACGATGTTTCTGTGCCAAAGAACCACAGGGTAGGCTAGGCTTTTTTTTTCTTCTTTCAGTCAGTGAACTGTGTAACTTTTTTTGTGGACAGAAAATACAGAGCAGTGTATTGACCTTCATTGCTGATCAAACTTCAGTTGCACCCAGATATAACTGATAGCAGGTCTTACCTGGATTTACTTTCTCTCAATGCACGTAGCTGGTCACATGGAGAGGAAATGAAATACCTCAGTAATGTATGCAGCAGGAATGCCTGGATGGAATAAAGAAAACAAAGTGTGTCAGAAGGGAAAAAGCACTGCAAATCTTTCAAAATCAGTAAGTGAAAATTTCTACTGTTCAAATATTTCCTTCTGCATGAAAGGCTGATGCTATACCTGATAAAAGTCATCCAGGTAGAGAAACAAAAATATCAGCATGCCTAATGAGTAGTACTGAGCTCCTTGTACTTGGCAAAGCATTGGTTATGCTAATCTCCCAGTGTGCTTTCCTTCCGATGGAATGTTTTTCTATAGGGATGACCAGAAGTAATCTTACTGATATCACAAATAAGTCTGTTTGCTTAAGACAGCATATGTACATCTTCTAATGATTTGGTTGTGTACCTCCTTTGTGGGAGGATCCCTGAACTTATACAGAGAGGAACAAGTTCTAATTAAACTTAATTCTGGGAACGGGAGGTGGTATGACCTTTTCCAAAGCAATTCTTTCAGGCTAGAGTTTATGGAGAAGTATTTACTAGACCTGGTGCCCGAGTTTCCTACAAAAACAGTACTTATTCCCTAGAGTGGCTGAGGAAGAAATTAATCTGTCCCTCTGGTTTCGGTTCACAGTTCCTTGCCTAAAGATTGCTGGCACTGTGGCAAGATCTGCGATACTTGGTGTCAATATACGGTTCTGTTTTCTATCTTATCTTTTAGCAGAACATAGAACATAGCAAGTACATCCAAGTGTTTATAGGCTGTTGTTTTGGTGACCACTCAGCTTGTGTTGTGAGCATCCAGTCTTTACTGCACCCAAGAGGAAATTCATTTTGGGGGCTTTTTTTCTTCCCTTGGATATCAAGATGTTGTCTGCCCTGGGCATCTTCCAAATTCCTCCCCTTTTTGACAAGTAAATGTTAAGTATCCTTAACCCCATCCTGCTATCTGGTTGCTGCACTCTCTCTGAGCGGTTCAGGAACACAATTACAACCACTCTGAGGTACCAATGCTGTTCAATTTTTGTTCTTGTTACCAGTACTGAGAAATGTGTTCCAGTGGCCCCAGGGTAGACAAATCCAGAGGTAGCCACGGCATAGCTTTAGCAGCAACCGTGAAAAGCAGAAGCTGTGGAGACCTAGCTGGGATCAGCTGGACATGGGACCATCGTTGTTCTCCTGGTGAGAAACTGAGTTGCATGCAGGCCTCACAGAGCAGGCAGGACTCTCTGGCTGGCCACATCTCCAGTTTGCAAAGCTTCCAGGAAGCCCTGGCTGCTGCACAGTGGGCAGAAGGTGACTGTGAAATCTCACTAGTCTGAGAGAGGTAAGAAGTCAGCCAATGAGACAAAATTATCTTCATGATCCTTAGTTCCTGCTCCCTGTCGTCTTCTAATGTTTCAAAAACAAACAAACAAGCAAACAAACAAACAAACAAACTCAAAAACTAACAAAGCAACTTTTCCCAATTCCCCACCATTGCCCCCAGGAACAAGCCCCATAGGTTTACTGAACCCTTAAGAGAAACAAACATAAGCACCTCTTTGGAAAACAGTGCAGAGGCCCACGGCCATCCCGCATTTCTGAGGAGGCTGTGGCTTCTTTCTGTTCCTGCTGGGCCTGGTCACAGCTCCCCAGGCAATGGGACTCATGCCATGGGGCTGCACCAGCACACCCAGCACTGTGCCCTCCCCGAACCCATCCAGAGCCATGCTTTGTGCTTGGTGTGCTTGGGAGATGCTTAGGAAAACAGAAGCAGCACCTTTACCATGCAGCATTCTGCTCCATAGCTGAAGTGTTGCCAGGTTATCCCCATCTCATTAACATCACGGAGGAAACAGCTGCCACATCCCCATCCCACTTCTTGCCAACACACTGCCACCAGAGCAGGAAATGGTTTGGTAATGAAGCTAGGTAAGGGGGATTTATTTAGATCAGAATTGAGTGAAAATCTCCATTTCCCAGTTGGTTTGGCCCCTATTTACAAAGATCTATTGCTATATGTACATAGAAGAAAGATCTACATGACTGAAAATGTGCCCTGCTAATATTAAAAGGTACACTGTGGAATTTTGCCTAAGGATAAAATGTAATTTTAATTGAAAGCTGCTGTAACTTGATAGGGAATATCAACAACAGTCTTGAGGATCTACTTTAACAAATAGTTAAACACAGAGGCAACTCCCACCACTCTGTCTCTCAGAGCTACATGCCCTCTTTGATCCATCCATGATGCTTATGATTCCTCAGGGACACACACACTGCCAATAGGCAGTGCTCATTAATATTTATATGATGCCTTCCATCTGAAGATGTGCGCTTTGCGATTATTAATTAAAACTATTTCACAAATCCGTGAGATTTAACTCAATTTTTCACAAAACTGAGACCCAGCGAGTTTGTATATCCTGTCATGAGGATGGAATGAGATGAGGAAAGACAAAGCTTGCGAGCATGGACTCCTATCATGCTGTATTTATTTGTATTTCATGGGACAGTAAGATGCACATGTATCTGTAGTACCTTGGCAATACAAAAAAGGTGAGCAAAGGGAACTTACTCCTTTTTGGTTCTTCACACTGTATTTGGCCGCTTTTTAAAAGCTTCTTTAAAAACACAGCGTGGGAATGACTTGCCAGCCATGCAGACAAGGGAATGCGTTAGACTCTTTGCTGGCATGCTGTGTTTTAGTTCCAGTATAAGGATAGACAGAAGAGATGGGGGGGTTATAATCCAAGCCTGACATGGGCACTCCCTTCCTGGTCCTTCCTGGTGCATATGGAAGGAAAGAGCTTGGCTGAGCGTGACTTTGAAAATGGAGGGAGGGCTTGCTATGCGATTAAACCAGTTCACTGTAAACACCTAAGTTGCACAAGTGGCTCAAACTTTGATCTTTTATGCTGAGGAAAAGAAATCTGAGACTGTGAAACCTGCCCTCAGTTACAAACAAGGAGGTGGACATTACTCAAACCCAACTTGGGAAATATAAATACAGATAAATGAGATCAAAATGGAAAAAGCATTTCTTCCTTCCTCATCCTTTGCTGCCTGGTGTAGTCTGCATGCACCATGGGCTCCTACTCTGACTTGTCTAGCTCTGTTTGTGAAAGCAGGCTCCAATCCCACACCTGAAACGCCCAAATCCAAATGCTCCCAAATACTGTCTGGGATAAGGTTTAAGCCACAGGTGCAATTAAGCTTTTAAGTGGTAAGCCTATTTGGTTAGGGGCACACCTAGAGCCTAAAACAAGCCAAGAGGAAAACGATCAGTCTTTCAAATTGACAGGCGGTTCCCAAAATACTGCTTGAAGGGTTAAGAAGAAGCTACAGCATTCGTAATTCTCCTGGTATTTATTGTAGCATGTATCTGAACAAGTTTTCTGTGGATGCATCTGGCTCCCCTAGTGAAGTGGGACTTGTTGTCAATTACAAATCTGGCAATGGATTGTCAAAATGATGGTGTTGCTAAGGCCCTGGGCACACTTTCCTTTGCCCTCTTTTCTTTCCCTCACCCCCTCCTTCCCAAATCTGCCTGAGCAAACACTGAGCAAAAGAAGTTTCACAAGAGTGTATGCTGTTAGTCTGGAGTCTCTTTTCCTATTGGCATTTAGAGCTTTGATTAGATTTTTAGAGGAAAAGTATCATAGCGTGTTGTTTGGTACGATATAGATTGAATATTTTACAATGGAAATGTTGATGGACATTCAACAATCATATGGAAAATAATGGGTGTAAGACATGGGATATTCCTTGGCATCCTGATTTCTTTGCACCGTGTCATGTCATACAGTTGCACTTGCAATTACTGGGACAACATCAGAGACCTTTGCTTTGCATAGTCTTGAGTTCTCTGGCAAGGATTTAAGAGTGGAACATTAAGATGTGTTAGTGAACATGTCCTAATTAGTATCTACCTTGGCTATCACATGCTTAAAGGCTGTAAGCCTTGCTTACGCTGTGCCTTTCAAACACATTCAACAATATAGCATTTTATCCTA
Source organism: Centrocercus urophasianus (assembly GCF_019232065.1). Lineage (NCBI taxonomy): Eukaryota > Metazoa > Chordata > Aves > Galliformes > Phasianidae > Centrocercus > Centrocercus urophasianus. The sequence continues at coordinate 12,240,887 of NW_024884867.1, forward strand.
GTCTAGACTAAGTCTTAAGGGTTACGTTGTCTAGTCAACCAATCACCCCTTTTAACAGGAAAACTGCTTTGCTTCAGGATTGTTTCTCTGCCTGCTTTTTCCTCTTTGCTTTCTCCTTTCTCCTCCTTCTCTCTGCATACCTTCCCTGCAGCAACTCCTGTTCCATCTGCTGTAATGTAAGCATTAACTATTTAATTGCTGATTAGGAAAATCTCATCACGTGGGCTTTGGAACGACACCGGAGTGGGAAGAGTGGGGTGGGGGTCAGAGGAAGGAGATCCATAAGTTCTCAGCTCTATATCGCAGTCAGCCTGGCAGGGCATTAGTAATTTTTGATGCATGGGGCTGTTTAAAATCTCTTCCATCTAATGTGTAGATCTGTTGAATGGGATTTAGATGTAAACAAGTCCTTGTCATCGTTATCTGCTGAACTTGCTATTTGACCTTGAGTGAGATGGGCTTGGCCTTTCTTCCCTTCAGTGGATAGAGGACAAGTACTGCGACTAACTTCTCAGATGCTTGAATGTAGAAAACATACTTGTGAATGATTAGTGCTTTTCCTGTATGATAAAATACTACATCTTAAAAATCTTGTTCCCCGTGTTTTTGTACCAAGTTGCAGATAGAGAGATGATCTGCAATTCTCAAAACAGCGAAAGCCCTTTTAGTTCTATGTCCCCAAGCAATCATGTGTGGGCTTTTTCCCAGCTGACTTGTTTCACTGTGTGATGCACATTCAGCTGGTGTCCCCCTTCTCTCCCACTGACATCAGCTATTCTAAGCATTTTCATGTTATCAGCATTTCGGCTCCTCTTTGCATTTGCAGTACCTAGTTGCCACAGCAGCTGTACTCCATAGCATAGTACTGAAGAAAATTTGGCAGAGTCCTGGGGAGACTGTGGGTGATAAAGGGAGAGAAGGTCTGCAGGTGGACTCTGCTGCCCACACAGTTGATCTCTGCTCTGGCTAGATGTAACAGCCTGTTTCTCATTTGGTCTTGCAGAACCAAATGATAAACCAAATGAGTTGATGTGGAGATGGGAGTTGGACCTATTCCTTTGTGTCATGAAAGAGGAAGAACTGAAAAATTTTGGTAATTAGAGAACTAATGAAATTACCATTGTAAATGACAAGAAAGTGGTATTCTTAGCAATTAACAAAGAAAAGCATTTTAGTCAGACTGAAACTGTCTTCTTGTTTGTATGGGGATTTTATTGCTTGCAGATGTTTAATTTATGTAAGCAATTATTATTCTGGAAAGCTGAAAAATTATTTATATATATGGAAAAAAATCCTTATATTTCACTCCAGTCAGGGAGTAAGAACTTGCACAATGCAACCTCAAAGTCCCCACAAAGACCACAACTGGCATTTCTGATACTTTCAAAGAGCGGATGGGTCTACATGTAGGAGAGCACAAAGGAGAGGGTAAGCATATGTATCGGCAAGAAAATAAAGGAAAACATACCTTTGTCAAAAGAGACACAAATGTGCCAAAAAGCTTGTCATGCTGTCTGCTTTCATAACAAACAATCCCCACCTCCTTTCCCTCATTGCCATTCCAAAGAAGTCCAATTCCATTTAAAAGACACCCTTAGAGATCACGTGCCAACAGGCCAAAGCTGCTAGCCCTTCTGCAAAGGCAGCTCAAACTACTGAAATAAAGCAATCTAAATTGAAATTTTAAGTATTAAATTCCCAAAGCAGCTGCCTCCCTGACATCCTGGGTCAGACTCTGATTTCAGTTTTGCTTCTGCTAGGTAATATCATTGCTACAGTGAACTGAAATCAGGGTCTGCTAATCTTCACTTTGGGTTGCCCATTGGTAATCCATGTGTTTTCTGTTACTTTTGTTGGAGCAGACCCACCCTCTCCCTTTAGACTGTAGTTATTTATTTGGCCTATTTTTTGTCTGCTGGTCATTTGAAACTATACCTCTTGCCTATCAGCAACAGTTGTTTTGCTAAGTGACTACCTAAAATGAGAGTTCCTTTTGCAAATGTGTATTTTAGACACTGCCACCAGAAATTCAGTGGTTCCCTTCCCTCCCTGCCCCTCCCATCCCCTTCAGCTGTTTCAATTTCAGGACACATGGCTTAAATAAGCGTATGCACGGAGTTTGCAAATGGCTTGGATGTCAGGGGAAATTGGATCACACAATGAGAGATCAGAACCCAGCCACCAATTCGTACAACAGGACTTCGCAGCTTCCTTGTGTTCATTGTTGTCTCAGCATAACATCTAGGGAAGAGCATTTCTCACGTGCCCTCCCTTAAAAATGGTAATGCAACTGAAATGAGCAGGTGGAGGAATGTCACCATTTGGCTGGTTGTCAGCCTTTGCTTTCTGTGGTACCCCCCAAGGGCTGTGGGTATCGGGGTGGAGAAGGGCCTGCACACCTTGTTGTGCCTTCTTGCTTACGTTGGAGAATCTCCAGCTTATCCTGCCAGTGCAGTGACTGCATGTGGAGGAGGGGGAGAGGTTGTGTTGCAACCTCTGAGAAAATTAGTTGTCTCTATTTTATCTTTTGCAGCTGCAGCACTTTTTTTTCCCCCTCATCACCCCCTTCTCCACCCCCTGTGCAAGTAGTATGGTATGTCTGAACCATATCCTTCAAAACCAGTTTTCTAAGCAGATTAGATGGGTAGCAGAGACAGCTATGCAATCAGGCAAAAATGTGCACTCAAGCCTTCATTTTGTGCAGTGGCTGGAGCAGTGTCTACCACCTGGATTTTTTTCTTCACTCTCTCCCTCTCCTGTTATTGCACAGTGCTGTGTTATGTTGCTGTTGTAGTATTTGAAGTATGTTGCTTAAAAATAAAATGCTCATTCTGGTTTATTAAATATATCAAAAATAGAGAGGGGAATGAAATTGGTCTCTGTGGTAATGTTCATTAACATGAAATCAAAGCATACTCCCTGGCTTTGCCATGCAAAGTGATATTTTCTCCTACTAGCTGTGCTCAGGGGTAATCTGGGGATTATCTCAGGCCTTCCAACACCAGGCCTCCTCTGGCTGCTCTGGAAAACCAGCGGCTAAGTTTACTGCTCTCTGAGTTCAGTATGCTCTTGTGGACTGCAACTGTGAGTGAATTTGGTCTCTTGCTACCTCATATCTCTCAGTGCTCCCTACTAGTCTTGTTGCACGCTAGGAATCTGACAATAATGGTCTTCACCTGCTTTGAGATATCATGAAAACTGTTAAGCATTGGTGTTAGTTTCACGTCTGGTCTCTTGTAGGACAACGAGCTGAATTTAGGGCTAAGCTCTTCGTGCAAGTTTGGAAATCTCAGAGCTCCTTCAGTGTGGGTGGAAAATTGGGATAGGTTAGTATACTCAGTGGCAGATCTGAGGAAAAGAGAGTTGAGTAATCTTTGGCTTTCTTCCAGGAGAGGAAACGAAGCAAAGTGTTCCAGAAGCCATTTGTAGCTTCTTTGGAGGACAAAAAAGAGCCCTGAGCAAAATGATCCAGAAATGTTTTTCACCTGTGTCCTGAGAAACATGGTGCTTAAGAGGAAGGAGAGACTCCACTGATTAAACTAGAAAAGAGAAAGCTGGGATTGAGGTTTGGGAGGAGAAGAGAGAAGAGAAAATGAACCCTTTATTTCCCACATAACTCACAGGAAGGAAGGAAGAACAGAAACACACACTAAAGTGTGTGGTACAAAAGAATACCAGAAGCCCAGACAAATGAGGTTATACTTGAAGTCTTGATAGGAAAATGAGCTTTAACGTGTTGTCATAATGCATTTGTTTACCTTCTGCTGATTTCCCAAAAGAACTACTTTCAGAAGTTGTGAAAATTTCAAGATTGGATCTTACTGGCATAAAGGGGGGAGAAAAAGTGAGTGGAAAGCTGATTGGATGTATCAACCACAGAAGTGATGAGATATGATCATAAAGAACTCCGGTTTTAAAACACAAGTAAAGCACGACAGACACTTTTCATGCTGGAGTCCAGCTTCTTTGGTTGCACAGCTATCCCTATTACAGGGGCAACTTTTAGCGAGTTCCCACCACAGCCACGCACCATCTGTTTGAATCTTTCAGAGAAAAGGTTATTCCCCTTTTATTAGGTGTGACAGATTAATGTCTTTGAGGGCAGATCACTGTTGGGCTAAATCTTTATTTGGTTATGATTCCATTTAACTATAAAGCAGTCAGAAGGTTATGTGTTTTAAAAAGAAGTTTCTTGCAGTTTCCAACACTGAAACTACCGGCAAAGTGCATCTCTCTTCTCAAAAAGTAAATCAAAGCCACAGATGCACACGCACTCAGCCTTCTCACAGATACACCTACCTAAAGTAAAAACACATTACAAGACAATCGCTATAGATTCTGCAGCAAAACTGCTAAATTAACTTCCTGTGAATGCACACTTCACCTCACAGTGAATCCTTCCCCTTTGTTTGGTGCATGAGTGGGTGGCACTCCAAACATCTGGGGCAGAATTCAAAGCCTTCAGCTCCATCAGCACTTGTTTCTGCCTAACTGGTGTAAGAACCATGCCCACTCCTCAGCTAGAAGCAGCAAGATTCAGACATCTGTTGCAAAACCTCTACTTCAATCTTTGTTTGAACTAGACATTACACTTGGTTGATGAACTCCACCCTGCGGTTCTTGGGTCATTGCAGGAGTTGTGTATGAGGCAGAGGGGTGCTGATATTGCTGTGATTTGATTTGAGTTTTCCTTTGGAGTGGCTTTTTCAGGGGGGAAAAAAAAACAGTTTCCTTGAAATAACAGGTGTTTTTTTCATAGAAAAATCTAATTCTAGACTTCTATTCATCTGTGGAATTAATAAACATGCTCTTTAACAGAAATATTACACTACTGGGTCTTCGCTAACTGAATGGGAATACCTCCTTATTCTGCTTTTCTTTAGCAAGTCTAAAAGGTTTGACTCAGAATCTGTTCAAAAACTTGTGCTGTATTCATAGCAGTGCACAGCTGCTCAGAGAGCAGTGGTCTGACAGACCCATCCTCTTCTGGACTCCAAGCCTTTGCCTTCCCACATGCCATTATGGCTGTCTCTGGAACCATGGGGCACCTCTGTGCTATGGCAATTGCCTTCCGTGGAGACTGAGCTGGAGGTGCAAGCAGGGTTATCAGGCTGTCAAACTGCAATGACAGTGAGGCTGTGCACAACGGTGGGAATAAAAACAGTTCAAGCATACTGACTCAGAATAAAATTTCTTGGGTCAGGCCACCAAACCAAAATGAGCCAACGCTGGTTTCAGTGAAGTTAAAATATTCCATTTCAAATGGAGACAAATGCACTGAAGTTCATGAGTTCATGAATAGGTTTCTCCTTTTTTTTTTTTTTTTTAAACTTGTGAAGTTCAATCTATAATGAGTCTCTAATTTCAGTTTTTCTCCCTGATTTGGGATGAGAGCAAATGCCGAAATACCAGACTGAATTTCTTCCTGCCCAGGGAGAAGGCAGCTGATGCGTATGAGCACCTATTTTCAGGGTTAGTACAGCTGACTCTGAAGATTTGCACATTGGAGCGGAGAAGGTAATGGTGAGCAGATAGATGATGGGGCGGGGGAGTGGGCAGACAGCAGGAGATGGGAATGAGAAGCTGCAACATGGGCTATAACAGAAGAGAAAGGAGAGAGCAAAAGTTTCTGCTTAGCTGCCTGGGCTGTAGGAACTTCTGCATTGCTCTGGCGTTTCACTATTGGCCAGTGCCTAGAACAGCACCTTCAGTGCTGCTGAGCGACCAGCAGAAACGCAGCCGGTGCCACACTGAGGGCTCCCTGCAGTGAGGGTGAGAGGCAGAGACCCGAGCTCAGCCTGGCAACCATCCTGCAGTGCCATGCAGTTTCAATTCTGCTTTACGAAGCAGCCAAGCCCTTCCACACTGATAGAGCTGCGGGGCAGCAGGACCGGACTGTGAGCGCGCTGCTTGGGGCACCACAGCCCTTGCAAGCTAGATAGTCTTTCTGCTACTAAATCTTTTTTTGCAAATGGAACAGAATACTCATCTCTGGTATGCCTGAGAAGAAGCACTGGTTCCTATTCCTAACACACTGCAGTGTTTATTATGCTGATGATTTTATTATTTGACAAGGTTCTTAACTTTTTTTTTTAAGTATGCCAAATTGATATACTCTGTCCATCAGCAATGCCTTCCTGGAATGAGTAGCTAATTATAGAGCAGGACACCCGTGTTGTGCACAGAACAGGTTTCTCCAGTATTTACTGCCTACATTACTGGTCAAGCTTCCCTGTAAGTAATAGTCAAATAATGGGCCTGGGTCCTTTTGTGAATGGTTTGAGCCTGTGTGGTCCTTCTTTGTTTGAACAGCCCGTGGTTCCTGAAAGCTCCTGCATGCACTGTTCTGAGCAGCAGAGCCCAGTGGTACCAGCTGCTTCTGACTAAAACAAACATTCGCACGTGACATTTAAAAAAAAAAATCCAATTTCAAAAATGTATTTGGTTTTCCTTATTCCCTCATTTTTCAGCCCTTTTTATATCATTGGAAACATTTAGAAAATGAACACATTCAGCTTTTATTAACAAGCTTTTTTTTTTTTAAAAAAAAAGTAAAGCTTGAAGAGCAAAGAGAAATCTTTCCTTCAGAAATAAAGAAGCAGCCAGTGTTTGGAAATACTTTAACAATAGACCATATGGGAGTCCCAAACTATTAAGCTTCATTACTCAGAAGGCAGAAAATGTGGTTTGATATTCAACTGATATACAGCACAAACGAGAGCCACAAACTCTGCTCCCTTGAGCTGGGATTCAGATGTTCTCCTGAATATAATAACTAACACTTTGGCCTAGTTCCATAGAATGCATCCAGCCTGCTGGTCACAAGCCAAGAAACTGTAGGCTCTTTTTTTTTTTTGTCTTCCCCTCTCTTCTCCAAAGTACTTTCCTGCCAGCATGAGCTTTTGACCTGAATATAAATTTCCTGATATTAGATGCATATAGAAAATGGGAGGGTGCTAGTAGTGCACAGCAGTGGAGCTGTGTGTGCGTGTATGTGCATTTGGTTTTCCTCAGCTTTAACAATAAAAATATTTTCTCTCTGTGATGTGCTGCTGGTCATAGGTGGGAACTTCTTTGTTCCTGTTTCACTGTTTGTTTCTTATAGCTTCAGGAGCAGGTGAACATCTTATGGAGATGTGAAATGATGCCAGAGACCATAAGAGTGAAGAATTTGTTGGATAGAGAGACTGGAAGTGATTTCAGTTGTTTCATTGTTACTGTTTTTCCTGATCTGTCTTGTGTATATTTATAATTGCCCTTTTCCCTTTCTTTCACTTCTTTTCACTACTTTTTCACCTATGGAGAAAAGAACCCATAAAAGTTGCTTATAAAACGCTACGTACATGAACTAAGATTGCATGTCTGCAAGGACAGGGAGAAAGTTACCCAGATACCATGACCAAGAATTGCAGGCTGGATCACCTGTTAGGTTTTGACAAAGGATCCCTGATTCCCAGTGCATGGGATGGAGCAGCTTTGTCAGTGTGAACATGGGAGGTGAGAGATGAATAAGGAATTACAGGGGTACAAGAAATGGTCTGGTGGATATGGCAGATGAACAAGATTTTTCTTGGATTTTTGTGCTAAATGTATACTGTGTATAATGTATATCCATGTATATCTTTAAGTAACATTCTGCCCAGTCTTGTGTCAGTCATCCTTACTAGGTTGGCTCTTATCTTCTCCAGCATCTCAGAATCTGAAATCAAGCAAGGAGCCTTCTCCATGGATCTGTGATTTCCCCTGAGTAAGCTGGAAGCTTCCAGCATTAAGCTACCTGGCACTCTACTCTGTAAATGTGATGAACCCAATCAAAACTCTTCACTTTATGTTTAAGTCCAGGATCGCCTGTAATGCAGAACACTACAGAGTATATAAATTATGCAGTCTGCTTGTGAAGTTTAGTTTTGACTTCTGTCTTTCCTCCATTTCTCTTTCCAATTGTTCGTGACAGCTGAAATTTTCCATGTTTTTGTTTCAAGCTATGTGCAGGTTTTTTTCCTTTGGGGAAAACTGCAGCAAAATCAGTGTAGTACAATTTTCAACCTCCTTTGACTTGCACCTACATCTGTTTGGTGTGGGGAGTGGAACTTTATCATAAAACTGTTTGATTTATTTAATGTATTCAATAAGCATCCATGGTGTGCCAGGTACTTTCTCAGCCTTTTTGGATGAGAAATCTTGCAAGCTAAGAACTTAATAAACAAAAAAGCTACAGAACTCAAATCTTTGCTGGTTTTAAAGTCTCCATATACCTAAGGAATAAACCGAGTTTGAACAAAGCCGATCCAGAGACTTGTAAGGAACAAAATGTCACATGCAAGTACTGATGAGATCTAACATTATAGGAACAACTATCACGTGTCTGAGTTACAACAAATAGTTTAGTCCATACAGCAGCTCTACTTCTGTTGCAACTGCTAGCCTATTTCTATTGATGAATCCATTACTGTGATTACATGATGCTGTCTAAGGCCACATCTAAACAGGGTCATTGATTCAAACCAAGGTAAGTGTATGGGAACTGCTGAGTCACGGCCTGAACCTCTGATTGATCACCTGAGGCGAGCCATGAGTCAGGCAGAGGAGCACAGGTGAAGGCAATTCAATTCACCTGTGCTGCCGGAAGGGGTGGAGCCAGGCTGCACCTCTCCTAGACCTATTGAAGAGCTGGCTGCCAGTGGGGAAGGATCTCTTCTGGAGATCCCTCCTTCTGGTGTTTTGTGGTGAGCCCACCATAAGGGTAAGCCTTCCATTTATTCTCTCTTGTTATCATAGTTCACTTCGCTTAACTCTCTTGTGTATTTTGTGATTGTAACATCTTGATATCCATTGATCATACAGTAAGTTACAAGTCTGAATGGACAAGCTGTTCCTGATTAACTTCATCATCCTAACAAAGAGGTGATTGGGAATGATTAATAGGGAATAGCTGTTCTGGAATGATCCTTTTTTAAGACAAACCCTTACTCTTTCTATGATTGCATTCTAGGAAGCTATTCTGTACTGAATCAGCATGGGATAGAGTGCCTAGAAGATGTTCAGACCAAGCACAGCTAGCGGTGAGTGGGGCAATATACACTGGGATGCCCTGTTGCAAAAATGAGTGAGCAAGAGAGTAGCAAAACTGATTGCTTGTGCATCTCTCCAGAAGGCAACTGAAAGTATTCCATCAAAACCACTGTACAAAGGCCTCTCCCTTAGCGGGGTGAAGTATTTGCTACCTATCACAATCTGAGCACTAACCCCATGTTATGGACAGAAAGCAAATTTCAGTTTATAACAACTTTAGTTTATCACAACTGAATTAAGTATTGGGGTGTATGCCTTCTTTCATTGTGTATACTTACGATATTATGTGGAGAGCAATCAGTCTACCAAACCAATCTCATTATTCAATTGTGGGAAAGACAATTTGTCAGAGGAAAACTTATTTTTTTAAGGTGGACAGAAAATTCTTTTAGTTCAAAAAACTGTCTTTTTTGAGTATTATTTACACTAACAAGCCATTAAATAATATTAAAAAAAAAAAAAAAAAGTAAAACCCAATAATTTTTGAAGCCAAAGGAAATTTTCCTTTACCATAACATTCTGTGCTTGACCCTGCCAAAGAGGATGGGCTGGAGCAGAGGTGGTACTTCTGTAATTCAATGCATTGTAGTTGTGATATAGTTGCTGCTAATTCATAGCTCTCCTGACTTTTGGAATTTGTCCTTTCTCTTCAAAGGGCAGGTGGTAGGATGGAATGGAGAACCTTTGGATGTTAATCCACCCTGGCTTTCTTAAGCCTCCTACTTAAATCATTATCTTAATGAATCACCATTGCTGCTATCTTCAATGCTACTCAGGAACTTGCATATTTTAAACAGCCTTGGGGAAAGACCTTTTTGCCTGCAAAGTGCTTTGCTACTTGCATTTAGATGTTGCCAGGATAGGTACCTTGGATACTACTTTCTGCCAAACCCAGTGGATAGATCATGGGGCCTAGTGTATCACCATGTGTGCCTGCCAGGCAGCAATCAGGGCTTGCCTCGGAGAGAGAGATATAACTTTGCTTTCTGTTATCTTTCTCATGGTGTGTTAAAATGCCTCCCAGAAATTCTTAAATAGGGTTAAAAAAAACTTCTCTGATGTTTCTCCCACCATTTGGCAGCATCTGAGCAGCTACTAAGAAGCTACTAAGAGAAATTGCATCTGAGCACTGTGACTGACAGTGCTGTTGTGAACAAGTGATGAACACAGCAGTACACAAGATTTTGATCTGCAAGCGTATCTGTCATTAATTTTAAGGGCTTTAGGATCCATGGTAGAAGAGAAGGGAGATAAGCCAAGCAATTATATGGAGCAGCTATATTTGGGGAAGCATGCCTCTTGGGATTAACACAGACTCATGAAGTTGTGTAGTGAATTGTGCATCACCGTGCCAAGTCTGACTGATTTTGCAGGGCACTCATTAGAAAGGGGATGCCTGGGAAATTTCTAATGGCTTGGATATTTGCTGGGATGAGGTTGAGAACATTTCCTTGGTTGGGAAGTAGATTTCAATGCATCAATTTTTCTCCCTGCCTGCTAGAAGGAATTATGTACTACCTGCTTGTCTGGTTTGTGGGGCTTCTTGAGCAACAAATGGAGAAAGGAGCTGTGAGCTTCAAGGAGCTGCAAACTGGCATGCTTTTGGGAAGACTTCCGGGAGTGAGGAAGTGGAGATAGCAGGGCCTTGAAAACTCTGAGTTTCGTTTCTCCCAAGTAATATGGGAGAAAAGTCTCCTTGTGGGGAAATTGGAAATGATCTCACAGAGGAATAGCGGATGGAGGAGAAGAGGCCAGAGTTACCTCTCAACATGCAAGAGGGTGTTTGCCTTCTGCTGCTGCATGTGCAGCCCTAAGCCTGGTGTAGCCACAGTACTGAGCAACTGCAGACCAGGAAGTGGGGGGGTGTGGGCGTGGAGCGTCCTTTGTTGATTTTTTTGGTAGATATTTGACAGTACAGGAGGAGCTTTATTTTGCTGGTTAAGTGGACATTGATTAAATAACCTGCTAAGTGGCATCAAAGATGAACTTAAACTAGAAAAAAACAAAACAAAACAAAAACAAAAAAAAACAAAAAACAAACCAGTAAGTAACAGCCTTATCACCTTTTTTGTTATTATTTGTTTTTTAGCAAGGTAAGGAAGGCAAGGTTTGTTGGAAGATCTTACATAAGAAGGTCAACTAATAGAGTGGCAAAATCAGGTAGGACATGAGTGAAAAAAATACATTCAATTTATACATAAATAGCAAAGAATTAAGTAAGTGCAAGATGAAGAGACCCGATAAAGGGCAAAACTAGGGAATATTTTCAGGAGGACATGTTCTTCCACAGGCTATAGAGCTGAATACAGTAAAGCGCTGGTTGAGTTAGTTGGTGTTGGCCAGTGGTGACAGCAGGAGCTCAATCAGAACTGGCTCTGTGCTGTGCTGTTCTCTCCCAGGGCCAGAGGGACCACCTGAGCCCCTGGGGAAGCTCCCGGTGAGCACCCCATGTGCAGGCTTTGGTCTGCAAATCAAATCAGAGGTAGTGACAGATGGAGAGCATGTGGTGGGTGGTGGCAATTCTAAAAAATTCGCATCTGGATAAAAGTGTAATTCTTTAAATTAGACAAAGAAGGCTTCATGTGAGCTGGGGGAAGTTAGGAAGGATCTCGGCATGCATCCTTAGATCATGGCAAACTGTTTCTTCCACGGCAGTTCTGGAATGCCATTATTTTCCAAGTTCTTTTTCCTACTTTAGGCCCCCCATATTTAAAAATAAAAGGATACCCATACATACAAAAAAAAAGCTCCTTTTTTTTTTTTTTTTTTTTTAGCTGTCTGGAGTTTGGTAAAAAGCTAAGAGATCTATGGTAGCAGTTGCTGGGGGAATGTAATTTTTCCCTTACCATCTCAGCAGAGTGTTTTAGAGCTCTCTCTGAAGTGAATCCCCCAAAACATTCTTACAGAGACTGAAGGCCAGCCGGGAGGAAATACTGCACTCTGTGAGCCATCAGCAAACTCTCTGGTGTTTACCCCATCTGGTAAACCAAATAGAAACTACCAGTATGCTGCTGTCTGAATTCACAACGTGCTAATATTTTACACGCTATCCAACTCTGATTGCCACATCTCAAAGGTAGTAGAGCATCCAGAGATTGTCGAGGATGGATCTCAGGTCAGGCAACAAGATTTCTTTCTTCACCACAGAAAAGAGATGACTTACTATAGAAATTGCAGCTGTTTTATGCTTTTGTGAACTGTGTGAGGAAGGAGAATGATTCTTTGAAGTTCTTGTGTTGTCTTAACTAAGCTGAATCAAAGCAGGCAAGCACAGCACATGCTTTCAAGCAGCAGTTATCATGTGAAACTCATTGTCAAAGGCTGTTATGGACAGCAGAAGTGTAAACGGATGCAAAAATCGATGAAGGACAGATAAATTCTTATTAAAAGTGATGGCCAGGATTCAACTTCAGGATCAGCAAATCTTTAACAATTGCAGAGGATTTAAGCAGGGAAAAGGGTGCCTATACTCCACCTTATCAAAATGCATTGTTCTGATACTATTCTGGCTCCTCCTGAAGAACAGAAAGTGAATCCTTTGCTCTATTACAATATGGCTATTTTTATAGTTAAAAAGTAGAAGGGAAACTAGCCACACTGCAGTGCAGTGAACTAGTTTTGTCTTGCAGCCTAACAGTGCTGAAAAGCACACCAAAATGAAGAGAATTAGCAGCCAAATGCCTCCTGATACCTTAAAAATCTCTCTGTGTTATGAGATGTCTCTGCAGCTTGCTTACTTCATACAATTTCTGACTTAACCAAAAGCTGTCTAGTTAACAAAGGAGTGAGTCACTACAGTGTTTCTAGTTATTTTTCCTACCCTTGTGTTTGCTGCTACAGTTGATCAGGTTGCCTGACTATGTACCCAATGAGATGCCATGTGGTCTCCTGTAGCAGTGACACCTTTGGCTGGAAGCTGAAGATGCTTTGGGGAGCACAGCAAGGAAAAGGAGCAGTGAATTGGGAAGGATATCCTAAAATCTCTTGTATATGCATAAAAGCAGGAAAGTCTAATACAGAGCATATAGTTGTGACCGCAGTGGCAACAGTTCGTATTTTGGAGTTGAAAAAATCAGTTTTGTATTTTGCTAAATAACTACTGTAATATAGCAGTACCTCTTGGCAGGGAAACCAATGTAATGTACAGCACTAGAGCATGGTAGAGCAATTGGAGAACTGTCAGAAACCCAGCAGCTTGGAATGCTTCTACTTGAACCTGGGTGCACACTGCAGCATGGCATTCCTCTGCCCCAGTGTGTGCAGACTGCAGCACAAGCTGAGCGATGCACCTTACACACAGTGCAACCTGGCTCCACAGAGGAGGGCAACAAGACACTCTAACACAAAACAGCAAGAGTTTCTTTCTTCTATTGAGTTTTGACTCCTTTGGGGAGTTTTGTGATTTCTTTTGCATCTCATGGAGCCCTTCTGAGTCTGCATGCCAGGCATCTCTGGGGCAAAATTCTGTAGCTGTCAGCTGTCATTGCCTGCCACATCCAGTTACCTGGGGGCATCAGGCTACCAGAGAGGCAGCAAACAGCTTGGGCACTACACCAAGCTGCAGGAAAACTGCTTTGTCTGATCTGATTGGGCAAACAAGGAAGTAACGAGTCTCTCTTTTTTTTTTTTTTTTTTTTTAAGTTTGTATTTCCAGAGGGCTTTGGAGCCATTTGGCACTGGCTTTTATTCCAATCTTTAATTGTTGGATAAACTTAGCAGTCATACTTGTGGTTTTTAAGCCTCTCCCCTTTTCCTGCTCCCAGCATTCTCCTTGCCTTCAAATCCTCTGCCTTGTTCCATGTATTGCTACTGTAAATTGCTTGGGATGATGGGTCTAGCTCCTGACTTGCAGTCTCTGGATGCCATCAACAAGTAATTGTTGGGAAAGCTTGTTTAAACATCAGATCCCTACATTATTTTTTTAAATTGCCCTTTGAGGTGGCTGAAAAGCTACTGAAAAATTCTTTTCTTTTAATATTGGACAAGACATTTCATTAGGGAAGGGAAATGGTGCTCTTACCAGGCTGTGTTAAGGCAGGGACGTGCAGTTGTACTACCTCTGCTTACTTCTACCTCTACACCAGCAAAATAACTGATGTTTAGACAGAGGAACAAAGAGGCTTCACTCCTTCAGCGCATCAGGATTTCCCATTTTCAAAAATCCATAAGAATGCAACAACTCCTGCATGCTTGCTCTCTAGCCACCACTTGAAATCCAGCAACGTGGTTGGGAGATCAGGAAGATCTCTCAGTGGCCAAGCTGTATCTATGAGGGCAGTCCAGCATGACGTAGGATCAGGGCACTGTGTCTAAACCTCATCCATTGCTTCTCCTGCTGATATTCCAGTAGGTGGGTTACTGGACGGTTACTCTGTGGTCATGGATGAGCTCCACCTCTCAGAGCCAGGCTGGGTGATATGTAAGACTTCTGTCACGGTGGGAGGGCTGCTGGATCAGCTGAAGCACAACAGGGATCTTAACAGCTCAAATGTACCTGAGGTGTGTTCTGACAATGAGTCACTGATAGCCCTTTAGCAGCCAGGGGACAGTCAGGTGAAGTTTGCACTTCACATACTTTGTTAGACAAAGCCTTCCTCATAGGATCGGTGTCTTCTGACTTCAGGAACAAATGGTTGTTTGCGTTGACATTTATGCAATGGCAGGGACATACAGTACATGTATGGACTTTTATATCTGCTTTTGCTGAGATACTGCTTTTCATTTCTGTCTCTTTAATATTGTAAAGGATTTCATTAAAAGTTAAGAGACCAAGGAACTTGGGATGCTTGTATTCCTTTTCTAAGTTGGTGAATAAGAACTAGGAATGAAGAGAAGTAAATATCAGCTAGCTCTAAATTTTGAAGCATGAAGAAATGAAAATTCAGTTTTAAATCCTCAGCTGTAGCACACTTTAATAAATCAGTTTGCTTTAAATGTTGAATGTGTTCTGACAAACTCTTAGTACAGCAGATAAGAAAATGAAGTCAGAAAATTCTCAATGGATGGTTATTTTTTGAAGTTTCAAGCAGTATGATTCAAATGTGAAAAATGTCTAATAAATGTCACTGGCCATTTATTAAAATAAATAAAAAAGAAGGAAAATGCCAGTTGGATAAGTACCTGTAAAACAGAATACATGTTTCAGAGCTCGTGTGGCCCTCTGGTTAGCATAAACTAATACCAAACAGAGAGCAGACTATATTTAGTTGCAAATCATATGGCTTAGCAGTTACCAGTCACTGATCATCCTTTATGAAAATAACAAGAGTGTGAATGTAAAACAAGATCAAAATCGGTAGCTTTAAATTACTTTGATTTAAATCCACCCTTCCCCCATCACTTAATGCTATTTGACAAAAACCCGAGTAAAAGAACATTAACTGCTGGCATGGTACTGCCTTGATTTTCCTGTATCTGCTGCTCTGTGACAGATACACAGAACTCCCTCTGTGTTCATGCACTCAGTCGGTGACACTTTGGTCCCCCTTTTCACCTCTTCCTGTTTGTATCATCTTCATTACTACCCCCAAAAAATTAAAAATGGGCAACTGAGTTTTAAATTTGTCATGCTTTACATACGTCAGAAGGTGTGTGAGCTGCCTCTGGAGATGAGTGCACCTGGCCTCATGCTCCTGTCTGCTGTGCTCTTGAGACAAACTGCAGGAGAGCCCAAGAGAGGTTTTTCTGATTTTACTCCTGGTCACATGTTAGCACTGTAACTTCAGAAAATTAAAATTAATTATGAACTTAGAGGCAGACAGTCCAATGGTGAAATAACTTGTAATTTATTTGAACTCTGAAATTTTGCTTTTTAAAACTGTGTAAAACGTTCCCATGATTTGCTTTACGTATATCAAGAAAAAAAAATCTTACTTATCTGGTTCCTCAAAAAAGAAGAGCTATTTAGTTAATCATTGCTATGCACTGGCATAGCTAATTTTCTTCTTACTAATAGAGGGATGTTTGCTATTTTCTTCTGTAAAACTTCTTCAATTATGTAAGGCAAGCGTTTCATTTAAGGGGACACTGCCTAGGATTTTATCCCCCCCTGGAAGGCAAGGCATGTCACTAAATAAAGTTCAGATTGGTGAGGAACCTCTGCTGGATTAAAAGCCTCCAAGTATTGACAAGAGTGGGAGTTGAGCACTGGATGGAGGTCTTTGTGGACAGCTCTCAGCTACTCCTGCTTGAAACTAGCTATTTTGTTTAACTGAGAAATTCAAACTTCCTGAGCCTTCATAGAAAATGCAAGTACTGCTACCTTCCAGTTTTCACCTTTCTAGTATTGTGCAATTATGAAACACAGTTGGACCTCCATTTGTCTGTTGGTGACACAGATCTCCCTTGTAGTTTGGTCTCAGCTTGCTCATGAAAGGCACGACAGTGTAATATCTCATGACAAATGTGTAGAACTACTACCAGACTAGCTGCTCACTGCCTGGGCAGTCACTAGTGCTACAGTTGCAAAGTAGAAAGAAAATACGGAAATGTTACATTTTGGTTATAACAAACTGCTCAACAGATAGACTCCTCTTGTCTGAGAACAGGAGGCAGCATTTGTAACAGATGTTTGCCTTGTAATCAAAGACCTGGTGGAATAAATGGTTGAAGTCTTTTAATGCAGACTTTTATGGCTCTGGACTTGAGACGTCCTGAAAACGAGAAATGGCACTAGTGAGAACTGTACATGTTACTAGGGGTAGATGGACGTAGGGGGTTTCAGGTCCTGCTTATCTGAGAAGAGTGAATCATGGAATGGCTTTATTCTGGGATTCATTTGAACACGGTTGGCCAGCAGGTTGAACACAGCACACAAGAATCACTCTTTGCTTCCAGTCTGTGCTGCACTGGTGAGCTGGGTGCATCAAACCCTCTGCAAAACCCAGCCCTGCAAAGAGTTACAGAACAGAAGTGGCCTGAAAAAGTTACCTATGTCACCTCCTACCTACATCAGAAAAACGTATTTTTGGTGCCGCCTCCCCAGTACAAAAAAAGACAGGGATCTCTTGGAAAGAGTCCAGCAGAGGGCCACAAAGATGGTGAAGAGCCTGGAGCACCTCCCTATGAAGAAAGGCTGAGTGGGCACCTGATTCAGGTCTATAAATATCTAAGGTGTTGGGGCAGAGTGGTGAGGCCAGACTGTTTCCATCAGTGTGTGGAGACAGGACAAGGGGGAATGGCCAGAAACTGCAGCATAGGAAGTTCTGCACAAACGTGCGCAAGAACTTCTTTAGGTGAGGGTGACAGAGTGCTGGAACAGGCTGCCCAGGGAGGTGATGGAGTCTCCTTCTCTGGAAATGTTCAAGACCCACTTGGGCACCTACTTGTGCGACCTGGTGTAGGGAACTGCTTTGGCAGGGGGGTTGGACTCGATGATCTCTGGAGGTCCCTTCCAACCCCTACGATTCTGTGATTCTGTGATTGCTGCCAGTGGCTCAGAATGCCTGGGGCCATTTGTCATAGGGATGAGCAGACAAACCTGATGTGTGCTCAAACCTGGAAATCTGGAATAACTCAGGCGCTCTCTCCTAAAGGCTGTTTCCTGATTATAAGAATCACTTGCTGGAAAATTAAGGAGGAAAAAGACAGGAGGATCCTGCAGTGCTCTGCAGCCCCCTACCTATGTGCCCAACAGCTGGTCAACAGCTTCTTGCCTCCATCCTTGTTCAGCCTTCTTGTCAAGGGCAAGATGCCCTTCATGAGGAGATAGGTGGCAGGGGAGCCGTTCTTCATGCTGAAGAATACCTTTGCATTGTGATGCAGAGCTATAGCAAAATCAAGTATCTTTTTCTCTTTTTATTATCTGTGCCAGTCACTAGGATGTGATATAGGGAATGCCATTAATGCATTTGCTGTCCTAACAAATTCTGTGTTGGGATTTTCAACCGGTCAGGCCAGCAGCTAGTATCCTCTAAGGCTCAATAAAGATTTAGTTAGAAATTGCCCAGGGGTGCCTCTTCCCACACTGACCTGAAAAGATGTATGAGGCTCACTCTCCTTTGTCCTTCCTTCATCCTGCACTAGCCACATCTGTCCTGCACCCAGTCAGGATTTTCTGCTTGGGAATGGCTGAGTGGACTTCTCTCTGTTAGCCGTGTATCTTTTTTTTTAGTTAAAGAAGACTTTTAAGAGTGTCTGTATGGCATAAATCAGTTGAAAACTTGCTAGTAATAAGTGCAGATGAAGGGAAGAGAAGAATTCCTGGAGCCCTACTCTCCCTTGGTAGTGCCTTGTCACTGCTCTCGCAGGAGGTCTTTCACTCACCTCTGAACTGGTACAGCCACTGGAGCACGAATGCTGGAGGCTGCATTGCAGGGTTGCTGTCTGTCTCCAGAAAGCTATGTGGTGAGGGCTCCACAGCATGGAGAGCAGCTCCCCCCATGCAAGGAGTTACAGGACACCACCGGGGGCAGCTCCAGCTGGTATGCACTGGTACTAATATAATCCCCTAGGACTGTGTCCATGAGACACAAGTGTGACATGTGAGGTATTTAAGGGGACACACCTGTTCTAGGCACAGTCCTGGGCACTGCGTGCTTAGGAAATGGGAGGTTTTGGTGGAGCAGGAAGGACTTCCATTTCATCCACAGGAGGGCTTTTTGTTCTTCCTCCCCAGCTCACATTATTTTATAAGTCCCTAATATCCTGCACTCATGTGGCCTGTTAGCACTAGGCTGTTTCAAGGGCCAGGATAGTGTTTGCATCTGAATTTTTTTTTTACCTTAGTGCGCAATTCCAGAGTGATTAGCATGAGAGAACAGCTTCTGGACTGAGTGATGATTTGGGTGTAACCACTCCCAAGAAAGGGCAGAGAATTTGGAGAATGTCGTCTATGTGTAGGGCTGGGTTTTTCAGTCCTTTAGATGATTTAGATTTCATGTTGCATTTACTTGTATTTTATTATAAGATTTCTGTCATGCAATTTGGAGCAGTAAAACACATAAAACTGATATAAACTTAGCAAATTTTGTACAAAAATATTTTTGTCCCTTTGCTTTGAAACCTCTGACTGTCTTTCTTCTCTCCTATTACATCTCCATCCCCAAAACTGAGAAATGGCCATGTTTGATGGAGATGAAAAAGTAAGCAAATGCAAAATAAGTCCCAGAGCTGTGTAGTATAAAGAAATTGAACTGCCTAGATTTTTATCTCTTTTTAAAGTTAATTTGGCAGTTGTTTAGCAGTTGTTTTTCTTGTCGGTTCTTTTTTTTTTTTTTTTTTTTTTTTTTTTTTGGTTTTTGGTTTGTTTTTTTTTTTTTCCATTGAAAAGGGGATGTATTAAGATGAAGAAAAAAAGCTGCAGAGTTTGCCATATGACTTGATTATAGCTATTGCTTTTTTTGTCTTTCAAGTAGAATGATTTTTTTCTCTCAGACTTCTTTTTATCTGCTTTTTTGGATTCATTGTGGAATCTCCCATTTTGCCTTGGTCCCACCTTCTATGCCACTTCTTTCCACATATTCTAGCCTGTGGTGTTTGAAGGGCTTGTTGATATGGGACAGCATCTGGGTTTGGGGCCAAGATTTCTCCTGTACCCAATAGATGGTTATGTGAAAAAAGCAGCAACTGGAGGGCCTTTCCCTAACATCTTGGCTTTAAATCGAAGTTGCCAGTAAACATCCAGTATGCCAGCAGGTTTTGAACTAACAGTGGCTGGTGGAAATATGGAAGACAGAGTGAAAGGCATATTTTGTTTTGGAACTTGGTTAGTTTTGGCAGTTACCTTAATCTTTTCTGTAAAAGCTCTGAATTCTGAGGAAGGTGAGCTGGAATAACCAGACCCTGAGGGGACATCATATTCTCCTTTTCATAAGTGAAATGTTGTCGACAAGGGAGGAGGCCCTGGGACTGGAGATTCCTTGGCTCCAGCCTCACCTGGCCCATGGGATAGCCTCACTGCGAGCAGGACATTGACTCTCATGGCATGGGGATGTACATCTGGAATCTTGTTAATCCTTATCTGAAAGGTGCCTGCAGTATGCCTAGGGCCTTCCTGTCTGCATAGATGAGCAGAACTGCTGACTAAAACCCATGGTTTTTAGTCTCCACATGCTGGTATTCAGTTTTGCCAGCCCCAAAGTCTGAAATGCATTTCCTTCCTTGGGGGCAGATACTGGTTTCAGTCTTGTGTAGGCACATTTTTGTATGGATTAATGTGAAAATACCTTTGACTACGACACTGTGAAGCAGAATATCCCATTGCAAGGGAAGACTCATCCACAGCTAGGTGTGGTGCCCCCCCAAGACTTGGTGTAGCTCTTTAACTCTGCACATCACCAGATTTTGCTGCACAGACACAGCCCTAAGCAAGATGCGGCCTCCCGAGCCTTGCTAGCTGGTGATGTTGGGCTCTCTCCCACCCCTGTCCCTGCTGGATTCTCAAAGACTTAATCAGCTTCCAACTAAAACAGGAATTTATTCAGTTTCTTTCTGTTTTTGGTTCCTTAACTTCACCCCACTGCAAATTGTCCCTGCTCAGTTGTTTCCAAATACTAGCATCTCTAGTGAAGGGGTTATAAATTGCTAATTTAAAGCCTGCAACAGGATAATTAACTAACCAGTTTGATGTAAATGGCTTAATGGGGCTTTACTACCCCCTTTGAACTTAAAGTAGCACTAAAAAGTAAACTGTAAATACCTCCAAGGAAAGTATTGGCATGCTTGGATGTGGGGCTGCTAGGTTTCAAGGAACAAGCCTGCTGGACTTGCCAGGAATCCAGTGGCCTTGTCTGACAGCAAACTTGTCAAAGGGCTGAGAGGACCAATCAGGCATCCCTTTGGAAGGGCTCTGCTATTTACCTTAGCTCTTCAGGAAAGGCATAAATTCTGATATATCAGGCTTTCAAACCTGCCTTGCCTGCTTTGGAAAATTTAAATCACAGTTTAAATGCAACTGTAATGAATTTCATCAGGCTGGATTGAAGAAAAAAAAAAAAAAGCCCTGAGGGGGAGGCAGCTACTAGAGTCCACCCAAATTTTCCTGGAGTTCTATTTGCATTAAGATCTTCTGGCAAGTCTGGGCAGAAAAGAGTATTACATTTTATTTAAGACCTCTTGTTATCCACTGAATCTGCTGAGACAACACCCTGCAGCCCTGCAGCAGGGTTTCTGATGCATTTTGAAGATTTTTGGAAGAACTTCCAAACTTCCATTCTTGCTGGGCTGTTAGAAAGTTCCAAGGGAGGAGGACAGCAAATATTAAGCATCTAAAATGATGATCACTACAAAGGGGTGATCACTACAAAACGATGATCAATACAAAGCTATTTCTTCCCAGCACCACCCCACCAGCTGACCATGGTGCCTTCCAGGCTTTTATGGCAGATCTTTTGGATTTGCTTCCCTCACAGGAAGGCAAAAGGGCATTCAGGGAGAGTGTGTGGCAGCAGGAAGAAGTCTTGTGTTTGGAGGGGGGATTCTTCTCATCAGGATTTTCCAATTTTTACCCTCAACAAAACTTTAGATTATTTATTCCTCAGTGATTACTATGAATAGTAGAATAATGAAAAAACAAATGAATAAAAAAGCTTTTTCATATGAGGAAAATAAAATTCACTCAAAAAAAAAAAGTGGATTATAATAATCATCCCTTCTTTCAAGTGAGAGGTGCTCTGAGTTGGGGCTTCTTTCTGAAGTTCTGGTATGCTTCACATAGCTTCTAAAAATCATATGGAAGTTTTATAAAAGTAATAATAAACGTACATAGAAAAAAGTTAGCAAAAATTAGTTTCATACACTTTTTGTTTGAAAACCCACCAAACCTGATACCCATATTTGATTTTTTTTGGTTCAAGATCAACAGAAAATATGAGCAGTAATCCAGGGCCAGCACTATTGAAGACTGCTGCTAAAGAATGAACAAATCATGTGTAACAGTGCTTTCTTGACCTTCCCTCTGTTTTTATAAATGCACAAAAAATTAATCATCACTTTCTGGCTACTGCACATAATAGAAAGTTGTGTGAAATTAGAATATAATGAAGACAAATGTTAGAGTGCTGTCTGCTACAGGGTCTTGGGTGTGTTCACTGAATTGCCTTCTACTTAGAGAAGGGCTGGAAAATCCAAATCCTTTGCCAGCATGTCAAAACCAACCTTTTGAAAGGATGTGGTGGTTGTACCAAATCACCTTGTCTGTTTGAAAGCAAATACATAGTTCTGGAACTATCTCTGCAAGGGCCAGCATTGTCACGTGCAGCTGGGCTATATTACATAAATTTGATAAATTACCATATAGCTTTTTTTCTATGGGCGAGTGCCTGCTATTTCTCCTCTGCACAACTTGAAAAGGGTTTTTATGTGAGCCTTCTTACTCTGAGGTAGCAGAGACAGAAAGCCTACAGAAGAACAGTCTCTTAGACAATGGATGTATTCTACAATATTCTACAGTGCAGGATCCCTGTGGTAAGAAGAATGCCATCAATGCTACAAATTCAAGTTCTTCACACGTGATGACTACTATTTGCTTTTGGATTTGGGGGTTGCATTTCCTGTTGCTAAAAAAAAACCAACTACCACGGTGTCTGCCAAGAAAATGCATGAAGGGAACAGGTTAATCCCAGATTAGTTGACCTGATGAGTCAGAGAGAGTAGATGGCATCAAAACGCACCGCGTCATATGAGGAAGATGAAGCATGTGTCTTGTCAAGTTCAAGAACCTCAAGAGGTGCATGTTTTGGAGCACCTGCACTATGCCATAACAATACTACGATTTATTTAGCCCTTCTCCAAGAAAGAATTGAATACGGCTGAGTAATGTGCATCCAAGGGCATGAGACTGAATACGGGTGTTTGGGAGAGCATAGTGCCAGAAGAAAGGTTTTATTCCAAACATATCCACACTAAGCACACTTCTAGCATCACATGGGAGTCTTGATGCTGGTTATCTTAGCGGATTCTGCTGAAAGTGATAATGATACGTATTTTTTTCCTTCCAGTCTAAGTTCCAGCATCAGTGCTGTGGCTGTTAGCAGCAGTTTGCACGTTTTACTCCTTTGGCCAGATCCCGATCATATTTATGGAGCTGTTAAACTGCTGAGTTGCTGCATCTGTGTAAGGGAGGTTGCAGTCCCTCTGGCTGTTTTGGTTTTGCTGCTTTGGTTCTGTTTGTGGGGTTTTTGTTTGCTTGTTGTTGTTGTTGTTTTGTTTTTTCCTTGTCAATTTCTTGCTGATAGGGGAGAGCTTTGTGGGAAGTGATTTAGCAAACTTTTAAAATAGCCTTCTAGTGTTTTTTTAAAACTGTTGCTCAAGGTTTTAAATATGTGAATTCTCCTTTTGAGTTCTCATCTCAGTGCTTATGAGACCTGCCAGTCAAGCCTAAATATTGCACAAGGTGTGGCCACATTTGTATTCTCAGAGCTCTCTGGAACAGACACTTGGTACACCTGTGTCTCCTGATAGTTTCAGTACTGTCACAACTTCACCCCTCATGCCTGTTTCTCTGGTACCTCCTGTTTCTCCCAAGGTTATCTGCTATGAATATAATCTTCTCCAGCTTTTCAGTCCCTCACACCCATCTTGAAGAGAATAATTACCAAATGAGAAGGTTTTGATAGTGCTGAAAGAAGGAAGGTGATCCAGCCTGCAGTTCTCTTTTAGACTTGTTTCTGACAGGAAGTAAATGCACAAATGACGTAGCAATTTCCTTATGTGACACCTGTGAAGTAAATAGCTTCTGAAATAATTAAACCTAAGTATTTAAACATTTTGATAAATCATGGGTTTAAAATCTGTAAAATTTTTCCAACTGTTCTGGATCCACAGTTCCATGCTGAGAAAGAAGGCTGTGGGGTGAACTCACTGCAGTCTTTCAGTACCTAAAAGGAGCCTACAAACAGGAGGGAAGTCAACTCTTAAAGGGTAGATAATAGCAGGACAAGGGGAAATGGTTTAAAGTTGAGGGAGGAAAGATGTAGGTTGGATGTCGGGGGAAGTTCTTAACCATCAGAGAGGTGAGGTGCTGGAACAGCTGCCCAGAGAGGCTGTGATGCTCTGTCCATCCCTGGAGGTGTTCAAGGCCAGGTTGGATGGGGCCTGGTCTAGTATTAAATGGGGAGGTTGGTGGCCCTGCACATGGCAGGAGGGGGTTGGAGCTTCATGATCCTTGAGGTCCCTTCCAACCTGGGCCATTCTGTGATTCTGTCTTAATCTCAGTACAAAATCCAGTTGTTCCTTAACTATTGTTGGCCTGTAGGAGGTAACTGGAGTCTATCATTCACTTGTCCAGAAACCAAAACTGTCTTTACACCAAGCTTTGGATGATGCAGCTATCATTCAGGGTGTGACAAAGAAGCCAGAGGATACACAGTGTTAGAGTGATCATAAACCTGAAAACATTCATAAAATGAGTAGAGAAAAAAGGCAGCAAGTAAGGGTTTCAGGTGATTATGCCAACTTTACTATGCTTTAAACTAACTTGCAGCATGCCAGGGCTTAATGTAGTATAAATCAACAGAAATGAAAAAGAATCTGTCTCTAAAGACTATGTGATGCAACTGGTGAGCAGCACATCAGATATTGAGGTGCTCTGCATATAGTAAGTGCCTACAGATACAAATGCTGTGTGAAGGAATCATTAGTGACACACACATACATGCTGGCAAACTAAACTGTATTTGGTGGGAGGATAAGACTCTCCTACAGCTTTTAACATCATCCTTATCGTGATCATCTCATGATAAAATATTAATTTCTCCAGCGTGAATAAAAGCATAACACACCTCCCAGATAATCTCTTAAAATAAAAACAGACTGATGCATCAGAGTAAACCATGTTAGAAGAACTGGCCTCATCCTACAGCATTAATACCCAGAGTTCAGAAATGGGAGCAGCCCATTGTACTTTGTCAGGTCTTACAGCCACCTCTTTGCTTTACTCTGACAACTATTTACTTTCACTAATACTGTCCTTTGTAAACTTTGTGCTTTATGAAGTAAGACAAGTTTCCTATTTTAATGCAGCTATCATCTTGTGTGATGATAAGGGGTGCAGATTGTCCCTTGGGTGTTCGTAAATAGCATGAGTTTGATTAGTGTTGGGTCACAGAATCACAGAATGGTTTGGTTGGAAGGAGCCTTTAAGATCACCTAGTTCCAACCCCCTGCTGTAGGCAGGGACACCTCTCTCTAGCCCAGGTTGCTCACAGCCCCATCCAGCCTGGCCTTGAATGCTTCTAGGGAGGGGGGCATCCACAACATCACCAGGCAACCTGTTGCAGTGTCTCACCACACTCATAGTAAAGAATTTCTTCCTAATATCTAGTCTAAATCTATCCTCTTCCAGTTGAAAGCCATTTCCCCTCATCCTTTCACAACATGCCCTTATAAGAAGTCCCCCCCAGCTTTCCTGGAAGGCCTCTTCAGGTACTGGAAAGACCTCCTGCTGTAAGGTCTCCCAGAACCTTCTCTTCTCCAGGCAGAAGAGCCTGTCCTTGTAGGGGAGGTGCTCCAGCCCTCTGATCATTTTTGTGACCCTTCTCTGGACCTGCTCCAGCAGCTCCACGTCCTTGTGTTGGGGTCCCCAGAACAGGATGCAGTACTCCAAGCAGGGTCTCACAAGAGCAGAGCAGAGGCACAGAATCGCCTCCCTCAACCTGCTGGTCTCACATCCCTTGATGCAACCCAGGATATAGTTGGCTTTCTGGGTTGCAAGCGCACACTGCCAGCTCACGTTGAGTCTTTAATCAGCTGATACTCCTAAATGCTTCCCAAGGTTACTCTCAAGCCATTCTCTGCCCAACCCATATTTGTGCTTGAGTCCTTTCAAACCTGGGGCTCTTTCTTTTTTGTAACTTTTCTATTCAAGTGCTGAAATAAGGATTTTTACACCTTTGTCTTAAAGGCTGGAACAGTGTGGGCATTCTTTTGCTTTGCTTGCTGTGAAAGAGCAACACCTAAGTAGAGTTCCAGTGAAGTGACTGCTGCTCTGTATGAGTTTAATTGATTGCCTTTGCTTGTCCCTCTGTCACTACAAATCTTGGGTTTGGATGATGGCAGCGGAGAGCCAGCTTGAGTGTGTGTGTGTGTGTGTTTGCGTGTTTTAAATAAACAATGGAACAGCAACTTCAATGAAGTGTGAATGGTGTTAATTTGTTATAGTCTTGCCTTCTGGCAGTGTTGAGTTAGAAGCTGAACAGTCTGGAACTGATGAGAGAGTTGCTGGTTCTTTTGCTATGAGGTGTGTGTATGGTTCAGTATGGTGTGTTCAGGGGGTCCTGTCCTGAGGAGCTTCCAGATTACATGGTAAAAGTACATGCACAGGCTGCTAATCTCCTTTTCAAAACCAAATCCTTGGGCAGAATTACCTTTTTCTCTGATTTGCCCATCCCCTTTCACTTTTTTTTTTTTTTAATGGAGAAATGTCTTGAGGCTTGATTTATGATAAGAACCTACAATCTGTGTGTTTTGAGAAGTGCCAGAAAATCTTCGACACTGACAAGAATACTGCATAGAGAAGGAAAGATACTTTGCATTGTTTCAAAGTTTTCAACATCCCATAATGCTGGGTCACCTTTTGTAACTGCCTGGAGTTGTAATCACTGAAGCTGATAAACCCTATGACAGAGAAGGCTGGATAAAGTGCAAAAGGTGCCATATTTAAGGCATTGATTATTTGTGTTAAGGACAACTGCTGCTGCTATATCCACAGGCACAGATGAAATAAGTGAATGAAATTTGGTCTTGTACAAAAAAAATGAGATGGCAAAGTTTGTTTCTGAGCTCTCGGCATCTGGCATATGGCAAGAGAGATAACATTTTGGTCCAAGGCTTTTAGTGCCCATGTCCTCTCTGCACCCCTTGGCCTGGAGCTTAGTGTAATCTACTGCAACAAGTTCCCAACATTAGCACTATGCAGATGCTCCTCCACAGACTGCTTCTAACTGCAGAAAAAATTGCTGAGTACACACAAGAAATAAAAATAAGCAGGCCAATTGGGAGGATCTTTCTCAGACTCTCCCATTTCTTCCAATGCTGTGAGGCCCTGTTTGCTCTAACAAACCCTGTTGATGGGTCTGAGTCACAACAGCTGGTGGATTTAACACTCTTAGCTATCTATCTCATCCCTGTCCTGGAGATCCCTCTCCAGTCACAGGGACAGTTCAAAGAACTGTGCACTTGTTGCAGAATTGCTTCATTTCACAACCCAACTATCAGCTTGTACCCGTGGTGACTCAGAGACCTAAAGCTGTGCTGCAACTGGAAGGTTGCTGTAAAACAGGCTCTGTTAGAAAAGGGTCATGACATTCCTTCTCCAACACAGTGTGCTCTTGCTCCCAAAGCAATGTCCAGCACACAGCTACCACCCCATGCACCACCTGTGAACCCTGGCCTATCACACTGAGGAATAGATCCCAAGGTTTAGGACCTTTAGCATCTTTTCATTCCATGTAATTCACTGAGGTATAGATTCTGCCTAAAACTCTCAAGGATTAGCTGGAAGGCAGCAGCAGTCCTTTAATCACATCCTAAATTCTTGCATTGTGAAGAGAAAATTCTATGCACCAATGCTCAAAGGTAGGTGGGAAACAGGAATTTTGCATACCACAGGGCCTGCACCTGCTGAGTGCGTACAGATACTATTCCTCTTACGTGGACTGAGCTACTTTACTGAATATGTGGGTATTTTATTGGAATAAGGAGTCATTAGATCAGCATCAGGTATGCCTGTCTCACTTGTAATGCAGTATCAAGCCAGGGCTGAGCCTTGTCAGCTGTTGCAGGGCTGCAGGAGCACCCAACATCTACTGCTTCTGAGCCTTTATGTGTTTTGTGCCACTGCTATGCTAAGTTCAACTGTACTCTGCAGATTTGCCAGAAATTTTAGTGCCTGGCTCTGCCTGACAACATCTCTGATGTCTATGCTTTTCCTTTCTCCTCCACGTATAACGTTTTGGAAGTCTTTGTGTCAATAGTGAAAATAAATTTATAATATACAAAAGCTCTGTTTAGGAATTGCAGGAAATTTCATTTCTGACTGCAGCTCTAGTAGCAGAAAACACCTCTGTGTTAAGCAGTTCTCTGCTAATCTCTGCCCTAGAGGGAAAACACAACCATAGAGAAGAGTTTCTTGCTTCACAGTAGCAGGAATTACTGTAATCTGGATGTAAATCTGCACTAGAACTACTGTCTCAAAACCAGTCCAATAAATACCTTAATGCAGCATTCAGTCTTTCTCAAACTGAGTACTGCCACTATTGCTGAGTGTTTTGCAGAGCCCTGATGCTGCAAGTGCAGCCAGGAATGTGTTGCTTTTATGCAAGGTGTGTGCTCTTGGAGAGCGGGAGCTGTGGTCTGTATTTCAGCAAATGCTCTTGGTTCAGTACAGCCCAGGTCAGGAAGCAAACACATTTCACTTCTTCACTGTATTGACAATATTTAAAAATCTACAGTATAGAGCATTCAAAACAGGACAATCTGAGTACGAAAGCTCTATTCTTATGGAAGGGATTAAGTAACAGAACTGTGAGGATAAGTTTGCAGATAGGAATGATGGGATGTGTCTGAGCCCAGCAGATGTCCAAGAAGAATCAAGACCTCCTCATTTGGTGTCCTTTTCATGAAAACACTTCCAATTTGCCATGCCACTGCTGTCCCTTACATTCACTCTCATACAGATAAGATTCACTGCTGTCAGTCTTTTCCATTCAGCCTTTTAAGGTTGAAATGGTAATCAGTATTCTTCTAACTTTTTAAATGTAAGATTTCCATTTGCAGTAGCACAGATGGAGACATGTGGCCATCAATGTGATATGAACTATGCAAAAGTCCTGTCTTAAATCCCTGCGAGGCTGCAAGTTTATTTCTTGGTGGTTTTTACCTGCTTCGAGCAACAACAATTGTAAGGAGAGGCCTGTGCTTAGCATCTTTCCTGAGAATGTCCTCCTTGATAATGCTGCCAGAGCTGACTGCAGAGACTCTTGGAAGAGGACGATATGCACTGCAGAGGATACCCTAGGTTTAACAAGCTGTGTGCATCAGTGGGATGTGCTTTTTTTGGCATGAAAAGGATGTTGTTCTTCTTTTGGGCAGGGAAGGGTGGAATCGTATGTCTTAAGTTTCATGACTCTCATATGAGCTGTAGTCCACTACGAATCAACATCATTTCCAGTCTCCAAGAGTGGATAATAAAGTTATTAGTGAAGCATCATTATAATCAGGAGGGTTCAATATTCTCTTTTCCTCCCTCCCTCCTTGCTCCACAGATGTAACAAAAGCCAAAGGACTCAGCCTGGATCCATGCCATAACATCAGAGATGTTATAAGAGAAGGATTTCAAGAGCTTGGGAAGGGGAACAGGGAAAAGGAAACAACATGAAGGATCAGCATTTAAGTACTATTTCCATTGTCTGTATGTGGGTAACAAGACCGTGAAGCTCTGGCACCATTTTTTTTTTTTTTTTTTCCATTACAGAAGCATTTCTAATGGTGATATTACCTGCCTGTATTTCTAGGCAGTAGGGAAGCTGGTGCAGATAGCCTGGGATCTGCTGTTCTTGGATATGTGTTCCCTGGTACCCCTGAAACTCAGTGCCATTGGAGTCCTGAATGGAGGTGGACAGAGCAAGTCATCAAGGAAAAGTGCAGAAGTCTTCTGCTCTTTCTGTCACAGATCAGCTCGGGGGAGATGGGTGGAGGGGAGGTTGTTTTCGTAGTTACATTTTTAAGGCAGATGGCCATTTTAAAATGTACGTTTCAATTTTGATTGCCGTTTTTTAATTGCATTTAACAGCGCCTGGTTCTCCATTCTGCATCCGTGCAGCCACGTTCTATTGATGGCCTGTTGTGATTTCAATGGAACATCATGGGATGTACCTGGCACGTCGGGCAGCACTGGATGGAGGTGCCTTTAGCCCAATGTACCTGGCATGGTAAGCGGCAACCAAGTGGTTAATCTGCATTGTACTGCTCGTAGTCTTGGCTTTTATAGCAAGGTGTTCCTGCTTTGCTGCAGCCTTGCAATTACTGGAAATCACTTTGCTCTCCTGATGTTAGTGCTTTCATGCACACAGGGCCTCTATCCTCCTCACCCACGGACATCTCCATTGCCTATACAGTTTGCCATGCAGCGGGGAAGGAACTAGCCATGTCAGGCTCTGATTGTTACTATAGGACAGGAAAAAGAAGGACTAGGGACATCGTTTGACTCTATCTTCTCTCCTTTTTGGGTCAGACGCTGGTAGCAGTTGAGCATGTACTGCCCACGTACAAAACGTCCAAACATTGCAGAACAAAGGTACCAAAGAGGTGCTTGTGACCATATCCCAAGCTTCACCATTTCTGCGGGCGTCTTGTAAATTGCTTGAGGGAGACAGGATGGCAGTTCTATCTGGCAATAAATGGAATGTAACAAACAAGATAAGGACCACTTTATGCTTGCTGATATGGTATCCTCTGTGAAATAATCCTCCATTCTCTTCCTTTCCATGTGTACACTTGCAACAGCAGCTGCGCATCCTGCTTTCTCCTGCATGTTGCTTTCTCTCCCTTCCCCAGTTCTGCAGACCTATCCCCTGTAACTTGACATGTTGGTCCTACCTATTTTGAAGTGTGAGATACTCTAGTGTGAAAAACAAGGGTGCTGCATCCAGTTTTCTGCTTCTCAAAGACCATCTCAAAGAGCTTTTGCTGTTCTAATGCGGATGATGACAAAGTGCATGTTCTTGCCTCTGCTTCAGTGTTCTGCTGTCTGCCTTCTCACAGGGGATAGAGAACAGTTTGAGCTAACACAGTTCATGCATTCCTGTCTGCCTCTGCTGCTCTGGAATGTGAATACATTCACAAGGTATGGGTTAATGACCTGCCAACTGCAGCTCCTGGGGGGAAGGTTAGCAGCCCTGAAAGACCACCTCACCAATACCTTGGGAAAATCCTGGAAGTAAGTTCTCTAGGGGGGTGGGGAAAGAAAGATCAGATGAGCCAGCGAACAGTAGGAAAGCTCTTCCTGCTAGGATTTTCCAGTTCTCTAAAAAAGTTAGTTCCTCTGAAACTGAAGGGTGAAGAATCCATGTTTCAGTTTCACCTAGATATGACAGTAGCTGGACACAGCATTTTTAGTGTTGGAAGTAACTTGGTGGGAAAAAGCAACAAAGAAAGCAATTGGTTTTGTTTGTCTTGTTCTTTCCCATGCTCACTATTGCATGTCTACTTGGTGCAGCAGAACTGCTTAGCAAGGAAGAGTCATAAGTAAGCAGGACCCTATTTTTTCCTAGATATATTATAACATGCATGCTAGGCTAATGCTTTATTGGCATCTAATTTGATACATCACATCTAATTTGTTTGCTGGTTTTATCCGCAGTACTGTTAGTTCACTGTTCAGGTGCTTGACACAAATCCTCTCCACGAAATGAGTGATCCCTTAAATCTGTTTTTGATTGATTCTTTGCTTCACTGTTGTTGCTTCTTAGAAGGTGAACAGTATTCAGACGTTAAAATCTATAACACGGGTGAAATCAGACAGTGTCTCCTACTAGAGGCTGCTAAGAGAACACACAATGTTTATTCAGGAATTACTTTTAGGAAAAGATTCAGGAATATTAAAGAGACTCAAATCTGTAATGAATATGTAGATTTTATACTATTTACAGGGAGTGAAGGGATTCTTCTTCTCACATACTTTGGCAACCTAATTTTCAGCGATTTCCAAAGTCATTACAGAAATTGAGAGCAAATTACGTTTTTCCTGCTTTGTAGTGAGAGCAGCAAAGCTCCTGGAGCTGTTGATGTGTTCTGCATGCTCTCCACGCGCACTCGATGACTGCATGCTCAAACCTGGGCACAGCAGCTCAGTTACTCAGCTCCTTCGGCATTACTGCTTGTGAAAATGCTTTTAGCTTGTGTAGCTTTGTTCAATGTGTGGCATTTGCTTGCAGCATTGCTGTAATCTGTGATTTGTGCTCTGTATTTTTCATATCTCTGCATGCGCTGTGTCGCAATGACATGGATATAGTGGAGTAGTGGAGAGCCTCAATCTTGCTTTCTTCCTTACTTGCACAAGAATACTTAAGCAAGTTCTGCTTTGAAAACTGTGTCTTGAATGACTGGGAAGCAACCTAAACCTGAAAAACTATCTCTACTGCTTTTTGATTAAAATCTTCTGTGATCCTGTTTAAATGCAAAGGAGTGAAATTTTGCACACCAAATTCAATACTGAAAGACTGTGACCCTTGGTTTTGTTGTTGTTTTTTATTTTATCGGAGAACTCCCTGTAAGTGGGGAATTTGTGGTTTTGTTTGTTTTTTTAATCTTCTTGCAGAAAACAAAAAAGGAAGGGTTCTTAAAAATTATACTGAAATACACAAAATATAAACCACTGTGGTTTTTCAGGGTCTTTCGGGGGCTTTTGTTGTTAATACTGGTGGTAATGTTGTGCACATCTTCAAGGTTTGTTAAGAACCATTCTCTGCAAACTGACGGATAGGAAGACCTTTGTAAGACTGCACCTGCCATTTGTTTGGGAAGATCTGCTCAGTTTTATACAGGACTTAACCTTGTAGTTATCTTTGATCCCACGCTTTCCACTAGAAGTGAGAACTTAGGAATGCCAGAGGTCAAGGAATAATGCATGCTTGTCCTTTTGCTAACAAGATTTCCAGCATTCCCCTACTCACAAAATGCATCACTGTTAAAGAAGGGTTTATAATTGGTCAACTCTGGAAAACATCTGGAATGAATTTATTTGTGTCCAGGACTGTACAAGATATATAAGTCAGGTATGCCAACAAAGGTATTCAGTCAAAGGTGTGCTCTCTGACCCACGTTGCTGTCCTGGTAAAAACCCTCAGTGGGCAATTTCTGACAAACTTTTATATATGGAGATCTAAACTTGGCTGAAGGTTTTGCCTGCCCTGTTCTATTATATTCGTCTTGTTGGGGTTGCTAAATCCATGTTACACTTCAGCTAACAAATTCAAATTTGACAGATGGTGTTGTACTGCTTAAACTTGATCGCTGCATTTAAAATCTACTATAGGTAATAACCTATCTCATACTTCTGTCCTACTGAAATTTTACTTTTGTAAAATTTGAGATGTGAGATAAATATAGATAATTTGAACAACGTGTACTATGCTAATTTTCCTGCTGCAGAACATACTGTGTTTTAATAATAACATTATCTTTCTCATAGAGTTCAGTAAAAAGCCAAATATAATTTTGGGGCTGCTTTCCCTGCAGGCTCACTACCTCATTACCTCATTTCAAGATCATTTAAGGCAGAAGGGTTCCCATTTGTAGCTGCAACAAGCCTTCACTTTTTGCAAAGGCTTAGACAAACATGTCTGCAGAAATTTCTAGACCTCTGCTTCAAGTGCCATACGAATGGTAAACAAGCTCACTTCTAGTTCAGGAACGCATATTTTTTTTATTAGTCTGTTCAAGAAAAAAATGCTGGCTATGATCTTTCCTTTCTCTTCCTGCATTTTCCTTATGGAACACTTAAAAATTATATTGAGGTATTTTGCATATTATATGCAAGGAGAAGCACTGTTACAGTTGTAGTGCAGTAACAGGTGGTCTCTTGCTACTGCTGAGCAGGATGCATTCATATCTAGAGACAGAGTGTTATGTTGCAAGCCAAGTTTTTGTCCGTCCCTATGAATATATGTTGGTGACCCAGAAGTAAGTGCTTTTACAGGCCTGATCAGCTAAAAGTGGGCATTCGGTGCCTCATTTGTTACTTCTTCCTTTTAATCAGCAGTTCTGGAAGAAAGCTACTACAGCCAGACGCACTGCCTGTGCACTGTAGCTCTGATGTAACCATCTCCAGTAAAACTTGTTTTTAAAGTGCTCAACGTAGTTCACTGCTGGTAATCCCTTTATGTTTTCAAGAAGCGGCAGAATGAATTTCTATGACAGAAACACTATAAAGAGAGAAGAAATAATTGTCTAAAACCGTAGCAAGCCTGTATTTCCTTCTTTGGCTGAGACCCTTTTTAAAGCCAGCCATCTTGGCAAGCAGTATTAATGAGCAGTGAATTCACCACTTAATGTGGATCCCATCCATTGTGGAATGGATAGGAATGGAACAGAAAAGCAGAACAGTCATTTTAGCTGTGGATCAAGGTGAAAAGCAACTGTGATCTGTGTGCACAGAACAAGGGCCACAAAATTCTACCAAATGCAAAGGCAAATTGCAGGCTGGTCAACCGAAAAAATGTGTCCTGTGGAAGAAGGGAGGCACCTGCTTGGCAGATTGTTCGGTAACTGCAGAAGTGCCAGTCTAGTGAGTCAGCAGTTTGGGAAGAAAAGCAGTTTACTTTTTGGTTGCTTCTTTCATAAAGAAAAATCCTTTTGCTGCACGGAAACAGATGACGTAAATTTAACGCCTTTCTGCAAAATGAAAACTTTTTATTCATCACCAGTCAGTAAGAATATAAGTAAGGTATGAAGGAGGCTTTTTTTTTTTTAAACTATGGAGGTATTATTCATTATTTCTTTTTCTTGAGTACACATACTTGACCCAGAGAGAAGATAAGCCTAGATCAGCTTAATGCTTTATCATTTGAAATCTGATGTGACAGAATGGAACACACAAACAATAAAAGCATTAAGTCAAGATGATTTTAAGAGAATAATCTTCATTTCTATGGATGTAGGGCCTGCTCCTCCATCAAAAGCAGAAATCTATTTCAATAATAAGATGAACTGGGAAAGAAAGGGAGAAGGGGAAAGATGAAGGTAGCTGTTTTATGTTTGAAGCTCAGAAATTACTTTAAATGAATTTTAAATTAACAGATAAATGCCCATTACAAGTAGAAGCCGACGCTTTCAAACAAAAATATCAACAATAACAAAAGAAACAAAATTAATCTTGGATTTCTGAATGCAGCCCCGATTTTAAATTCTAATTTCTACATGTTCTCATATCTACCAAATTTGCAGGTGGCAGTTAGTTTGGATCCTCCTTAAACCAACTGCTTAATAAGGGCCATCAATATAAATCAATATAAATATCTAAAATAAATTACACTGTACATACCATTAGTGAAATACATGAACTACACAGAGGTAACCACAATCTTACTCTCTTACCAGTATTTCAGGGTAGAGAGACTGCTATTTGAGATAGGTTACTCGAATTCTATTTGTTTAGACAAAAATCTTTCAAAATTAAGGCAGGAATTAACTTGAGAAAACAGTTTCAGATTGTTAAATATACTTGCTGGCATTTAGCTAGCTCAGCATCCTGAATTTCAGGCAGTCCAAGGTTGATTCTAGCACTTAATGTTAGTGGATCAGGATATGGACATTGCCTGGGGGGTGATTTTTAAAACAGCCCTTCTTAAGGAGATTTTCCATTGACACCTCTGTGTGATTAATTCCATCTCCACTGGATTCAGTTGCTAAATGTCATTTTCTCAACCTCAGAGCTGCTGGATTTTAATATGTTGTAAGACTTCATCATATTAAAGCCAAGAAACAAACTACATATTAAAGCAGGGAAGGTGAAGCTTATGCTAGTTATTTTACATGCTCAGATATACAAATGGCAGAGAGAGAGATGCTTTTTTCCCTTTCCTTTTTATCTTTCTCCTTATTCCCCCTTCAGATTTGTGTTGGGAAAAGCAAAAAGTTTTCCCCTATACCTAACTACTGTTTTCTCACTAGTGTCTTTCGAATAGCAATTCCAGCCAATGATGATTTCTTTTGTAAAAATCTGATTTTTGAGACTTGAAATCTTAGTGTGAGTAATACTTCTGTCCGTAATCCAGGAAGGATCACAGCTTGCAAGGCTACATCATACCCAGACCTCCATAGTCAGTGTCAAGTTGAACAAAGGCTGCACACTGTTAAGCCAGTCTATTAAATGTAGACATGTTTGAGTGGAAACAGCAGGTTCACACTTCCCATCATCCTGTTTTGCAGGTGGTAAAGTGAAGGTGAAAGGAAGAGAAGGTGGAGATGGAACTGCCAAATCATGCCAAACAACTGCTACTGCAGCTGAACCAGCAACGAGCCAAAGGTTTCCTCTGTGATGTGATCATTGTGGTAGAAAATGCCCTGTTTCGTGCCCATAAGAACATCCTGGCAGCCAGCAGCATGTATTTCAAATCCCTTGTCCTGCATGACAACCTGATTAACTTAGACACGGACATGGTGAACCCCACCGTGTTCCGTCAGATCTTGGACTTTATTTATACTGGTAAGCTCTTAACGACTGACCAGCCCGGTGAACAGAACTTCAGTGCTCTCCTCACCGCAGCAAGCTACCTCCAACTGCACGACCTGGCAGCTCTCTGCAGAAAGAAGCTAAAGCGGAACAGCAAGTCCTTCTCTGGCAAGGCCAGTGGCCTTGGTGTTGGGAGATCTGCCAGGACTCAGAGACTTTCCGCTGCTTCTGTCATTCAAGCTCGCTATTCAGGGTCAAATGAGGGGTTGAAGGGCTCCCATACAAAGGAGCTGTCAAAGGGAAAGCTCTCTGATGATGAGGTCTTTATCAGCAGCTCCAATCAAGAGAACTGTCACTCCTTAAGCAGGGGAGCCAGTAAGAATTGTGGTGGGGGTGGTAGTGCAAATGGGAGCACTGGTGATCAGGAGCTCGGCCTCGATTTGTCCAAAAAGAGTCCATCACTCCCAGTTGCAGCCTCTCACGATGACACACAGCACAGCGAAAGCCAGCATGGCTCTCCTCAATCTGCCTCAGCCCCTGCAGCCAACAGTGCCTCATCATTTGACGAGTCTGGAGTTGGAGCCCCTCACAGCATAGCGGACAGCAGTGACCCCATGGAGATGGATCTGAGCGAGGAGTGCCACCACTCGCTGACAGAGAGCAGCCAGCGCAAGGGCCTCCGGCATTCATCCCGTAAGAAGGAGTGGATCAAGAAAGATAATGCCTTTGACCGAAAGGACGGAGGCAAAGACAGGGATGAAGGCGAAGGGCTGCCCAATGGGATCTTGCTGGGGCCCTTGTCCAAGTCTGTGGAGCGGAGCCTGGCTGGGGCTTATGGTGCAGACCTGCCCTACTCGTGTAAGGAGGAGGTAGAAAATGGCAAGGAGAACAGTGATGACAGCGGCCAGAGTGAGAGCGAGAGTGGTGGGCATACCAGTGCCAACTACGTCTACCGACAGGAGGGATTTGAGCCAGTGGCGTATGGTGACAACCTGTATGTCTGCATTCCCTGTGGCAAAGGCTTCCCCAGCTCTGAGCAGCTGAATGCCCATGTGGAGACACACACTGAGGAAGACCTTTACATCAAGGAGGAAGGCACATATGGCGGCAAGGATGAAGCCGAGGATTTGTCCAACCCCAACCAGTCCTATTCTGCAGAGTCCCGGCCCTTCAAGTGCTCTGTGTGTGAGAAGAGCTACAAGGATCCAGCGACACTGCGACAGCATGAGAAGACTCACTGGCTGACGAGGCCTTTCCCTTGCAACATCTGCGGCAAGATGTTCACACAGCGGGGCACCATGACACGGCACATGCGCAGCCACCTGGGGCTCAAGCCCTTTGCTTGCGAGGAATGCGGGATGCGCTTTACCCGGCAGTACCGACTGACAGAGCATATGCGTGTCCACTCAGGAGAAAAACCCTACGAATGTCAACTGTGTGGTGGGAAATTCACCCAGCAGCGCAATCTGATCAGCCACCTGCGAATGCATACCTCTCCCACATAAGCCAAAGACTCCAGAATGAGCTTCGAGCCCATCCGCAGTGATTTACCTTTCTGTAAGACTTGCTGCTTAAAAAAAACAAAAACAAGCAAACAAACAAAAAAGGGGGCAACTCCCCATACTCTGTTCAGTCATGGGAGGCCTAAACAAATGTAGCTTTAACATTTTTTTAAAAGTTGTTTTCCCTTAAAAGAAAAAAAAAAAAAAAGGTCCACAGCCAAGCTGATGCATTTAGTCCAACTCTCCCTCAAAATCTTGGTGATCTAGCATGAAATGTCACTTCTTTCCATGTGCACTGACTTCACTGTCATTTTGGGAATCTGAAGCAAGAAGGAGGACCACAGGGAACTTTTGTTCTCTGCTGGATCCAGCCTCCCTGCCTCCTTCCTATGTGATGCTGTGGCCCTAGTTAAGTCCTCTCTTAAAATGAAACTCAGTAGGGTATTTCTTGCCATTCAAAAGAAAATAGCATACATCTATGAAAAAACATTGCATTGCCCTCACAAACACGGAAACTCTGTCTGTGGACCATCTTGCAGGGTTGGCAGCCCTTTTGGATGCTGTAGTAAAGCCAAAGCAGTGATGGAACCCACCACCCACCCTGCTGGGCTGGCCATGGTGGAGACAGCCATCTACCTAGGCATGCAGTGCCAGGGTGCTTTGCTTAAAGAGCTGGTGATGCTTTCCTTACCATCCCTCACTCATTTGGTTTTAATCTCTATCCTTGGCACACGTAACCACATACCACCTTTTCCCACAAAACATGCAAACCTCTTCAGCCTTACCCATGACTGAACCAGGGACTGGATGCCCTGAGAATTTTTCAGTGAGCAGGGGGTCGTCTTTACTTTTCTAGTAGTTTCGTATGAATATTCTTTGCTTAGAGGTACTTTTATTAAAGGAAAAACCATTGTAACGTTTATGTGAATGTTTGAACTGGAAGGTCTGAGGTTAATTCTATGGTGGGTGGGTAGGGAGGGGGTTTGATGTAGGCTGGACTTGCTACAAGTTCCTTAGGTACTTTTTTATTATTGTTTATTTTATTTTTTTTGTGTGTGTGTGTATGTTTTTAGCTTTCCTCCCTCACTAAAGAACAAGTCTGTGTGTACAGACTTGTTACCTTTGCTACCTCTTGAATTCATGAGAACAATAAGATGGTTAGTGAAAGATTAGGCATTTTTTTTCTCTTATTGTAAGTAATTAAATGTATAAAGGTAGAAGCTAAATTAAATTAAGGGATTTTTACCACCCTGTCCTTCCATCAAGTCAGCTAGAGAAATGTTAAAGCAAAGCTTGGCCAAAGACAAAGCAAAAAATATGCTGAGCCAGAAGCTGTGCTGGCTGCTCAGCCTGGCTCGTTCGCAGTCTCTTGGCTGTCTGTAGTCACTTTTAGATAAAAGAAGAAAACTTCTCTGAGTTTTCTGGGCCCTTTCCAGCTTTGTTTATTGAATCTGGATACTATGGGGAGAGGAAAATGCCCCCCTCATCTTCCACTCCCCCAGCACATCTGGGTCAGTCTGTAAACACCTGGCAGGACAGAGGGTGAGGGCATAGCAGTCTATAATTTACTAGAATCCAGAGTGCAATAAGGTGGAGGAGAGGAGGAAAAAGCAAACCAAAGTGTTTCATATCCTCCTTTTTACACAGTTTAACACACGCACACAAAAAGAAAGAAAAATGAAAAGAAACAAAATGTTCTTGCAACATCTGCATAAGACATCACAGCCAACAGCTGCTATTGGTTTAGGAGAAGAGACAGAGAACTCAGCCCACCAATTCTTGGCCCCCTTGACTTTGTTGGCGTGACCTTGTGGAAAGCTATGGCTTATTTCAAGCCTCCTGTGACTGTGGTGGTAAAAATTCACAGCCAGTAGAATCATCCCTTCTGAATTGAGAAGTTTACACTTGTATATTTTCTCTCTCCTTTTTTTTTTCCCACTCAAACCAGTATAGTCTCTGAATAGGGTTTACCAAACCTCACATTTTATCTTTTTTTAAAAAATAAACTTTTTTTTTTTAAGTTTTGACCAAAAAAGAAAGAAAGAAAGAAAAAGAAAAAAAGTGAGCATGTTTGTCTAAAACTAAGAAATATAAGCTTCTTTTTTTTGCTTCTTTTTTTTTTTTTTTGTTAAGATGGACTAGTCCAAAAGAAGTTTTTGGGTCAGTTGAATGAACTGAGGAAACTGGAATCCAGGCTCCAAGCAATAGACTAACTGAGCTGCGCCTTGGCCTGGTGTCACATTACAGGGAACACGCTGCCCCTCTCCTGCCCGCTCTGCTGTGCTGTTTGCTCGTGCTATTGTCTGCCTGCTCTGGCCCCACTGTGACTTGGGGCATGAGGGGAGCACGGACTTTTCATTTCTCATTGTGCTGAGGCACGCTCTTTTCTTCTGGGGGGGGCTAGGTGTGTTTTTAGTGTCTTTAGCACTTCCACATTTGAATTTATATTGAATTTTTCTTCCCTCAGTTCCCAGCCAACCCCCTCCCTAAGAACATCCCCAGAATCATCTTTGAAAAGAGGGAAGGCCTTGCCATCTACCTTCTTCTCGAAGTAAGTCCCAGAAGGGCTTAAGGACAGCCATACAAAATTAGTTCCAAGGCACTTTCACACTGCCTTCACCTTCCCTCCAGCAGCCTGAAAGCTGAGCTCAGTCTCATGCTGCCTCTGGCTGCTGCCACAGCAGAGCCTCCTTTTCTGCTGGCTGGCTCGGAACTCACCAAGTCCCGATTTTGACAATTATCTTTAGCTCTCCTAGTGAGAGACGTCGCTGGCAGTAAGCTCTGCCTCTGCAGTAGGTTTTGGGCACGATTTTCCCCCCTTTGCTCATAGCCCCACAGTTTGTTGTGGTGATGGGGTAAGTGGGAGGGCAGCTGTGCAGAGGCCATAGGATGCAGCTGGAGCTGGGGCTGCCGAGCCAAGGCATGGAGCACCCACAGCTCAGGGAAGCACAGTCAGATCCAAAGTGGGCAACCAACCTGCTCCCCCTCATTTAATTCCATTTTTACAAGCATGCGTGTGAGTGATGTAGCTTCTCCTTCCCCTTCTAGGTACCTTCTT
Organism: Centrocercus urophasianus; assembly: GCF_019232065.1. Classification (NCBI taxonomy): domain Eukaryota; kingdom Metazoa; phylum Chordata; class Aves; order Galliformes; family Phasianidae; genus Centrocercus; species Centrocercus urophasianus. The sequence goes on from NW_024884867.1 coordinate 12,281,628, forward strand.
CATTTCTTTCTTAAGCTTTGAAAATCATTTTGAAATTTCAGGACCCAATGCTTTTTTTTTTTTTTTCCCCAGAATGGCTTTTTTACTTTATCCCTCTCCCCCAGCACTTAAACAATACGACTAAAGTCTGTGTACAGCAAGAGTATTGTACAAAAGGAAATTTTGTTCTTTTTTCAAGTAGCTGCGTAAAGTTGTGTTCCGTAGATTGAGTATAAACATTTTCCAAATTGTGACAGTAATAATGAATAACTAATAATACTCAAAACTTCAGGGATTGTTTAAGGCCTGCTTGGGGCCTGAACACTCAACTGCATTTGTACGACATAGTATTGTATCAAACATTTTTCTGTATTTTAATGAGAAAGCAAAACACTAGTTTCATATTTAAGATTTTAAGAGTTTTAGGGTGGGGGGAGGGAGTTGCTTTTTTTTTTTCAAGATACACAGAGAGCCTCAAGAGGAATAAAACATTAAAGAGAAAAAAAAAAAAGAAAAAGAAAAAAAAAGAAAGAAAAAAAAAAGAGGCCTGGCAGCTTAAGCATATGCTTTAGTCACTTAGTTCCAGAATGTTTTCGGAGTAACAGGAAAAAAAAAAAAAAGATAAAATAGTGAAAGTTGTATAAAAAATAAGCTCATACCCAAATTCACGAAACTATTTTTTAAACCAAAGCACATTTGAATGAGTATGGAACCTCACTTGGCTCAGAAAAGTACTAATATATTTATCTCATTGTTTACATAAACTTTTACAGTTTCAGACCTCAACAGATCTAGGGGCCAGTCAAAATTAATCTTTGTTTTTTCCATTGGTTTCTCTTCTGAAGGCTATTGCAGATTCCCCAATTCGGGAGGGGGGAACTGCAAGCCAGCCTGCATTCCAACACTGCTCAGTGAGGGTGGGGAGGGAGAGCAGTCAGAACTATGGCACGTAGGTTTAGGACTTTTTGTCTCCAGCCCATGAGGGATGCTGCTGTGCAAGGCCCAGGCCCTCATACTGCGCAGGCTCAGCTGCTAAGGCCCACAGCCTGCAGCCATGGGGAGCAGCCAACTTCTTCCTCAGAGGACCTTGAGTGGGAGGGTGGAGAAGCCCCAGGAGAGCGTACAGGGATGGGAGAAGTTTTGGGGATCAGAGAAGAGTGTTGTCAGAAACGAGGGAGCTGCTATACCCAGCTCATCTCCCTCGGGCTAGCAATCACTGAGCTAGGTTTAGCTGTTTTCCTGCCCTTACTGCAAGACCTCCAAAACCAAATTCCTGGCAAAAATAAATGAAAGCCCAGCTCTGTGCATTTGGGGAAGTTAGCAGGAGCCACAAAGATCACAGAAAACACCAAAGAGCTATTGACACGCAGCTTCTGTGAGGCTCTGTGGCTGCTGATGTGGAAGAATATGCACAACTCTGTGCCACGCTCTGCGTCAGCATGGGCTGCGCAGAGGCGGCATCTCCCTGTGAAATGCAGTGGTGGCCAGGGAAGCTTTACTGGTCTGGGGTGAGGGCACGAGTGCAGACACGTAGCTCCCTTCTTCTACCCAGAGCTGCCCTGGGGCCTGAGCTATGCTGTTCTGACTATCTGAGCCACCTTTTAATTAAACAGCCGGAGTGATTCACTCCATACCTTGCAGTCACGTGCAAAGACACCAACCAAAAACCATAAGGCTTTCTAGGTGAAACTTAAGATAGATTTGCATGTTAGAAGAGTCTAATGATGACCATTGAAGATGGTTTGCAAAAATATTGCTGAAGCCAAAAAAAAAGATTGTTTTTTAGAAAACCTCTCCATCATTAGTCTTGACCCTTTGTAGCTTTTACCTTCTACACCAAAGCCACCTCAAACATTTGATGGGGGGGCTGATGGAAAATGAAATATTAATTTTGCCTGGTCTTAATATCTAACAAAGATGGTGCAAACACTATTTGACAGTGTTGTTTTTGTATCAAGATGTATGTGCAGTAATGAATGTATTTATTTCTCAGATTCTGTATGCACAGTTTTGCAATGTAATTCAGAAAGTTGCAAACACAAAGATGTGTCTGCAGGGTCTACTCTACAGGATTTCAAAAAAATGAAAAAAAAAAAAAATTAAAAAAAAAAAAAAAAAAAAAAAAGAATCTCAGAGACTCTCAGCATAGCCATAAACCATAACCTGTGAAGACAATACAAAGACTGGACTTTTGTAGCTTTGCATAGAAGAGGAATTTATGTTTTGCTGTATTTAAATGTTTCCAGTTACAGTGTCACTCTTTCTAAGATTCCTATTTTGTTTTTGTTTTTATTTTCCTCTCTGTTGTGTGTGTAGAAAGCATTGTTTTCAAGCAGTGCAGGTTCAGTCTGGGTTAGCAGTATTTTACCTTGTCGCTTCAGTTCTGAAAAGCGGGAGTAAGGGTCTTGACCAGAGGAAACATCCAGTGCACTCAGTGCAACCAAGTGAATTTTGAGGTGAATGTTGGCAAAATTTGGAGAACGTAGAAGTCATGAGAGGAACAGTTCGTGCTTCCAGTTGCAGCTTGTGACTGAGATGAGTCTAACATCCTGCCTGAAGATCAGAATATAGCTCCTTTTTAAAACTCCCTCTCATCCTCCACTTACTGTTTACCATGGAAGCAATAAGGCTCTCAAAAGTACGGAGTCAATGCCTAAGATAGCTAGAGGAAGCTTTGTGCCAAACTCAACAGCATCTGTGCCATCTTGTGATGGGCCTCATAAACAACATGGAAGCATCAGATTCCCAATTGTGTACGGTGACTAGAGTCCCTAGCAAAAGCTGTATTTCACAAGCCTCTCATTCCAGTACTGGTAGAATTAGCAGTTATAGACCTGCAACAGTCTTAAAAATTAGAATAAAGAAAGGGGATATTTGTTGATTTCTGCAATCCTGGAGGATTTAAGTGGACTTTAGCATTTTTTCTTATTTCTATTTGAATTTAATGATTTACTCACCATGAACAAAGTTTCTTCAAATACTGCAAACTTTTTTCATAAGCTTACTCTTGTGTTCAAGAACTGGCCATAATCTTGAAAAGAAATTCTGGAAGTACCTTTCCTGAGGTTTTTTTTTGCACTAAGTCCCATCGTACCTTATTGCCCTGATTTTAGTGCAGGAGATGAACAGGCAAGCTTATCTTTCCTCTTGCTGTAATCATCCTCTTCTTTCCTCCTTTCTCCAGCTTTCCTGTGCATTGTGAAGCCTAGTGTTGAACACACAGGGATCAGCAGATCGATGTTTATTGAATGGAACAGACCCTGCAGGATGCCATGTGGAGGGAGGGTTTAAAACAATATTTCATGCAACAAAATTTGCTAGCACTTAGGGGCCATGCTTTGTAGTGCTTGCTTTTCCTGAAGGGTGGGATGTTTTTTAGACTTCTCCTTCACAAGTTATCAATTGAAGCACCTAGGACAGCTGTTCCAACTTTCACGAGCCTGAGGATAACTTTCCTAATGAGGACAGGACCTTAATGTGGCTGGCTAGATATTTTCTCCTGTTTTATTTTAATATTTTAAATGCAATTAAAGGAGGGATGTACCATCTCTCTCACTTTTTTTTTTTTTAAATTTTAATTTTAAGCCTTAACTATCAGTCAGTCTAGGTGCCCTGGATGTTTCCTGGAGAAGGGGAGAAGAAAGGAGGATAAGGAAAAGGCCGACACTCCTGCTGCAGTGTTCTGTTCATTTCCTTCAAGAGCTTGAATTCAGGTCAGAGCCACGTGTCGTGGCTTCAACTCAAGTGTCATATAAAAAGATACAGAAAGTATAATATGATCTCAGCATTCAGAAATTTGCAGTCTTAATGTACAGTGATGAGAAACTGTTATTTTATGATCTTTTCATTAAAAGCTTGATTGAAAAATTACATTTTTTTGCTTTATCTGATTGTATCTATGTTTTCTCCTCTCTCATTTATTCTTGCTCAGGGATTTGAATGAGCTATATCACAAAGCACAACCCTTCCCACAAACAGACTAAGTCTAAATAGCCACACACAGCTTTTCATTTCAGGCACCTACTGCTCACAAACCAAAATCTGTGCTCGTTAGAATGTAAGAAAGGATGAACAACCAGACAGGCTGGCATACAGTAAACACGCAGGCAAAGGTGAAATACCTCCATTATCTCACTATCCTTTCTTATGATCCTCAGTAAGTTGAGGCTGTTTTTGAATAGCTTCTCCTGCTTTATTCTTCTCAATCAAAGTTTAAAACCAATGTTTGTCAGGGACAGTAGATGGTAGATGCACCTACAGATCTGCAGATCCCTTCAGCCTATTTTGGGCTGTAAGTCTAACTCATCAGCACATCTTTGAGGATCAGAGAAGCATCTGAAGCAGAAAAGTTTCCCAAAAGAAACTATAGTTCTTTGTTTACATGTGGTATGGTAAAAAAAAAAGGGAAGTGCTTCCAGGGAAGATGATTGTAAGTAATGACAAAAGCACTCACTGCAGATTTCAACCTCTCAAATATTAATCACAGAATGGCCAGGGTTGGAAGGGATCTCAAGAATCATGAAGCTTCAACTCCCTTGCCACACGCAGGGCCCCCAACCTCCCCATTTAATAGTACATCAGGCTGCCCAGGGCCCCATCCAACCTGGCGCTGAACACCTTCAGGGACGGGGCATCCACAACCTCTCTGGGCAGCAGTTCCAGCTCTCTGTAAAGAACTTCCCCCTGACATCCACCCTAAATCTTCCCTCCCTCAACTTCAAACCATTTCCCCTTGTCCTGCTGTTATCTACCCTTTCAAAGAATTGATTAAGAAACAAACATTTTTCTTTGGACAGGTTAAGTGTGAGCCTAGCAAAATTTATTAACATTTCTTTGGTCTGGATTCTTAACAGCATCTACCAAGCTATCTTTCTGGATCTCAAGATCTTTCAATATAGTACATATTTAATGAAGACCACTAAGTATCTGCACCATAATGCAAGAACCAAGATCCTGCTGTTGGATTCATGTGTTTTGTTCTTTTTTTTTTTTTTTTTTAAACACAATGCTGACTATATTTTAAAGTGACTGACTGAGGGAATTTCAAGTTTGGTCAGTTTTCTGACAGGCTGCAAAGTCAGCAGCACGGGTAAGAAAATCATTTTTATTTGTCCTTGGAGATGTGTTTTACCCAGCAAGGTTAAAGAGAAGAACTAAAATGAACAAAAAAACAGATGAAGAGGTACAGAAAGCCAGCGGCTGTTCTTCAACAGCTCAGATGTGGTAACCAGCCTGTACTCTTCTCCCAGCAACCAATGACCATTTTTTCTCTCTTTTTTTTTTTTTTTTTTTCTGCTTAATTTCTTCTGGAAGTTTTTGCTTCCTGGCCCCCATTTCTCTGTGGCATGAGTGGTTTCCAGCATATTTAATAGATTGCATGTTCTATTTTGCTTTCGTTGCTGTGGTCAGCTCCTTTTCATCTCATAGTATGAGTTGTCTCATGTGACAACAATCCAAAACTCTGTGGTGGAACACTGACATATATACAAATGATGTGCCCAGAGCAGGATGTAAAGGATAGCAGATATGCTTGGAATGCCTGGGAATTTTTAGTCTCTTTCCTCTGCTTTCATTGCCACCATTTATTGGTAGGACTTACTTATTTTCTTACAAACACACACTTGCTTTCTCTCACTGCCTTTCTCCCTCTTGAAGAGCAAACAGTCATCAGGTAAAACTTTGAATGATAGGCTTGTTTTTGCTTTTTTCAAAGGGAAATTAATTTCATCAAAATTCAAATGGGAAATTGAATTTTGGGAACAAAACTTACAATTTTTTGTTAAATTGAATTCTGTTTCACCAATATTGAAATCCAGTTCTGACCCTGCTGAGTATGTACAAGTGAAGAATAATTGTTTCATAAGAACTGTGATGACTGACTTCATATTAAGAAGTTAAAACAGAAGAATGTTTTTTAAAAATAAAGAACAATTTCAGGTCAGCATAAGCCAAAAGACTAACACCTCACTTTGCAAATTATTTCTAAAATATGCCTTCATCCTGTCTTGTATTGAAAATAAACTTTGAAGAACTAGGGTTTTATCTGCAAGCAGTGCCGAGGTCTCAACAGCTCTAAGAGTGCTGAAGCTATTACGAACTATTAGTTTTGTGAATCTGCCTGGGCTTTGTATTTCTGCATCTGTTACAAAGTTGCCCAGGTTTAGACAAATTGATTTTACCTGTAATAGCTAAAATTAATTATTTGTCCTTGCAAAAGTCATTGTTCTTTGTCTACAAAGTACTTTTTAAAAGCGTTACAGGAACAAAAATCTAAACATGCCATTTTTCTGATTCTCTTCTGAGAGAGGAATTGTTCTCAAAATATCTTAGATACACTCTCACCCTTTTCATACAGGGGCATGAGAGAAGGATCTAAGCAAAGGCAAGACTCTTGCCAGTGAGGTCCACCTCCAGCAGACTTCTATATGCTGCACGCTAAGAATCCAAGTGAAGGGATTCCCACTGGAGAGATTGGCTGCTGTCAGCAGAGCTGATAGGTCCCCCACTCCTTCCTTGTGGCGTCTTCAGTCCCTTACTCAGGACTACGATCCTTTATGGCAGGAAGAAAAATGCCTGAAATTCATGAAATGCAGTGGTTGCATTCATTTGGAAACTGCAAACTCAGTGCTGTTTTCATCCATGTCTGCATGTTGTCAGCAGGTAACAGCGTGCTTCTGGTCATGGTACTACTTCCTGGTGTTGGTTTCCTTAAGACTGCGTAACATCTGAGGCTGCCACCCATCCTACCTAACACCTTGAAGTTTCTTGATTCAAAAACTTGGCACAGAGGGCCAGAAATATTCCAAAGTTTGCTATCTGGGATAAAGCTGCTTCCCTTTGCACTACTCTGGGCACTGCTCTTGCCTCAGTTCTGCAGTTTCTTCCCTTCTGCAGGTCACCATATCATATTTTCATCCTTTCCCTTCATGGGCCCTTGTAGCAGTGATGTTTTTGTTGTTGGTGGCTTTTTTCCTCCAAATCTGCGCTTACTGTTGAGCACAATTGAAAAGTGCTGTAGAGCAAGGTCTGAATCCCAATGTTTCAGCTCTGTACACTGAGCCAGTTCTAAAAAAAAACACGATCTCCCTACAATTACAAAATCACAGAATTGCAGGGATTTGGAAGGGACTTCAAGAGATCATCGAGTCCAACGTCCCTGCTAAAGTAGGTTCCCCACAATAGGTCACACAGACATGTATCTCCGTAGAAGTGGACTCTATAACCTGTACCAGTGCTCTGTCGATTATGGTGAATCCATGGCTGCAGTACTAGATGGTGAAAAATATTCATCATACTGTCTTTTCCTATCCCAGGTGCTAAGAAGAAAGGCCATTGTAGCTGGTAGGTATCAGCCCAGGAGATGATTAATGGTTCTGCCAGCTTTCTGCCTTCTCACCATTTTACCTCTTCCCTTAGTTTTTTCCTTAGTTACAGAGAGGAGCACTGGGAAAAGAGAGATGTCGCAGGCCTCTCTCGGTAGGTAGTAGCAAGATCTTTGATAATCTGTCTAAAGGGCCTAAATCTCCCTCTCTGTTCTTGTCCATCCTCTCCTTCTTGTACACAATTAGGTTTAAACAATTAAAAATCAATAAATCAGTAGAGTCCCACCCCCCTTTCTCCTAGCTTCAGACCCAGATATCACATTAAAGCTATAGGCTCATTTACTTTTGGTTTGAGATCTTGAATTTAATACAAATCAAGAACTCTTTCAGGAGCCTGACTCAAAGCAACAAGCAGTTAAGGCTAGTGAACACATGGTATTGCCTTGTCTTGACTTCAGAGGATGGTGATGGCAAAGCAGTTGCTAGCTTAGTGTTTGCTGAACTTCCCTGCACAAGATGTGTGCACTGTCTTGTTTGGTATGCACCCACACCCCAGTATGGGTATGGAGGATTCATATGCAGGAACCTGGCTGGACTATCCAACCACATCCCTCACTGCAGCTACACAGTGAGCACTTTATGAGCATCAGGCAGAAATTGAGCTCCTACGTGGGCAGCGTTGTCTTGCTGTAGCCCTACAATCTGTGTGCTTTTACTGTAACCATCCTGGCCACTCAACCACCATCTGGGCCCAGCTGGACAAGCTTGACTGCAGCAGAGTGGAGAGGACAGCATTATCAGATGGCACTTGTCTCCTCCCAGTCGACTCTGAAACACTGGGGACTAAGCTCTGGGTTTCCAGCCTCCCAGTCATGAGAGGCACTTGCTATTCCATTGCCTGGCACAAGTCTCCTGCTAACTCCAGCTGGTCCCTGTGCCACAACATCAGCCAAAGGCCAGCCACAGAAGATTGCACAACCAGGCCTTGATCTGTATTTTCCACTGCTCAGCCAGAAAACCCCTCCTTTTTTCCAGCACAGACATTTTCCATCTCTGCTCAGCAAGCATGCCCTGTTTTTGATTCCTGGGCCTTGCTTCATGAAGCAATCACGGGCAGGCTGTCTGGATGGAACAGGTCACAAAGTGGCTATGGGATAACTATTCTGAAAGCCAGCACAGAACAAAGGGGAGCTTTGCCAAGGCTCAGGTGAGCACACAGACAGGCTACTGACACAAGCATGAACGCAGGGTTTACTTCCTCTGCGTCATAGTAATTGAACTCTCTCCTCCCTTTTCCTCTTCTGCTTGCCTGCCACAGTTTTCTCCTATCTAGACCCACATTTCATTAACAGCGAGTGGGTATATGGGTGATGGTATCACTTTTTTTGCTACATTACTCATTCACAACTCCTAGACCAAGGTAGCTTTATTTTCTCATGACACCAGCCCTGCCTGACTAGGTTTGGCCCCATTAGCATCTTGGTTGATGATAACATGACATGTGGCTGCAGCTTGGTAATTTGAAGCCCTGCCATTACAGACACTTAGCCAACAGTGTAGGCAGAGGATGGTGGGGGTGACAGACAATGGGAGGAGGCCCGGGATGAAGCACAGATCCAGATGTGCTCCACTTAGGAACACCAGCAGCCAGAAACACCTTGGTATTGCTCACCTTGGCTGTCTCCCCAGAACACTGGAAAACAGCCAGCTCATATTAACCTGGAAATTAGCTAGCTTCCTGAAGAATTACAGAATCACAGAATGGCCAGGGTTGAAAGGGACCTCAAGAATCATGAATATCCAACCGCCGCCACATGCAGGGCCACCAACCTCCCTATTTAATATCAGACCAGGCTGCCCAGGGCCCCATCCAACCTGGCCTTGAACACCCCAGGGATGGGGCATCCATAACCTCTCTGAACAGCTGTTCCAGCATCAAGGGAAGGATTAAAGGAAAGGCATTAAAGTTAACACCAGCTATATTAACTAAAAATATGTGTACAAAAAGGTCAGAGTTATAACTGTTATGGGAATCATACTGTAAAATCATACTTTGACTTTACATGTGAAGTGTAGTCCTTCACTGTAAAGGCCTGTAAAGTATCAGGTCTCGCACGTCTTTAGGCTGGAATGGGTTGAAGGGGAAGTACAGCCTTGGAGTTCACAAAGATTTGCTGTGGAAGAGGATTTGAGGTCAACAAGAGCAGGACAAATAGTGCAGACGGCTGATCACTTTCTTTCTGGAAGGAGTTAACAACCACTTCTAAGACAAAACAGCTGGGCACTCTCTCCAAACTGCCAGACTGCAAATAGGCAGAGGCAACATATAGAAAAGGAGAAGGGAAGCAGCATTCTACCTCCTTTTCTTTATAAAATTTACACTTGATCTGTTATGGCCATTCTAACTAGTTTGCCTGTCTACACAAGGGCTATGAAAGGAAGGATTCAAAAATCAGTTAATTGAATCAGTGCTGTCATCACACAAGCCACAGACTGCAGCAGCAGTAGTTGACACATGGGAAGCAACTAGGGAATTTTCTGCTAGAGCTATTTCTTTGCTTTTGTGGGAGTCTTTGTTTCAGTAGTGGGGCCTGGGTGGGAACTAGGGGAAGGGAAGAAAAAGCAGCAGACTCAGATGCCTCTAGCAGTAAGTTCCAGTCCTGCCCAACAGACAGAAAGATGCAGCCTGCTTTTCCAGTCTTGGATCTCTTCTGAGCAGAGTGTGCCATTCACACCAGATTGTGCAACAGCAGGTTAGGATGTGTATGAAGAAAGGAGAAATGTCAGTTCATGGTGCAAACTCTGACCTGGCTGGCTTCAAGGCACGGATCACACTGGTGAGATACATATATATGTGCTAGAATTTGTCACACACTCCTTGTGCACTCACCCCTTCCTGACAAGGTCTGTCAAGCTCCTCCTTTGCTTTGTGTGCATACGCACAACAGTTTATGAGTGCTCTTGTCCTGTTTCATTCCTTCGGAAGCAGCAAAGGTGAGAGGGAACTCCACTGTTTTAGAGATCATTTAGCTTGTTCTCCTAAACTCCTTTAAAGGTATTTTCCAAACCTCCTGACTACTGTGAACACTTTCTAGAGAGGCGTTTTAATTTCTCTTTATTGAGTTCAAGTGCCTGCCTACCCCTATTATGCTTTTGCACTGCACAGTACTGTTCTGCAAAATACTTTACTACAGAAGACTTCTGACCAAAAGCCCTGATCAGTACCTGATCTGAAGTACAACTGCAGTAAAAGTAAAACAACAGCTTTCGGAAGGATCACTCCTTCTGTCAGAATCAGCCCAACAGTGGCTCACATATGGTGGCCTGTGGGGCACATCCTCTCAGTAGCGTGGCCCTTTTACACCCTAAGAACCAGTGGGGCAACATTCTTGAGCAACAAAAGGAGGCATGACACAGTGGCACATAAAGCAAACTTGTTAAACTTCTTCCCCAACTGCTTTCCGCTGGGATCTGTTTTTACCTTACCTCCAATGCCAGTACCTTGCTTTTACCATCCACATCTCCTCAATTCATTGTTACAATTCCACTTTGTTTTGTATCAGGCAATTTAAAGAAGCTTTGTTTCAATGTCAAAGGCCTTTTTTTTTTTCTTTTCTTTTCCATATTTTCACAGTTGACTTTTCAGTTTTTTTGGTTTAAACAAGAGATGACAGACAACAGACAAGAGGTTGCTTGTGCTCTGAAAACACGCACCTGGAAATTCTAGTGCTCAAAGGAAGCTGTTGAAGATCAGACCATAAATGTTGTTGCTGTATTTGGAGAGCCAGAAGATGAACTGGATTCCATTCTCAGTGATTTCAGTCTTCCCTGAAAAGGAAAATACAGACAATGTCAGTACTGAAATACAAGAGCAGACTAAAAGGCCAGGCTACTTCTTGCTCTTTAACAAGATCTTTAACAAGTGCCTTCCACCACTCCTCAGTAGAGTTGATCCTACTGAGACATTCAGAAAGACAGTGTTTTGACAGCCTGATCTCAAGTTATGCAGTACACCAGCACAGATAAGAGATCTCTTAATACTGTAATGTTACCTGGCTAGGTAGTAGCAAAAGGCAAAACTTCTCCAAGCCTTCTTAACCAAGAGACCTAGTCCTATATGTTCCTTTATTGGCTTTTTCCACCAGCCTCATTTAAGGATTGAGAAAGGACAGAACTAAAGTGCATTTCTTGTATAAAAAGCAAAGCCTGGCAGTATCTGCCGTTGGAGAGCATTAAGTTCTTCAGACAGCACTTGGGTATTTAAGCAAAAGATCCGCAAACACATGAACATATGTACAAGTAAGTGATGAAGCCTGTGACAAAAGCCAAAAAAGTTCAAGCTGTGCTGCCCTATGAAGGAGGCCTGTTTGGGAACAGACAGGCAACATTCCATCTAAATTAGGACTGCCCTTATGCTGATAAGGGACTAAACATTTATGAAACATGGGTTGGTTAAAAAAATTTCAGGGAGGGTCTTTTATATTATACACCTTTGGTCATTCATTCAGTTTTTTGTGCCTTGATGCCTGCTACAGCCAAAGCATTCCAAAAGGTAGCTGAGGGGATAGCTGTTCTAGAAGAACGCATAGCAGTAAGGAGAGATAGCAAACTTGTATCAGGCTGCTCTAGGCTTTATCCAATCAAGTTTAGGAAATCTCTTAAGTATGAAGCTTTTATACACAATGACACTACTACAAGGGGAGCCAACAATGTAATTACGTGTAGGCACACTGACTGGAGAGGCCCAGGGGTCCTGAGATGAAGAAAGACAATTGGTTACTGGCTGGGCCTTAAGTTCGTTTCCCAAGGTCTGTGCAAACCATGCTGCCAAGCATATGTGGTGTGCACATTAGATAATACTTAGGAAAAGTTTTCCCTCTAGAGGCTCATTCTGTGCTCATGGTTTCTGCTGCTATGTATCCAGCCAGCTTTCCTTCTTCAGCTCCGGAATTGTAACTGGAATTGTGCAAAAGTCAGCCCACATTAAGAGGCTTCAAGGGATCATCCTTTTGTTCAGGAGTGGCTCTATGTGATGCTAAAAGCAGAAGCAAGGAATGGATCCTGAGCATCAGGTATGACTCACAGCAGTGAGTGAGAGAGGTCTGAGAAGCTCCACAGTGCTGAAAGTAACATTCACCTCTTCTCTAAGAAAGCTGAATCTCAGCTTATTTATTTACTTTTACAATTTAAGATACAGGGAAATCCACACTCAGAAAGTAACAGTAGGAAGAATTCAGCTACTGCCACCATATCTGCATCCCCTGTGCTTTTAAGAATATGGGAGGGCTCAGCTTTCCTCTGATAAATGGGTGAAGGGAGAAGCCAGGGATTGCACATGTATTCAGATGCTGCAGTATGTTCTCCTTAGCTCTTAGTTATAACACTTAGTTACAGTACGGCTTAGAGCCAAATACAACTTGAGCCATTCCTTCTCCTCCCCCACTGAAGAATGATCTCTAAGCTCTAGACCCTCATCTCCACCCAAAATGACTGCCCTGGTTTATTTTATTCTTTTTTTCATTGTTTCCTTTTTAATCACTTCTAAGCAAAGCTTTTGTTTGCCAAGTTTTCAGCCTGGAGCAAATTTTTACAGTCAGATTATAACCTCCTATCCTCTCCCTTGAAAAAAGGTGTTTTAATGGATATGCTGCTGTCCCACCCATTATTTACCTTGCTGCTGGGAGGCAGGAGAGATGATGGCAAGCTTTTAAATTTCAGCATCTTAAAATTCTGTTTTGCAGACATGGGCACACATCTGGTTAAACCATTTCCCTCATATCTTGGCTCAAAATCCTTGGCTGAGGCATCTCATGGCAGCAGATGTGTCTAGAGAGTTGAGGGAGAAAATCAGGAGACAAAGCAGTTAGGTTTCTCAGAAAGGGAACGGTTGTGGGCTAGAATACAACAAAATGCCGGGACTGGAGAGATGGATCTGTCAGCATGTTACAGAGTTTCAACTACCCAGGATAGGCTGATATTAACTAACACTTGAGAAGCCCTCTTCTAAAGGACAGGCTGAAAAGGCAGAAGACTGCTGAAGCCAGTGCCTTCCACTGAAGGGAGAAATGAGTCTGAAAACACACTATAACCTGGAGCCACACAGGGATTTGGACACTTCTCAGGGATTTCATTTTCCACATTTAGAACTCAGTAAAAGCCTGAAAATCCTTGCTCAACTGCCAATGAATTCCCAACACCATTTTGAAGCCAGGGAGGCTCTGGAGAAGACATTTCAAAGCAAGCAGCTTCATCTCCTCAACTGCTTGCTTTAACAGTACTATCCACTCCACTGTCCTCACCCAGAGCGTGCCTAGAAGAGTTATCTGTGGTCTAAGATGGGGCACAGGGCCACAAACAGGAGAGAAATAAGGTATATCTGATGGGAAATTCCCTGTGGATGTGTCAGACCAGGGCTGAAAGTCCTTCACTGGTTTAGAGATGTTTCTTGTACAGGAACTGGTGCCCAAATTGCTCTGGGTTAAGATCTTTCATTATTTTTGTCACTTCTCTTACACTCCTCCCACAAGATCAGTATCACTCCCTCTCCTCAAGAAGTGTTCCATGTTAAGAAGATGTTTTATTGTATAACTTGATACCTTCACACACACTGATACTGGCAACAAGTGATATGAGAAGACAAGGCTGTTCACACACCAAGCAAGTTGAAATGGAAAGTTTTAGAATTCACGCTCACTGATTCTTTTTGCTAAACTAATATATTGGTTCTTAGCTAATACACTGACCCCTACTGCTAACCAGCCTATATCATGCTAGGCTTTAGACTACTCTGTGCACAGATCTTCTAGAAAGGCTACTGACTGAGAAGAATGAACAGCGTTTACCATAACATAAAGGCCAATCCTGGTACAAAGCATTCTGTGCGAAGAGGGAAGCTGGACCCAGAACTAACTTTGAAGTTGATGTCAAACTTCAGGTGTGAATAGCCATACAGAAGATGTTGCATCGCATGCTCTGAGAAGGTTTAGAGACAAGAAAACCATAGAATAAAATACATCTCTGTCGTCTCTTGTCTTCCCCTTTAAGTTAGAATCTAAGCGAGGGAAAGCAAGGGCAGCTTCTTGCTACAGGCTAGCTTTTATAGAATCACAGAATCATAGAATTACATGGTTGGAAAGGACCTACAAGATCATCTAGTCCAACTGTTCTCCCATCATCGTTTCTACCACAAGCTAGTAAACCTTATCTCAGAGCAGAAATTTCAATGTCATATTAACTCCCGCTGGTGCAGGGATGCACAGAAAGGTACTTTCTCCTTGCTCCAAGGCAGGTCAGCTCAGTCTATAATCTTAGACTGAAATTTTTACATGCTGTTTTAAAGATTGCCTTTATACACCCCATAGTCACTGTTGCACTTTGTTCCAGGGCTTCATTAGCCTTAGTCCTAAGTCATATTGTAGTTAAAAATCTTGACATTTTGTCCCTTATGCCCTGGATATGGAGAATAAATTATACCCATCATCTTTGTATTACTTGTATTGCCCCTCAAGCCCTTTACTACTTCAAGATGCCATCACATTTCTCCCTCATTCTTAAGAGCTTCAGGCTCTTTCTGGTCTTCTCATCTAAACTTCCCAGATCCTCTTCTCATACCTTAAGGCAAACACCAGGCTTTCTGCCTCAGCAGAGAATGGCACAGGAATACATGGAAGGGTTGATTTAAAGAAACTGCTTCTCCCTCCACTCTCAGTGCCCCACAGATGTGCCAAGATCTGAAACTGCACTAATTTTACTTTGTCAGACTTATCAAGGAAACAATGACATGGGTCTCTGCCTTCGGGTCCTCCATTCAAAGTCTCTAATGCTTCAAAGATGCATGCACTTGATTAGCTTAGAGCTGCTCACTCCAATACGATGAGTGAGCTACAAAGACGGAAGGCTGAGATAAGCACGTTCTTGTGAGGGTTGTTGGAGAATAGCAGACAATCACAGGCCTTATTTCTCCTATCAGGTGAAAAATTTTACAAACCATGGAAACTTGCAATTTTGCCTCTTGTCTAAAGTCTGCATTTTCCCTGGAATATTTACGCTTTTCCTACATTTCCTTCAGCGATGATCTAATCAAGCAGAATTCTTTCGATATTAACCAGAAGAACAGGGGAACACTTCTGTGGTTCATATTACCAATGGGAATGTCAGCAAGACTGACAGGACTACCTTTGGAATTGCCATATATTAATCAGAGCTCGGCTAACATGGTAGGGCTAGGGTGGAGCTCGTTTTGCTTTGCACATGGGAGATGGCTTGTTTGAGAGTTGGGAAACTGAGGGTGGTGGAGTTCCCTCTCCATCTGATTCAGAGATCTCGAACAGCTGCCCTAGCAGCCCTCAGATATCTCTTCCCATCCGTGTCTATTTCTTTGCTTTCATCATATCTTCCCATTATTAAACTGTCACATATTACACTCTGCATTGAGCTAGGAGGGCTTGCATAACCAAGTGTAAGCTCACAGTCCTGACTTGGTGACAAAGGGAGTGACAAGCTGCTCCTACAGGCCACTCTGCTGTGGGAGGCCAGAGATAATTGCTCTGAGCCCTAGGACAGGGTTCCAGGAAAGAGAGCCTGGTTCCGAAAACAGAGGCATATTAGACTTGCAGAAGCAGCTAGGATACAAAGTAGGCATATCTAGCCAAGTGAGCAAACAAAACCAAAGTCATTTTTCTCTCCTTAAAATTTTGCACTGTTGTCACCCAGCACAGGCAAATGGCTAAACACAACTGGTAATGGAATAATTAAATCAAACATTAAAAAGGCAACAAAGGTAAAAATATAGCTGCACCATCACTATCCCCAAAAAAGCAGCATGTATTCGTCATGAGTAACTCTATGGAGTAATGGGATGCAGCACTGAGCAGACCTGGGCCCCTGCATAGTGCTTGGACAGGGGAAGGAGCATTGCTCTTCCAGTACAGAACACTGAATACAGAAAAGCAAAAATGTTGGCATTCATTTCTAAATCTGTCCTGCCTGGCTGGCTAAAGAATTAAAGCTAGAATATAAAGTGCTAAAGGGACAAAATCACACCCAATCCATACAGTTTCCTCTGCTTTGATACACACAGAGAATGTGTAATTCCACACACTTCAAGCATTGCACTCATGCATAGAAGGGCCTGCAAAACAAGGCCCTTGAAGTCTCAGTAGAAATTGTAAAATGGAGTTCCTAGGTCATAAACCAGGATCTTGCATCAACCGTTTACCATTTATTTGCAGGAATAGGATTAACTGAAAATTCAACAGATACTCCATAACTTCTCACATTGCATATGGAAAAACCTATCAACTGGTGTCTCAAAGAACAGGTGTGAAATTCCTACTTCTCAACTTATTCCAGCAACTTCTCTTATCAAGGAACATCTCAGAAAACACACTTTTTCACGAGTCTGCTTTGCACAGGTCTGGCTTCCAAAATCTAATTCCCTCTATCGATGCCATCTTCTTCACATTAAGCAGAGCACATAGTCTTCTCTTTAGAAAGAAGGCTGCGGGTTCTCCTTGAGGCAGCTTGCTCCATGAAGGTCTACCCAAGAGATAAATGAAAAGCGAAAAAAAGTCAACATAAAATAGAGACTCAACCTAGCAAAACTGCTGCTGATATTCAGGAGCAGAAACCACATGCCTCTTTTGCCTCAATAATTTCCAAGCCATAAATGATGTTTAATGTGGAAAAAGTCATAAGCGTACAAAAGTTACTTCTAAAACTAAAAACACAGCGTTTCTTACTTATGGCTTTGATAAATTAAGTGTTTTGCATTCTGGCATTACACTTGCCATTCTGAAGAACCTTTTTGCTAGGTGAAAAACAATGGCACTGCGTGTGAGCATGTCTACTGGCTCTGCAGTGTCCTTCTAGGAAGAGTACCCTTCCATATTCTGGCACAGACTATTTCTGTTGACTGCTCAGCAAAATGGAGCATGTTGTCCTTCTACTAGTGGTATATCACAAGAAAATTAAACAATACTAGGAGGAATTTAAATTTTACTGTCCATTACGTTCTTCTATACTCTCAGTTTTAGCTATCTTCCAGTTACATGTTCCCTACTGTCTGTCCAACCCAGCAAGAGACAGTGCATGAAAAATCACACACAAATCAGAAGCAGCTCCCATAAACAAAGCATACTGAAGTATTTCTAAGGGACACAAGAGCGGAAAAAAAAAAAGGATGCTTTGCTGTCCTCTTCATTGCTGTTCAACTGCAGACATTTTAAGTGTGTTCTGCGTTCCAAAACTATATTTAAAATAAAGCTTTTAAAGTAAACAGCTTGCACTGTGTGCCAAGATTGCTGTAACGCCAAAACAGAAAATACTGCTTGTCTGGCATATGCATCACGTTCCAAGCAGGAAATCCAACAAAACATTTAACACAGCAGACATCATTTGATAGTCTCAACTATGACGCCCACTTGGCACTGGCAGTAAGTAGTCTTCCACAAACTGTATCCAAAAATGATGCTTGCCTAACTTGTTATCATGCAAAACATTAATGGGAGCAGTTTTCTCTTTTGAAGTCCATTGGAACTGGAAACGTAGGCTGAAAATGCCTGGTACATATCCATGCAGAAAGCTGAGAACCACCCTTTTACGACTGAAGCACACAAAATAACACTGGGAAGCAGAGCTCCTCAGTCTTTTCTGTTCTGTCACATCGACACACAGTGCTGAAAAATTCCAATGGGACCTAAAGTTATTGGGAATAGAGAGAAGTCAAATATTTTATATATTTATTTGACTAGCTGGAAGAGGTCAACAAGCCTGTAGCTGCCTGGTCAGACCTCTGAAGACAACTACTGGCTCATCTGCAGGCCACAGTTTTCAACTAATGCTATCTGAGCCATTTTCTGTTTTTCTCACTGCTTTACTGTTCAGGTTATGTAATCCCGAAGCTTTTTTTTTTTTTTCTCTCTCTCAAAGGTTCCTTTTCTCATTCTGCATCAGTGTGAGGCATGAGAACATCTTCACCAATTGTGAAAGAGAGCTGTATTAACCAAATGCACTGACTTCAATAAAGCAGGGATAGGTAGTATTAAAGCTGCTACAAAACTACATTTCTATTCATAAACACATATATGAATCCTAACAGCAGATACTTAGGACAAACAGCCTCACTATCAGCACTTGAAAAACTGTAGTTTGCCTAGGCAAAGGAGGGCTGCTGAAAGAAATCCACAGCTGAAAATAATATATCGTCATCATGACAATTTAAGTGTACTCCTCAGAGATTTCCTGAAGCCTTGACCTACTCACAGAAAAACCATGATGCCTACAAATGGATCCATTGAGCATGCCCTGATAGCTGTTTTCATCATTTCTAACAACAAGTGACTCAGTTTTCCTTTTTCCTTCTTGCACCTCACTCGGTGAATTGAACAGGTTTTCAATGGTTCACGGCCAAGCCTAGCCCTCTCTGAAAACACATTTCAGTTCTGCTGTTGCAGCATTTCTTCCAGGACAGGCGCCCAGAAAAGAGCTTTAGAAACCAGTGTTTACTATTCTGGAGTGGAATAATTTCTGGAAAAACACCATAACCATCCATAAGTTTTTGGTTTTTTTTCTTTTAATCAATCACTGTTAAGACAGTCCTGCACTTCTGATACGCCAGCATTTTACATGCACCTCTTTGGGAGTCCAACCCACACATTAGTTACAGCTCTCTGGAGTATGCACTGCCTTGCATCTGGTGCTGCTCAGATAAATGCAGTATTCTTCCTAGGACAATCAATTGGGAAGTTGTTATTAACACATTCCTCAAAGCCACATAGTTAGAACTAAAGTATTTCTCAGGAAACATATTCCTTAACTTACCCATTGCAGCATACCTGGTCTTTCCTGATGGTTGGAACTGGGAAGACCAAAATCCTTTGCATCCCATCAGACATTTGAATCCTGAACAGGCAATAGAATTGAGTGTGCCCCATAATAGCTCATGAAGTTCTCTGTTTTTTATAGTCAAGATATTCTGCTACTGACTTTATAAAGTTTTTCCCCCAACGTAAACAACTTCGCCATCATATTACTGACTGCTGCTACTGCTAGGTCAGAGTCTGTAAACACGGCGAAGTATCACATACCAGATGCAGCACGAATTAGCTTGATCTTCATGTGAATTATGTGGCATTCTTCATCAGTGTTTTTGGTTTACTCTCTTGTCATCCAATGCTGCTCTTGCTTCTTCTCCTTTTACAACGGGTCTACATCTTTAGACCATTATGCCCCTAGTAATCCAGGCATGGCTTCCATGCTCATACCTGGTGCTTGTTTGTAATCATCTTTCCTGATTTTCCTATCCTTTTCCCAAAAGGCTAAGGCACTTTTTTTTTTTTTCTCTGTTTGTTTTTTAATTAGCTATAATATTTATCTTCCTCCTGTTTATTCAAAACTCACCAGCATGCCACAGAGGTGTAAGATGCCACCTCTGTCTGTGGCAACAGCAACAATCCCTGAGCTGCTGTGGAAACACAAGTATTGCTGAAAGAGCTCTCTGGGCAACTCCTGGGTCCACACCTGCAGCCTGGGGCATACCACCTGAACCTGCTGTCATGGTGCTGTTTCCTACTCAACTAAGGCAGAAGATGGAGTACAATCCTCTAGACTTCAGTACTGAGAACCCTGACACAACTGTTTTCTTAAATGTGTTTATTCCTGCTAGACTGTGCTTCTAAATATGCTTTTAGAAACAGTTAGGAATTAAGAACTCAGTGGTAAGTTATTTAAGTGGATGAAAAGCCTCACCACTGTAATGCCGCACCTTCTTTCTCACCTGTGTTCACTGAGCTTCAGCTTTAAACTACCAAATATAACACACCTATTTTGTTCTGGTTGGACCATTTCATTATAAAAGCTGCACTCTCTAAATAAATGTCAAAAGGTTACAGTAAGATTTGCCTTCTTTTCAGTAAATTAAACATACTATTAAATGGATGCTAAGATTGAGTTGGGCTTACCAAGTGCAGAATTCTCTGGCTCAAAACACAACACACAGACCAAGGGACAACAGGCATTGATACAACTTAGCATCAATAAAACATGGGAATTATTTCTACCAGTCAATAGTGAGAGAACGATCAGGTTATAAAGCAGTAAGGAGACAGTCTCAAGCCCCAAATTTCTGAAAAGATGGAAACAATCCTTACAATCCTCAGACCAGACTTGAAGCTTTCTAGTAAAGAAGCACAAAGCTTTGTCCTGTTGCCACATGAAAAATTTTGGTGACTAAGTAAGCCTGAGTATCTTGTTAACAAGACCTACAATCTTGAAAGTTGACCCTTTGCAGTAAGAAGTGTGACACAGAAACAAACTCTTGAAGGAAAAAAAAAAAGGCTGCACATCCCAAGCACTGTAACCCGAATAAAGATGCTTTCTAAAGGGACAAAGCTGCTTGTGCACAGGTGCCTGCTACAATTGCTGCTCCTTGCGTCAGTGTGTAAAGTGCAAGACAAAACACCGCTGGGAGCTGGGCAACAAGGGAGGTGGAAGTGAAAGGCTGGTCCGCTCAGCCTCTCTATTTCACAACAGTTCCTGAAAATTTCTGAGTTCCAGGAGAGCTGCCCAACTTCCTCTGAGCCACTGCCTTTGAGCTGCATTTGCAACACTAGCGGCCTGTGTATTTCAGGAATGCGAAAAACTGGCACAGTGAGGTTTATGATTCAGCCAAGATGATGTGTTGGGACATGACTGAAGTTAATTAAAAGGAGCTTAAGACAGACAGACAAAAAAAAAAAGTTTGCAAGACTCCTTAAAGAGCCAATTAATTATTATTTGTGGCTGCACACGCCAGCTGGGCCACAACATGGAATCTCCCCAGCCTCACCTCACAGCCTTTATAGAAAGCCAAAAAAAATCCCCACCAAATGCAGGTCAGCTTTCAGGAGCTCTGGGCCAGTATCTTTGCACTGGAGCTGGGTAAAACTTCACTAAAATCAGCAGAGTGGCATTGTTTACAACCACAGATTTAGGCTAGGTCTTAATGGTGAACACAAAGCAAGAAATAAGCAGTACCTCCAGCAACAAGTCAAAACGCATGGGCTACTCCAGAGCTGGATCGCCTGGTGACATTCATTGTCCGTGTGCGTGGCTTGGAAAAGGAAGGAGTGCCTGGAGTCAGTGTGGGAGGAGAGAAAGATGGGAATAATTTAATCCTCTCTCTAATGCATGATAGTGATCATTTTCAGAGCTGCAAGAGGCACCCACATGAAGTGAAGCAGTTTTACACACTTCCAGCCTAGTTTCCTGTAAGGATTTCCTGTAAGGAATTCAGTAAGAATTCCTCTGAATTCACAAAGATTTTAAATCAGTACATGTAAATTCTGAGTCCCGGCTCTGCAGCCGCAAATCTTCCATCATCTCCCCATGATGGGAAAGCAGTGGTGACAGAGCAGCGTGAGCAGTGCCTTCAGTGAGAAGTGCCCCAGCCTGTCCCAGGAGCAATTCGCCCAGCAAGGGCAGAAGCTAGCCTGGCCGCAGCCCCGCCTGGCTGGAGTGTGCAGCCCTGTGCTTTACACAAAGGCAACAGGCAGAGACACATGGCCCAAGCAAGCTTCCTGAGCAAGACTTAGCAAAATTTGCAGTTGTCCTCCTCAGAAGGAACAGAGCCTACTGCACCCCGAGTTACTGACAAGTATGTTCAACAAGAGGCTGAGGTGTTAACAGTGGGGACTTTTTACTTCGACTCACTGTCACCTCAGTGACTTACTGCGATTGCAGCCTACGTGTGACCGGCACGGCTGCTCCCAGCCCAGCAAGGAGCCTCCTACCGCTGCAGGCCCTACACCTGCTCACACAGCCCTGCCTGCACGTAGACTTTGGCAGCCCCTGTGGCATTTGCTGGGGTGGGGGTGGGAAGACCATGGTGTCATTTACACACAGGTTGAACAAACCAGGTGCAATCAGTTTGGGTTTGGCTGAAAAACCCTCCACCCTGTGCAAGCTATTTAACTCCTGCAATGCCAAAGCTTTGTGCATGCCCAAGGCAATGAAAACCTTAGTCTGCAGAGAAGAATTCTCTGGGTCATTGTTCCTCAGGGCACCACAGGAGAGGATAAGGTCCTATTAAAGACCTGTTGCCTAAAGACAGATAGCCAGTTCTCCAGATACTATGCTCTGAAAAATTAGTCTAATCTAAACTATGAAAACATATAGTAAATATAGCAAAGTCAATTGTTGCCCAGGCTGCCCAGAAAAGTGGACGTCCCACCCCTGGAGGTGCCCAAGGCTAGGATGGATAGGGCCTTGGGCAGCCTGATCTGGTGGCGGCAAGCCTGTCTGCTCTCCAGAGGCTGCAACAGCACTTCTGGTGCTGTCCTGGTGACAGAGTGAATGGCCAGCAGGGAGCTGAGGAATGGCTTAAAGATCTAGTGCTTGGTTATGCTCCATGCAGGTGAGGGCACTTCACCTGTAGATGATGAGTAACACCAAGGGGTGGTATGGGGACTGCTGGGGGAAGCAGTAGGAGCAGTGCACTGGACTACTCCTGGACACTGGTGCATGTCCAGTCCATCTCCATCCCGCTCTTAACACAAGACCATTGGGTCCCAGTTATCTTTAGGCTGCAAGCTGCTTCCTGGAACATCCACCTTTTGCCTTCCCACTCACCAAGCTGGCTGGCAGGATCTATGCATCTTGTGTCTCTTAGGAAGGGAGATTTTGGGATGCAGTCTGTAGGGGCTGGACAGTGATCCACACCTGAGCTCAGCGTCCATGAAGTCCACTGAGTGTTGCTTATGTCCAGTCTATTATGCTGCTTGAAATTGATACTACAATGAAACCCATATGGGAAACCATTAACTGCAGATCACATGGGCCAAGAAGGACATGTTTGCAGAAAGCCCTGGAACAGTAAATTTTATTTGAGTTTCTGTCTCCAGTTGTTCTTCTAGCTCTTTCAAAAGGCTATGTATGAAGCAGGGGAGGGACCTGAGGGGAACTCCGGACTGAAAGTAGCTTAACACCTTGCTGGATCCTCGCCAAATACACTTTCACATTAAGAACTCTAAACTAGCAGGAAAAATACTTCTCTCGACCCCTGAGGGGTCAGTGAGATACCCAAGCGCAGATGCAAGACAGAGCTAAGATCTGACATGAAAAGCCAGGGTTGCTCACCTCATTCAGGAGCTGAAGCCCAGAGAAAGGGGCACAGCTTCCAGGAATGGACAAAGACTGCAAACCCTGCAACAAAGGCTACTTTTCAGCAGCACATAAAGGAAGGAGGGCCCAGCTCTGCCCCTCCAGCCAGACTCCACCCCTCGCAGCGTGGAGGCCTTCGCAGAGCGCCAGCCACATCTAATCAGGTCTGACAGACAAGACAAGGCAGACGGCCACCCGCCATAGGCACCCCCGCCCCTGCTCACCCGCAGGCTTTCCCCCAGCCCTAGGGATGCTGCCTCAGTGGAACTGCTCACGCCAGCCCCATGGCGCCACTGCTGCCCCCTGGCCCTCACCCACTCTGGTCAGCATGCACCCGGCCGAAGCCCCACGACCTGCAGTTTAGGGCACAGCCCAGTGTTGATCAAACAGGAACTGGGGCAAATCCTCAACGATACACGTTTCCCATCGGACAGAAAAAAATCCAAACTTTCAAAGAGTTCATTTAAGCATCTCTGGGACAAACAAGCCAGTGTTGGAGGCATAGAACAACTCAAAGGAGTCAGACCTGTTTCATAAAAGCAGGGAAGACTGAGTATTTCCTAAAACTGCCTCTCCTTCACTTCTTAGATCAGGGTACAGTATGCACCAGAGCAGGGTGAGAATCTAGAACGGAAAGTTGAATAAGCAATGCTTAAAAGCGAGGAGACAGGAATTCACCAAAGCAAAGAGGAGGAGGAGAGAGAGAGAGGGGAGCAGAGGCTCTTTTTAGAAGTGTGAGTACCACTTTAGTGTGCAGTAGACAGAAAAATGGTTGGAAGCCCCAGGATTCGAGCAAGACACTCAGCCCTGGGAGAGAGAAAAAGAAAGGATTTGGCAGAAATTCCTCTGCAAAGCAAGGAATCATTTCTGCAGCAGAATATTCAGCTTGGCCTTGCTGCAAACCAACCTTGCCAGCTACTTGATCATGCCATCAGAATATTAGCACGCAACTCCTCTGCTCTAATGAAGCCATGAATCTCTTCTATCCACTCCTATCTTCCATTTGGCCTCTTTTAGTCAGTTCCTCACAGTCCCAGTCTTCCTGCAGTGCCCTGGGGCCACCCCAGTGCTCAGGGAACTAACAGCAGCCTGCCTGCCAGTCTCCTGGATGCCAGCTGCCCACCTTCACTCCTCCCACATTTGCTCTTTGGGCACTGTTGTCCAGCCCCTGTCACACTCCTTCCTTCAAGAGGCTACAGCTCACAGCACATGGACGAGAGAAAAAAAATCACTGCTCTGGAACCACTCAGATTAAAGACAGAGAGGCCAAGCACCTAAGAGCCAATTTTGGGAAGCTTTGGCACCATGCAGGAAGTTGAGACAATCTGATGCACTGCTGAACACACTGTATCAGTTTATCTTTACTCATCCTCTCTGGGACCAGCTGTGCACAGCACACATCATGCTGCAGTGGTATTAAGCCAAGGCAGCTGGAATGTTTGCAAGGAAACATAGCAGACACAGCACTATTATTGCACCACATTAATTTTTTCACTGCCTTGCAATATGGAAGAAGACAGAGTCAGTACTGGGCAGCTGGACTGCGTGGCACCTACATATCACAATACAGTAGAACTGCACCCATCCATACTACAGGGACTTTGCTTGCATCAAGGGCTAGTGGTGCCAGCATAAGCCACAAAGGCAGTCTGAGAGCTTTGCACACCTGGACTTGAAGAAGAAAATACCACTTCAAATAAGAAGACAAGATACCTAAAAACTTCAGCGAAAAAGTGACATCCACGTCCTGATTTTCTGAATGTGTGCCTCCTGAAATAATAAAAAAAAATAAAGCAGGTCCATTTTAGCTTTTAAGGACATTTTCCAGGGCACACCAACACACTAAAGCATCTCTAGTCACCACATCTCAAAGAAACAGAAGTATCCTTCCTAGAAAAATTATACTCAATTGCTTAGGAGCATGTGTATACTTCTCCCAAATTGGTACAGAAAAGATAAAGCTACACTAGAGCTGTAGTCCTGTTTCCACATGTCAACTAGTAAGACTGTTGATCCTAGCCTAGCTGTGAAGCTAGTGGTAGAGAAGCTGAAAATTTAGAGCTAAAAAGTAACTACCTTGGAAACTTCTTGTTAATGAACAAATAATTGTGCAAAATGTTTACTAGCATTCACAATTCCATTTTAATTATTCTCTCTGTTGAAAAGAAACATAAACATACCCAAATTCACTTGGAAGAGAATTAGGGAATTCTAAAATATGAGACAGAAGCAAAGTTCACTTTGGATCTGATGCTTTCCACACTGGGTTTGAATTTTCACAGAAACAGCCCCTCCACCAATGGTTCTGTTTCTAGACTTTCTGTTCAATAACTCCTGCTGCACACCAGACCCTGCACTCTTCCCCCTTCAAAAGCAGCGTTTACATAAGGAAGGCTTTGTACCCACTACACAAGGTGGGTGACACCAGCAGCCATGGAGGGATGTACATAAAATGAGTTTTGACTATGGCTAAAGAGAATGACTGAGACACAGAAAAATAAGTTCAAATTGTGTTGTTGGCCATTCTGAATTCAAACACGTCTGTATTTTGGGGGCTGTGCCTAATTTCTGCAGTCTAGCTGGGTTCTCATCCTGTCCTTCTACATACTTGTTCTGGCCATGTGAATAAGGCTCCTGAAAAGCACCAGGTTTCTGCAGGGGTTGTTTGTTCACTTGAACTCCTCTTGCAAAAATAAGGATAACAAAAAGGGAAGAAGATTGGGTGACTCACGATTTACTTTCCAGCAGGATACGACTATGGTGGGAGGCAGCCTGGTGAATGCCATCAGGGAGACCTATGGGGAGAAACAAAAAGTATAGAGAAATTCAACAGAAAAAGAGCAAGAAGGAAAGTTTCCAGATAGTAGTGGAGTGAGGAAAAACTTTGCAGACACATCCTGGAAGGGAAAAAACAGAAGTTTAATTCCTAGGCACAACACAATAAGGACCCAGAAGGCTGACAGCTGTAGTGATGTGCGAGGAAAGAGAGTGCAGGAGACAGAACTGGACCCAGTGATGTTGTGCTGGAGCCTGTTGTAGTTAGTCTCTGCTGCATTACTGGGGACATCACTCTATCTTTCTACAAGCTTACAACATCTGGGAATCTTCCCCTCTAAAATTCCTGTGACTGCACAGAAGAGCACTGTGATTAAGGTGAGCCACAAAGCAGCTATTTGGAGGTAAAACAACTGAAAAGGTGTGATGAATATAAGCATCAAAAGATTCCAAATAGATCCTGAGCTTTGGGACAGAGACAATCTGAGAAGAAAAGGGTTCTGTAGACAAAAGGAAGGCCCTGGAAAGAGAAAATAGAAGTTCTTTGATCTGAAATTCTGCTTTATTTTAAAACAGACATATTGCAACAGAGATGTGTGTGCACACAAACAAGTCAAGTATCCACATGTACACAATTGGTTCTGGATATTCCTTCTTCCTTTAATTGGTCCCAGGTGAAGCATCAACAATCACATCTGGAAATTTTTATACAAATGGCAAGAAAGCCAATGTCTTAGGTCACAAATACTTCACGCTCTTTCTTTGCCAGAAACACAGGACAAATGTGGTTTACATCTGCCTCCCTATAAATACTCACACTTGCAAGATACTCTTGCTGTGGCTAATACCTCTGTTTCCACAATCAGAACTGATCAGCATACCACCCTTCTCACCAAGCTTGAGTTTGGTCAGACCTGCAAATCTGGACACTGGGTGACACCTGCAGTCCAGCTCAACTTCTCATTAGGATACATATCAAGAAATGGCACAGACATCCTAGGTGACTTGCAGATACAATGCACAGAATCAAATTACATGGATAAGCATTTTTAAAGGCTGCTGCAACCTCAGCCTTCCAGTCCCTCCATGAGACCACAGGAGAGGCACACCCAGTTTCTGCCAAATGTGCAAACTCAGCTTAGCATGCAGCAGCTCACCTTCCAAAGGAAAAAACACCAGTACCCTTCAATTCCCCACCCTTCCTGCCTCAACCACTAGCAGGCTTGCTGAAGAAAGGTGGTGCTGGCAGCAGCCATAATGTTTAGCTGCTCATATTCAAGAAGAGATTGTTATGACCCTTGTCCATGATATACCAAATCACCTAACTAGTTCTGCCTGGTCTGTACTGGTGCTGCAAAATGCTAAACAAATTCAACACATCTCAGTAGAAATGGCCTCGCTTTCAGGCATCAAAGACTGGATTCAGATAAGTCTTAAGTCTTAACTTTTTCCTAGCAGTAATTGTACTCAGCTTCATTTTGGGAGGAAGATTCAGAGAGAGCACAATGTCCTCAATATTGTCATTATATGGGTGCTGCCCTGGCCAAAGACACAGCTTTATTACTGTCTGTGATATCTGCATTCTGAGGAATACAGAAATGCATTTCTTTTTTCTTTAGTACTACCTGGTTCCCAGAAAAAGCACAAGATCTTCTATTGTTTGCGCTTCTGAAATGTCCTGCTGGTGTAGATGCTGGTGTTAGATCACCACGAGAAATGCTGATTTAGAAGAACTGCAAGCTCTGCTGGAACCAGTGGAGTGCAGAAGGAAAGCACAATTGGGCAGGAACAGCTTACACACTTCTAAGGAGCCAATTCTGATCATACCTGTGGTAATTTTGTATTGCTGAAGGGGTAAAGAGACTACAGACACTGCCTAACAAGATTTACCTACCTCTGAATGGCCAGTGTTATGCTTCAAGCAACCAGAACTTGTAATGGACAAAAGTGAAAACACCCACTTTTTTTTTTGGTTTGTTTCATCTGTGGCATGCATCTGGGGTGACTGGTTATATTTTCTCTCCCTAGAGTTTTAAACCAAACTGCTAAGTTCTACGTATGTTCAAGCAAGAGCAGCCCTCTCAAATAGAAATGCCAAGCAAGATGCACATTCACTTGAAAAAATTAACATTTTTTAATGCAATATTTAGTTAACACATACAATTTACCACAAGTCTCACTGCTGCAAGAAAAAGCTGAATATCTAACTTTTTTTTTTTTTTTAAGGATTAAAGAAGTTTGATTAAAGTTAGTATCTTCAGATAACTAATTCATTACATTTTCAGAGCATTCCATTAGCCAGGCTAAAATATGTGATGCCACTGGGACCTGCCCTAGTCACTCAAGTTAAGAACTTGTACAGCCTCCATGAACTGCTACCTCATTAGCCTTATTTGTTCTGGAGTTTTCCTTTGGAATCCCTACACGGGTCACTGCTAGGAAAAGATCACTGAGCTGATCAGTGAATTGTTGAAAAAGAAAAAACATCATGAATTGTTCAGACCATGCCATTCAGTTCTAGTCCTCCAGGAGCTTTCTTGAAGCCCAGGCCAAGCTGGCCATTGCTACAGGACAGATGTAGCTCAAAGGACTACGAAACTGAGTCAAGTGAGAGCACAATGTTTGGAATCCTCATTCTGAGTACTGATGGACACTGCTGTGCTCTGATTTATTCTCTGCAACCTTTTTAAGGGCACACATTAAAATGACCTCTCCACGTTTCTCCACCAGTGCTCATCTGGTATGCAACAGGTGTGAGGCTGTTGCTGTTCTTAACATCTTTTAAATGTTCTAGCAGATGAAAAAATGAATTCCCTTTGTTCCTCGGAGATGGAGTTTCTTTCATTTCCTGTGTAAGGATGCAGTCCACACTTTCAGTAGAGGGAACAGATGATGTAGGCCTAGAGGCTAAGGGTGCATTTGCATGGCGTGGGTTATCAAGTGTTTCTGCACTATTAATCATTTATACCCATTGGGCTGTACATGTCTGGTAACAGCAGTACATCTCCGGGGGTGTTCTCTGTTTTGCAAGAGGTCAAGAGATGAAAACCATGCTTTCAAATCCCTTTGCTCTCAAGCCCATGGATACAGTCTCCTTAAAATCAAAGCTGAATGAAAGGACCCTGATTTTGGCTTATTTGCATATGCGATTATGTAAATCATCCTACCAGTTCTTATCCCATGGCAGCAGACCTGCCATGCTAGGCTGCAGAAGAGCCTCCAGGTCTGTGCCACAGTGGAGAAGATTGGATTATAGAAATGGACACATGCCTGAGAACAGGTCCTAGCTGCATATTCACAGCTCATCAGCAGGCACATGGATTTAACCCTTCACTGTCAGAGAGGTAGGGTAGAAGAAAGCATTGCAGCAACCATGGAGAATGCTTAGATATAACAGATGTCTTTGTTTGAATATGTTTAAGGACAAACAGCAGAAGCATTCCATGCCTGCTGTCTGCAAGAGGGTTAATGATCTTACACCACCAGCTTCAGCATGAAGTCCCCAGAAATCAAAACGGTGAAAGATTTCCAGTCCCAGGATCATCACAGGATGAAATGTCCCATTCACATACCACTGCCACCTCATGGTGAGGGTGCACTGTCCGCTTGTGCCGCAGCAGCATGCACACTGGCTGACTTGTAAGATGTCCATTCTGCATCGCTGTAGAGCTCCTTTACATTCCACTGCTACCTTCAGGCCTCCACCCTTTCAGCTGCCACCCTACACATGCAGCACTCACAACGCTAGCTGTACTGCTCAGTTGTCCAGGATGCCACAGCCCAGTACCTCCTTGCTTTTTTACAGTAGACTTCACAGACACATCAATGCAGCAGCACTCCTACAGTTAATGCAACCCCAGACCAGAATATCCAAGCATCTGTAGGAAGTGGAAAATTTTTAATGCTGTGAGGAAAGTGCTGCATGGACAATAGAAACAGAGAAACCAGGCTCCATCAAGTGGAAGTAGAAGCACTGTTCAGGGACACATGGAAAGTGCTGAGTAGTCACAAGATGTATTTTGCAAGCTCTAAATGATCTCTTACTAGGGCTAATAACACACTTTTCACAAAAAGAGCGTGAAAAATAACAAAAGGAAAACATAATTGCCATTTCTGGAGAACGTGGCCCTTATGAACCTGTCATCTCCCAAGGACTCATTTTAAACCAGCAATAACTCCAAGGGATTCAAGAAACACTCTGAAGCAAAACTAAGTATCTGGATTTCTCTTGGTTCTGAGAACTAAACTCAGACTAGTTTTGGCCAAGACTTCCTCAGCTTTTAAAGCCAATACGGCCCAAACTAAAATTTCCAAATCAGGTGGATTTGACTGAGTTTTCTTTGGAGGGATTTTGCACATGTTTTGTTAATCCTGCCAGGACTAGGAACACAAAGGGAATTTCACCAACACTGTATATTGATCAAAACCACTAACATCTCTTCAAGTGATGATGTCTTTATCCACCCTGGGTCAGTTACCCTAACCTACTCTTTGTAAACATCTGAAAAAGCAAACTGACATGCAGTAGCCGACACATGATAATTCCAACTAAACTTCCTACTGCAAGCAGGAACCAGGTGGGAACAAACAGTGGAGGTCAAAAATCAAAATCAGTAAAACGGCAGTGTTAAATTTAGCCCTCAGAGTCCCAGAGGACCTCACTTTGAATATCTGCAGTTTGAAATGTAAAAACTAAAATTTCTTCACTTACAGGATTCCACATTCTCCTTACTTAAACTTCAGCTTTGATGCTCCTCAAAGGCAAGAACAAATGTACAAAGCTAGAGCATCTGGATCATATCTGTGCTCTAATCCTGCAGTTCAGATGCCAGCTTCCTCTTCCCTGGTAGAAATCCATCTGCAAATTCATGCTCAGAAAATGGAGATCAAGCAAACATCAGCTTTTTTCCACTGTTTTGGAATTAATACCAGGGTTTTGCTGTGGGGTTACTTGCACCCCAGCTGCATTGCTTTAGCTATGGCACCATACTGATTCTGTGTTCAGAGGGATGACACCAACAGAACAACATCCATATAGCTCCAGCAAGAACTGTTCTGGCAACTTCTAAGATGATTACTAATCTTCCACTCATTTGTGTTGGTTTCCTCACAGTGGAATTCAGAGTATGTGGTAGTGGAGTCTAAACAGACTTAGAGGCCTGCACATGACTGCCAGTCACAGCCACTCCAGAGAGAGAAAGCAATGAGAAAGAAGGAAGCCAGCTGTGGGAAGGAACATTCATATGGACAAAGCCACCCAGATGAGTGCTATACGGAGGAGCAGGGCATTGAGTTCAATGCATCCTCAGAAACAGAGCCTGGAAACAAGAAGTGCTTGGATGTGCTCAGCAATAGCACTATGAGCTAGCTGCTGGTAAGAACCAACAGTGGCAGCATTCGCACATCCTGTTTCTCTTTCCTCCATTTTGAATGCCCCTGACAGACCTGTGCCTTTAAGGTATCAAAACCTACATGCAGACCATCTCTCTTCTCTTAGGTCTCTTCAGGAATGGACATGGACCTCCCCTGTTACCCCTGTTGTAAGTGAATCTCACTATCGCTCGCAGTCAGGATCTGACAAACAGGTGGGACTGCTGCTGTACCCAACAGAGATTGTGCACAGCACTCCAGATCACCATCTGGAAAGGTAGCTGCTGACTGCTGGAGGCCTCCGTTTCCATAGATAGGACTAAGGCAGCTCCTGTCAGACTGACCAAGAGCTTCATGCCCTAATAGTAAGGCACTCTTCTACTCCTCTGTTCTTCTTCCTGCCCCTCCCTGGGGGTCCTGTGGCACCAGATAAAACAGCCCAAGGTCACAGCATGCTTTGTCTGGAAGCTGTTGTAGCATCCATAGCGCCCTGTCCCCAGCCCAAGCCATCAGTCCATTGCTGATGCAAGGCATTCAGCCCAAGCCAGCCCAAGGTTACACTCCAGTAAATTCTTCCTATCCCTGACTGGCTGTCTCCCACGTGGCAACACATAGCACTGTTCATCGACTACTGGCCCAGCCCAAAATTGTTTTTATTAGAAAACACTGAGGCAAGCCTTTCCAATTCTCAGAAGAATCATCTTGTAAAGATTTGGGCTTGAGATGCCAAATGATTTCTGCTTTGGCAGAGTCTGCACATTCATTTTTTATTGGTCACAAACGCTTTCCAGATGCTGGCATGCTGGCTGCAGATTGCAACTCTGGGGACTTGGCTTCCAGCCCTAGTCACTTTGTTAAACTCTTGACCTGCTGTGGGTTAAAAGAAGCAGGGAATGAGACTGAGTCACCACGAGGGCACTGCTAAGAGAGAATGCACTGCACAGCAGAGACCCATTTCAGAAGTTTTCTGTGCTCAGCTGGCATGGAAAACATTTAAGGTGGTCCACAGCAATCCAGTACTACTGCCAGAGATGGCGAGAAGTACATGCAGCACAACACCAGTCTGAGGTTTAGGAGCAGAGACAGAAAAGTTGTCCTACTGCTAGATTTTCCACACTTCAGCCCATGCACTTTCCATCTTCTTATTCCCCTCTACACAATTGGATTCCTCATCCCTGCTCCAAGACTAAAGTGATCCTCTGAGCCAGAGCCATGTGCAACATCAGAATGAAAGCTGAAGCCAGGAAACCTTCCTTGGGTTCAGGTTTCATGACAAGCCTGAAACTTGTTCATGAGAGAGGTTTGCATATCGTGGGGGGGGGGGGGGAAGGGTTTCTGGATTTTGAGTTGTTATAGGATGTCCCAAATAAGGGAGAAAAGAGAAGTTAACGAGCAGAAGGAAATACAATTTTAATAGAGCTGTTTGATACTTTTTTCACTGGAAAAAATTCCCTTTGAAAACCACAGCTGTTAGAAATAATTGTTGTCACCCCCCCCAGTGTAGGGGATTTTTTAAACTAACATTTTGCATTTTTTTATATACTTCTCAACTGAAAGTCTTCTGCAGTAGATAACTTCCTTTAATCTCAGTTTTCAAGAAGAAAAGGTTCTCTCAGAATCCCAGTTCAAAGAGAACTCTACGAGCTGAAACAAAATTTTTCATTCTGCCTTGAAATATCCAGCCAAAATAAGTGTTTCAGAGAAGTACTTCCATTCAGATGTTCTGAACAGGAAAGAAAATGGTTCCTGGCTAGCTCTCCTGACCTAGACACAATTCTGTCCTCTTCTGGCTGGGCTCTCAGCCATGGAGCTTCGAGAGGCAAGTTCCTGGGCATGGCCCCTGCCCAGGACATCACCTCAAGCTCTCTTCACTGCTCTCCCCTTTTCTGTATCAGAATGCTGCCTGAAGCACAGCCCTGAAAGCTCCAGGTCTCTTCGCAAGGCACAGATAATGAACTGCACTGCTGCAGATGCCAGACAGGACAGTGGACAACAGTGCAAGGTGCAGACAAGTGCTGGAGACTCACAGAAATGAAGCAACTCCCCTGCTCCTCACAAAAATGATCTGGTGGTGCCAGCAGTTGCTGATACTTTGCTACTGCTCCAGCTGCAGGAAAACTGGGCAGAGGTCAGACTTGCTGCCATCCATCCTTGCAGCTGGAGTCAGAGATTTTCAAGCCACAGGATTCTCAGGGATGTGAGGGGCCTCACTGCTCCTTTTACTAGTTAATCTCTAAGCTGCCTTCAGACCTCCTTGAAAGCTCAACACCATCCATGGGCAATCAGGACCTCAGAGAAGAGAGGGCTACTACAGAGTCTTCAGCAACACGGGGAGGAGAGAGTGGGCCAGCACTCCTCCAACCTTCAGCAGCCACTCCAGACACAAGCCAAAGGCAGGGGATACAGCAGGTGAGCTGCTGTCTGTCTTTTTGTACTAATTCTCCCCAGAAAAGACCAGCTCACAGCAATCCTGCCTGATGATCTGTTCAGCATACAGAAAGCTCAGTGCTCCTGAGGGGCACTGGGGAAGGTTTTATCACATGGAGCTGGTCCAGTGATACTAGTTAAATCAATACAGTAGAACTGGGGGCTTTCTTGAGTAAGTGTTGGCACTTGAGCCAAATCATACCTCACAGCACAGGCAGGTGTGCTTCCTCACCTCTAGAGAGCTCTGCCAAACTCGTTTCACTTGTGATACTAAGGCCAATTCCAGCACAGCTTACAGAGATTAATAAAATAGTGGAGCAATCCAGAGTAAACCCAAAGCCTTTCAGGCTCAGCCAAGTGGAAATCCAGCCTGACTCCCCACTCAAAAACAAACTGAGAAGAAGAAAGTTTTACATAATAATCTATCCAATGTTACAGCAGACAGGGTTTCTCCAAGGACATTATGTAATGTCTCGTAAGGGCTTTTAGACGAATTATCAGGCAACTTGCACAATTACTAAAGAGAAAAAGAGAAAAACAGGTGAGCAGTGGGTGTGAGAATACACATCTCTGCCTGTTGTGCATGAGCAGCAGCAGAAGTAACTCAGAATCAGTGAGATACCACTGGAGATAAGCTTATGCTACAGATCTTAGATGGAGAGTTGATAGGCTGCAAAACTGCTTAGATCTGACATTTGGTCCAAGCGTCTTCCCCTGAGCACAAGGGAGAACCCCTACACAGTGCTCTGTAGAGGGACAGATACCCTAATGTAGGTTTTCTGCCCTCTTGTATCTTTACGCCTTTAGACCAGAAAGCACTGTCCTAGGACCAATCACTTGTGCTGCATGGACACAAAGCAGAGCCCTCGGCTTTTTCCTCTCCTATCATCCAAGGTAGGAATGATGAAAACAGACCAGATGAACTCATGCTGCATAGATGCTGACGTTTACTCATGTGCCACTGAGAACTGCTGGGACACAGGATGAGGACATGCAAACACCGCTGTACATGAGTTCTCTTAAACTAATTTCCAAGCAAGAGGGGCAAAGAAAAACAACAAAAAACAACAAAAAAACATTTGTTTTGGGAGTCTGTTCTAGAACGTCTCCTCTGATGGAGAAGACCCTCTTAATTACTAGCCTAAAGTTACTACTGGCTAGATGGTACTAATCTGTTCTTGTGTTACCACTGTTGCCTTTAGTTTAAGCTGTTCATAGAATCCTTAAGAGTTGGAAGGGATCTCTGAAGGCCATCTAGTCCAACTGCTCTGCAATGAAAAAGGACACCACAGCTAGATCAGGCTACCCAGAGCCTTATCCAGCCTCACCTTGAGTCTCCAGGGAGAGAGCTTCAACCACACCACTGGGCAACCTGCTACAGTGCCCCACTGCCCCCGCAGTGATAGGTTTTTTCCTTATATATCTAACCTAAAACTACCCTATTTGAGCTTGAAACCATTTCTATCACTACAGACCCTGCTCAAGAGTCTGTCCCCTTCTTTCCTGTAGCTTCCCTTTAGATATTGACAGGCTGCTATCAGGTCACCTTGCAGCTTTCTCTTCTCCAGGCTGAACAGCCCCAGCTCTGTCAGCCTGTCACCACAGGAGAGGTGTTCCACTCATAGATCATTTTGCCCTCTTTCCTTGATCATTTACACCCCCCTCTCCCCAGCCCTTATAGAGATTCTCTCAACCTTTCATTTTGCCATACAAATTGAGCATAGACTTACCTGATGGCTTTTATATTTACTTTTGCCATAGGCTAGTCTGTATTTGTCCAGTTCCTGTATCTGAGTGGGGAGCTTTGTTTTTACATTAGCACTGTCCTTTTCGCATGGCACTGAAAAGGTACATCATACATTCCTCAAATGAATGAATG
Organism: Centrocercus urophasianus; assembly: GCF_019232065.1. Classification (NCBI taxonomy): domain Eukaryota; kingdom Metazoa; phylum Chordata; class Aves; order Galliformes; family Phasianidae; genus Centrocercus; species Centrocercus urophasianus. Next base: position 12,317,517 of record NW_024884867.1, read on the forward strand.
CTCTATTGCTATACTGAGTGCTTTGCAATAGGAACAAACACAGGAAGAGAAATCCACAAAGTGCTATCACAACAGTGATTACTGATACTGCAACAGATAGATATGAGCACACAGAAGGTAACAGAAGAATAAGGTGGATGGTACTGAGAGCTGTTTAAAAGAGAAAAGAATAGGCACTTGGCAGAATGAAGAAGAATTAACTTCCAGGCATGTGTAGAGACCTAATGCTGCTTAGGAGCAAACTCCTAAGCAACAAACCAATGATGGATTGCAGTAGAATGAACTTTTCCTATAGAGTAGAAAAAAACCCAAGTGTTCCCAAAATTTTTATACCAAAATTTCTTTCCAGCAGACAGCTCTAGTAATTCCACATGTGAAATCATGAAACCGTATCACAGCAAACTTAAATCCCCAATATTCTCTCATGATTGCTAGCATCACAACCATACTGCAACCAAACCAGCCAGACCAGTGAAGGAGAATGCCTTTTGGGTAAATACAAGCAAGTCTCACACGATGGTGGGATGAGATAGGAAGGCTTTGTATTGTCTCCTTCTGGTTCCATAATGCTTTTCAGTGCAGCAAAATAGCTTATAAGCATACTGTCCTCTCTGCTGCAAGTGCAACCCTGTGATACAGATGTGGACCCAAGCCAGCATACACAGCTGGCTTAAATACATCTCTGTGAACTGTGCTCCCAACAAAAATTGCCTTAGACTCCATTTTCCAGCCAAATCACTTCTGATATTTTGAAGTAGTTTCTACGGGAGACATTTTTAAGGCCAGGCTTTGTACGTGGTATAAATCAAAGAATTCCAGCTGACAGAATTATTCCAGATTTCACCAGGCAGCTGACATAAAAAAAAAAATCTCATATTTTGTGTCTCTCACAAACTCTGCTGTGATGTCCTGTTGGTTAACTAACTTATGTATTTCACCCCCAGGGCAGCTGCATCAGACTACGGAGTGAATAGCTGAGTTAATCCATTACCAATCCAATCTGTGTTGTTTCCTACAGAGAAAACTGCACTTCACAAGACCATAGACCATATAATTTAAGGTAAGTGCAAACGGTTAGGTAGAATTCGAGAAGATATGTCCAGTCACCCAGGAAGCTTTGAAACACATTCATGTCTCTTTCAAATGCATTTAGCGCTATATTTTCCAGGTTTAAAGACGTTTACTAACCACTGCAACAAGCCACTAGCAACACCTACTGTTTAAACGATGGCTGTCTGACCAACAGCTCTTCTGCTCCCCCTAGCACTTGTTCCTATTATTGCAGATTATTTATTGCACTGCCAATTACTACTAACTTGACAGTTTTCTGATTGCAAAGCTGGGTTTCTCTCTCCCACATGAAACCCGTGGGAAGGGAGGATAGGTAAAAGGAGAGCCATGAGAATATTCCCTTGAACCAACCTGGGAACAGCTGGTTTCGGCTCACCCCTATGCATACTGGCCCACACTGCTATGCTCCTACAAGTAGCTGCAAGCTCTTGCTTATGCTGAGGTCTACTGTAGGCCAAAGAGGCTCACTGGTTTTGCCTCTGTTCAGGGATCTCATTGTCATTACATTCTAGATTGTACATGGATTGGAGAAAAGACATGGCTGTAGTGCCCGTGCTTGGATTTGCACTCTTACTCTTACCCACACCAGTGCATGACTGCACACACAGTGCACAATAAAGAGTAAAAACCTCCTAGCAGTTCTTCTATGGGAATTCTTCCATTTGGGACTCTGTTAAGTGTAGTAACCATTATCACTCTCTTAATAACTTTGCAGGACATGCCACTGCTAACATACAGATCCAGTGGATCCCAAACCTCACCTCTAGTGCTGCTATACAAATAGATCAGAGTTCTTTCCCAAACAGTCACTTGGACACAGCTCTTAGACTGAGGGAACCTCCAGCACAGAGCCCTGCATGCTCACAGTACGCTGCCTCAGGGTATTCCCAACACTGACATCAGCCCCTTGCATCAGGAGTCTCATTCCTCAGTGATATCCTCTGAGGCTCACTGTCTATTCTCATGTTTTCCGCTGGTTCTTTGTAAGCATTTCATCTGTAATTTATAAATGTACACATCCATGTACACACCCATACTCTAATATTTCAGATGCGCATCTGACATTGTGATGCTGGCAGTCTTCAGAAAGAGTGGGTCTAATGGCCCTTAGCAAGGGTTGAAGACTGATGTTAACAAAGATAGCCTCATTCTTAATAAAATAAGGCCAGGCTTTAAGGAGGATGATTGAAATATAGAGTTCTGGGGACCAATCTATGAGAAGAAAACTCCAGCAGACATACCATTTACGTTCCCCTGTGGTTAGGGCAGGAGAAGGTTCCCCACAACACACCCTGGAGTTAAGGAAATAGTATGACTAACTCAAGCACATCGTACCTCCTCCCTCTGAAAACTAAGGAATCAACACTGACTAGCAGGGAACTCCTACCAGTTTGGGACTGGGATTCAGTTTCCAGGCATTTCTTACTCTCACTACTTTGCTGACTGGCAGATCGATTTCTCTCTTAAACATTGCCCTCTTTCTTCCTCTATTATTCACCTCCTCTCTTAAGAGTAAAATGAGTCAACTACGTAGCAAACCAAGAAAGAAAAGGAAGGTATGTTTATTAGAGGCTGGACAGGTCTATCTGCTACTGCAGAGAGTGGCACAGATTCCTAACCCATAAAGATAAGCCTCTACAGCCTTAGCTCTAAGAGTTAGATATTCCTCCAAACATTAGGATTCCAACCTATGGATAGTACAAAGAGAAGGATTTCTTTGATACTGACATGTATTATGTTAAGTTCCACTTTCAAGCAATACAAAATGGATGATTATAAATCCTTGAAATCTAGTTTTCTAGTACAAATATTGGTAGATCCCTTAAAAAGTCATACTGATATAACAATTATGCTGGGTAGCACTGTTTACTAGCTGCAGTAGCGCCATAATAAACTATAATCTATGATATTTCAATATTGCACTATGATTACAGCTAAAACAAATACTATGTTGAACAATGCTCATGACACTTTCCCATTCCTCTACTCAGCCACTCATAAATCGTTAGCACATTCAAAAAACTAAGCTTGATTTCAAGTTTCACAATTGCTAAATATATCAAAACAAATTGAAGTCCACAGGTAGAACAAAAGGAAACTGGACTTGTGAGACCAGCATGCTTCAAAGAGAAAAAGGGAAAAGACCAGCAAAACCGGTAATAGGCAAAGGAAATCACTTTATAGAATTGGAAGTAAAAGAAGGTCTGGAGGGTTATAAAGCAACATACAAGGGCTGCTCCAAAAGTAATGACTCCTATTTCATTATGTTGGTTCACAATGTCAGAGGCAGATGGTGGTGGTATGGCAGCAGAGGTTGAACCTTTCCACCAATATTCTATTACATTTTGTTACCGTGACAAATGACAGCAGAGAGGGAATGTGTATGGAGCAAAGATGTGGAATTTAATTCCTCCATAAGGAAAAAGATGGCATCCATTAATATTTGTCGATACTTGCTGAACATTTCTGGAAATCAAACAGTGGATGGCAGCACAGTGAAACGGTGGATGGTGCATTTAGGTAGTGGTGACAGCAATGTGAAAGACAACAAAATGGTGCTGGACATTTCTAAAAATTGCAGCAAGCAGGCTGAACAAGTCTCCCTTGCCTATGGAATGGACAGGATACACCATTTCTCAGTTCTGCCCCTAAACCATCCTTGAACAGTTTTGTCTTTTGCTTGTTTTTGCTTTGGATCCACCCTGTATACACAAAAGGCTCATCAAGCCATCGTGCAAACTAGTTGGGTTACACACAAGCAGAGCTTCAGTTAACATGATTCTGGTTACCCCCCATAGAAGATACATCTCCAGTTTCAAGCAGTCTTGGCTTCCTCTACCACACTGTGCAGACACAGATGCAATGAAGTTGTAAATAGTTTTCATCTATCCTAGCCTCATTCTACTTTCTATAGCTGTATGTGAATCACTGCTAGTTCCAGTCACCAGACTCTGCTCATCAGGGTGTTCATTTTGGAACTGGTTTGTACACACACACTTAGTCTGTAATACCACAAACACAGTTTGTCTGAAATCATTCAGATCTCAGTGACTGCTTTCTACCACGTTACAGGTGTGGAAGTGTCACTGGACCACAAATTCTACATTCTTATTTTGGAGTTATTAGAGTAGGACAGACCTACCAGTCCTGAGCTTCAAGCTGTAGTAGGCAGACTTCTACCATCAGAATGATTCTGGTATCCTTGCACTACATAGTAGCCACTGTAATTCAAGAATAGAGGAAAAAATCAAATCAGACTGATGTTTTATGAAAGTTGAGATTCACCCTCTCTGCGTGATATCATTTACCACCTCAGAGAAAACCCAATAGCTGTGGGCTTCCATCCAGTTCTGGCTCCTATACAGCAAAGTTACAAACTAGACTTCAAGTAAAAGCAGAATTAATACACGCTTGTCAAGCTGCCAATTCAAAGCAGCAAGACCTGAGAAGGAGGCTGAAAGCTTGATAGCTTTTCTGGTTTGACTGGCTGCCATGATGCCCAGGATGACCGATGACACTTACTTGGACAGGAGCCACCTCCCACAGGGCCCACGCCCTGATCTGAGCCTGCTCTCCTCCAGAGCAGCTGGCTCCTGCAGAGGGCTCACTGCCTAGACGTTGGCCTCTTCCTGACTCCTGAAACAGGACCCACTTGTACAGGGGCTCAGTGTGTCTCTGGGATTGATAATTACACATTTATTGAGCTTGTGCAATCGAAGCTCCAGCTTCAGACCAGAAGTTCACTGCTAGAGGGGTCCAACAATTTCCTCCTGAGAATGGAGCATTACATCACTTGCCAAGTGTGTCAGGCAGTTTTCCAGCCTCCTGTTAGGTTACACCAATTTTGACTACTCTACTGGCTGGATACTTCACATGCCTGAATATATCCTTATGCCCTATTGAGTTCATTGTCTCTGGATGCTCCAGGCACCAAAAAACAAACAAACAAACAAACAAAAACAACAACAACAAAAAAAAAACCACAAAAAAAAATAAAACAACAAAACCACCAACAACACCAAGGGAGGCTGTCACAAAGCCCCTGCTGTCACAGCCTAAGGAACCCAGAACAGTTGAAGGACTCCTGAGGTCAGTAAATAAGGATGAAATTCTACTTCCTAGCAGCAGACAATCAGCTGTTGAATATTTTGCATGTACATTCCTAAAATATGAGACCATTCTTTGCAAATCTCATCACTCAGGTAGTCAGGGTTGACAATGACATTTCTGATGGAATGCTTAATAACCTCAGGGACACACCACTTATCATGCTATAGATGGTGCATACATGATAAAAAGTGATGGCTCCTCCCCAAAAATTCCATCTCAGTTCAGCTTGATGTCACATTCATTTTCCATTATTCTTGTAGCATCATGAAGAACTGAATCTTTAACAGCATATTATCGTTTCACACTTAAGGGAATACAAATATTGGCCATTCACTTTGTCATTAAAGGATCACTGCCTGTCTTTTCACACATATGTACCTGAAGACACTGAAGTTAAGAAAACAGCTCATCTCTAATTCCCCTAAGTGATATTACATCATGCTGCCATGCTAATTAACAGAGTAATTGTAGTACAAACAAACTAGAACTCTTACACAGACAGTTTTAATTTATTATGGAGTTTGATACCATTATGGTAGAAAACTAGGCGAATGAGGTTATAGTTTTGTTATCAATATCAAGGTTCACGCGTGTATAAATGTTCTTACTCAGCCTTAACATGTTACTACCCACAAGGAGCTGCATTAAGCTTTACACCACATTGCAATATGATATACAGTTCTGCAGATAGGGAAACAGAGGAAAGGAGCCAAAGGCTTTTCACAGGGATCACATGGCAAGTGAAAGACACAGCTATGAACAACCACCTATCTCTAGTCTACAGAATCCCTTTACTGGACACTGAGCTGAATATCCTCCATTTCAGATGGGAGCACAGGCATATGGGCTGATTATGAGAAGCAACTTACAGGAAGGCATGGATTTTAGTAGAGAGCAGACTAGAGTCAATGAACTAACTTGATTTAATGGGTAACTCAGAGCAGAGAATTAAGAAATATAAATACAATCCTATTCAGCAAACATAATGAGCAGATAAACCAGGATCTAACTGTAGACAGATACCTACATTGCTGTAGATATAAGGATCCTTTTCCCTCCTGGAACCTATCTACAAGATCTGTGCCCCCCAGACTTCAGAGATCTGTATTCAAAAAGAAGCAGGGAACTCATAAATACAACTTGGGGATATACAAGCAGCACAGCCTGGTGATTTCTTTCCAAGTCAAGGCTGCCAGCATCAGCATAACTTCTCCAGCGTCAGCTCTGCTGCAAGGGACTGCAAGGAGCCTCCAAATAAAAATCTCATTGTTGTTGACCAATAACTGTGCCAGACCACCTTAAATGGACACTGTGCCCATCTGCTCTTCCTCTCCTCCCCCACACCTCCTCCCTCAGGGTTGTAAGCCATCCTGCAATATTTTAAGTAGCATTGTTCTCCTCCCCTCAGAAGCCCCTGGACTATCTGAGTAGCTATATATTCTCTCCATACTGTTTGTTATTCCTGAGGACATGCACATTGCTGAACATACTAATAAAAATTTCATAAAAGAGGTTGCCAAAGGGATGTGAATAAGGGGATTTGTAAAGCACACACACACACACAGCCTCCATTCACCATTAAGAAAGGGCTGCAGCAGGCAAAAGCAAGCACTCCTGTACAACAAGAAGGAGCCGTGCTACTGAATGGGACCAAAAGATCAGTATCATCCAGTGATTTAATATAAACAAATACAAAAGCGAGTTCCTTCGCAATTCCCAGCAAGTTAAGCAAAAGACATGAGGAATTAGCAAGAGAATTCCTGTACAAGGCATGCCAATGTAGTAAGTGCTGTGCATGCATGTTAGTGTACTGCCTGCTTACTCACCCCCTAGCAGACTGCTTGCACCTTCACTCAGCAGAGATTAAAACACAGGGAGTAAATGGTGACTAGAAACATATTTAGGTACAGAAACGTGGTTGTTATTTGTTTATTTATTTATTTTCCTTTTTTTCTTTTTGGTAGCTTTAGCACTCTACCAACAGCTCTAGAGCCGGAAATCTGGAGGCCACCTGCTGCAGGTAATACTTGCACTTTCCCTCAGTCAGACCCAGCTAGAACAGATGTGGGGACATCTTCTAACACCGGTACTATCAGGGGATGGAGGTCAGAGACTTGCCAAGTTCACTTCCTTCAAGGTGATCAATCACACTGAGAACTCTGCAGCTTCTTATTGCTGACCTCACGAGTGTAGGATTGCAGATTTTTATTTTATTGTTCATTTCCTGCAGACTGGGGCTCAGTGGAAGAGCAGTAGGACTAGTACCAGACTTTAAGGCTGTACAAATTTCAAAAGGTGCAAAATAATAGTTTGAAGCTTTGAGCAAAATCATTAGCCTCACAAACTGTCCTGCCTCAAGGATAGGTTTCATATGAAAAGAGACATCTAGAAAGCTAAGGTGCTAAAGAATGCTTTTGGTGATCTGTTTGGTAACTTTTTCCCTTTGTGTCTTTCCCTAGGGGATCAATACCCTGCTTGAAAGATTTAACACTTCTTCTACTAACTCTGGGATTATCAGCTGAGATTTTCTCTGCTAGATATGGGGTTGTAAGCAGCTCTTAAAATTCTTCCATCTGATCTGAGTGTAGAGTTCAGTGGATGCTGTGACCCACTTCTAAGCTACTTCTGCGTTGGTGGTGAAGTCACACATTTTTTTTATCTGAACTGTATCTCTACCTCCTGGATAGAAAGCACAGTGCAAATATACATCATTACAATCAAATGCAACCAGTAAAGAAACAAAAAACCCCACAAGATCTGCAAACACATGTTTTGACTACGCTCAAGAGGTAGAGTATTTACAGAATTGTAAATAAATGACTCTATGAAGACATACATTAGGAAATTGCTGAAATGCAGGTTACTGGCCTCACAGAAAGTTACAGCCATGTGAAATGAACGCTCTGCAATAACCAGTTATACATTACGGATGTTTTTATTATAACATATTTACAGGCTTCATGATCTGTCCTGTAAATACATACTATGGAAATGTTGGAAGTCAACTTTCAGTGCTGAGCCTTCAGTATTTGCCAGCTCTACCTCAGACAAACAGAGACAGCCTCTACAAGATTCCTGTAGCTGCCACTATAAGAAATACTTACCAAGTACAGGAAATACGGAAGCAGCAAGGAACCAACTATCTTAACAGTTAGAAAAGAACTTGTACACAAAGACATACTGTCCAGAGGTGAAGCCTCCAGAATTATGTGAAATACATCAATACAGACATAGGCATTTAGGTGGGCTGCTGGCCTGATATAATACCCTGGCAGGATATTACTATGAGGAAAATATTTGTAGTGTTTTCCACCCAACCCTCATGCATGACCTACTGATGTACCATACTGAACACTGGTAATTGTTCCCCTGGCAAACAGAAGTGTGCTGCATGAAGCACCTTGGGTAGAATTTTACTAATGTACAGGAATACATTCATTGAGTAGAATTCTCTTCCAGATGACAATTTGTGCTGAATATTTCATACCAATTCACCAGTTCAGCAAGTTCCGTGTATGTACATACCCAAAATGTACAGATGCTCACTGTAATCTGACTAATGAACATATGTATTTAATCAGTTTTGAAGGTCAATCATATTTTAGTATTTCCACAAATACCTTTGGAACCAACCTAATTAAACACCTCAATTAAATTGGGCAGCAAGTTTTCCTCAGAAATGTTTACAGCAAGTAGCCTGCAAAACCAGCTACAGGCTCCAAAGCCATCCAGCACAAGCTCCAGAGCACCTTTAAAAGCTTCCTCCAAATCAAATGATTTTATAATTCCACATATACACAAAAATACATGCTCGTCTCATAGTGTACATATGTAACTGCAGATGCCCTGCTTCTCTACATGAAAACTCATGCAAGACACCTTTTGTATGTCAGCGGTACTTTATGCTGGGTTTTCATGTGCAGTGTACCTCTTATTTTCACACATCAGCTCAGCAGTGCGTGTATGAACATCAGATTGCAGGCACACATGCACATGTGTGTTGTGAAATACCCTGGCAAGCTTTAGGAAAATGTTCTGTCAGACATTATGTTGACAGATGTAGATGCGATGCCTCTTCCAACTTACAGAAACCAGTCCAGACATCACCTTTCCATACGCATAGCCAAAACTGGAGTGTTAAAAATCCAGCATTGATATAACATTCAGTATTTTAATTGTTATCGCTTTTCCCTTTAGCCCATGCTTGTTCAAGGCAGCTTCTTTATTATTAATATCTCAGCACACCGTGCAACACAACTTCAGTGTGTCCTAATTTAATTTTAATTAGTGCTGACTTCTTTCCTCGCTAATGAAACAGTGCTCATTATGAAGTGTAATTGAAGACCCCAAGGGGGAGGGGCATCTGGAGACTTCATTGTGTTGGTACCCAGCATCCTGCCCAATAAAACTCCCTCCTGAACGAAAGCAGTTTCATCGTTAATTCATTCTGCAGGGGGGCTAACTAGCTGCCAGCTGCTGAGTTCATACTGCTCTTAGGAAGAGCCCAGAGCCTGTTTGTTTTCTCCAAAGAAACAATTCCAGTTTTCTAGCGACTAAAATACTTACATCATAAATCCTTAACTCCTGTTGTTAAAAGTATCTTTGAACATGGGCTGTTATGAAAGTGTGCCTCTTCATTAGATGCAGACTACTCATGAACATTTTCTGCATGCGATTTTAATTGAGCTTGATATAAATATTGAGTTGTGGTTCACTTTTTAAAAAAAAAAAATAAACAAAAGAAGGAAACATGCTCAGTTTACTAGCAGTCTGAGATGACTCAGGCAATTGCAGCAAGGAACAAGCTCATAAGAACAAACTACAGGTAGGTGGTCAAATGAGTAACCCTAGAGACACACATGGAGTGCCAACAGACATGGAGAGATGTCTGTATGCTCAAAGCATCCCCAAAGCCTCAGTTTCTTCGCTCAATAGGTGTGCAATCATTGCAACCGCACTGAAAAATTCTTCAGATGACTGCACTTATTTTGTTTCTGGCAGACTCAGGACTTCTTGAAATTTTGGTTTTGAATGTTTCCCTTCACACAGTTACTGGATGCAGCACAACTGCCACTGAATTCTCCCTGAATAATGACTACCTACAGGGATTACCCAGGGACACTTACTGCATATTAAAATCACCTCCTGACTTGATCCAAGCTAAGCTTGGAGTATTTCAAGCCTCTGTAACAACAGGACAGAGCAAAATGAGGCCTTCAAGCTTACCTAACCATCAGAAATGGCAGTAATGGTTGGATGTGGCCCTGGGCAGCCTGGTTTAGCATTAAACGTGGAGGTTGGTGGCCCGGCATGTGGCAGGGGGGTTGGAGATTCATGATCCTTGAGGTCCCTTCCAACCTTGGCCATTCTGTGATTCTGAGATTCTGTAATTCTGGCACAACAAGTGTCTGGAATCTGGGCTGTTGGTACCACATCTATCGATAGATACACAGATCTGTTCAGGGAGGGGATACAGATTCACATATACAACTCATTTGATTTTGCGCTAAAAGTTTAATTTCATCAGCGTGGGATTAGGCCTGTAACCAGGTTTTAGCTACTGCGTGCTGGCATCTACCGATAATCCAAAGAAGTTTATGTGAAAAAAGCATCTCCTGCCAACAGGACTGCCAAAAAATACACATACTTTTTGCCAGGATCATAAGAAGTGGCTGATTGGGATTTTCCCCAACACCAGAGGAAATATATCTTATTTAGAGCAGTGGAGATTCAAAGATCTTTTCCTCCCATGGCTATAAACAACACCACAGATTAAATTCTAATAAGCAACTAGAGAGTTAGACAACAGAATGACACACAGTAACTCTCAGAATTTTGAGCCCCCCAAAAATTTCCTATAGCTAATGGCAAAATTACCATTTTGTTTCTGATCCTACAATGCTTTCCTAGGCTAAAGTTTCCCAGTCCAATTTTATGCATGCACACTGACCTGCAGCACCGTCTGCTACTCCATTCCAGGGCAACGTTTGCCAAACAAAGGTAACACATTTCCAAGTTTTTGTTGTCCCAGTTGAAAGAACAAGTATTCTCCAAGGTTGAGACACAGCTCAGCACCCTTGAGAGCAGGGACAGACTGTACAGTGCACACAAAACATGGAAGAAATTGATATGTTTACACAAACCTAGTCGATTTCCCCAAGCCTCAGATCAGTGACTCTTCATTAACTTTTCTCAGATAGCCCTGTGTAAAGAAGCTGCAGAAGAAAAGATCTGTGGACTACGGTGCTTTTAGATGACTCCGCTTCTGGCTTAGTTCTGAAGCTGAACTACAAGTTCATTGCATCTCATAACAGAAAAGCCTGTGCTCTTGGGACCATTATAAGCTTGGGCTTTGTTGGTAAGAAAGTTGGGGGAGTCCCAGGGAAGGGATTTTGCCTACAGACTAACATCACCCATCACCAGAAAAATATCATTTGTAAAATTCAGTTCCTTTAATAAAAAAGGGTCTGACAGACACTGCTGCTGTGCTCCTGCTATTAATCTTATCCCAATGCCATTACATTAGGGGACGTACACTATCTTTTGTCTACTCTTTATGGAAACTGTGCAATTCACATCCTCCCAGGAGTGTTCCAATTAGCCAAGCTTGCATCTCTCAGCTAAGAGCATCAACTCGCTGCATTATGCTGGGCTGGAAAAACTAACCTCTTACCACAGGCAGGAGCAGAAAGCCTGCAGTAGCGTATTGCTGCTGACTCTTCAGATACATTCACTTTAAAGTTGTAGGTTTTGGTCTCACCAGCAATTCCAGAACCTTGGAAAGTGAATCCAACAGTAAGTACTTTAAAGTAGCTAAGAGGCAACAGAATCACACCTCTGAACTGAGTGAGAAAGGCAAAGGCTGGACATGACCTTAACCAGACTACTTTTACCCACTGAGCCTGATTTTGTACTACCCAGCATTAAACGGACAATGAAACAACTGAGAGACACATTTCACAGTCAGCTCAGCTCCGAGGCTTTGCCAACTTGCATTTCAAATTACTCCCACTGCAGCCCCAGTCTGCAAGCTCTGTAAACTCACAAGTGAGTTCTAAGATGCAATTAGAATTATTTTACTTTGTTTTGCTTTATCCAGTTTAAAAGCACATGATTTCTGCACTGTTTCCATAGTTAACCTCATTTTGAATGGCAAGCACAAAATTATTCTGGCTCTCTTAGATGGGATCACGTAAGAATGAATTCTGTCCACAAGAAATAAAGCCTGCTTCAGCAGAGGATGGGTGCATTGGCTGGCAGTGCATCTGAAACTCTAATCGCACCTCTCATTCCACACACAGTTGACAAATGTTGTTGTTAATTCCCTGGTGCAGGTCCTAGAGCAGCCACTCTGATCTGTTAGCAACTCCAGTTACAGTTGCGCCTTAACTCAGCAATGCTTGAGCTGGCACAGGGAAGGCAGCAGTGTGTTGCTGCCATATGTGTCTGAGCCACAGCTAGAACAAGGCATGACTTCAAACGTAACCAAAAGCTTCTTCCTGTGCTTGCTTGTTGCCAACAGTTCAAGGCTTCGGTGGGGAGAGGAAAAGGAAGTACTGATAGTGTAAATCTACCAACCAGGAAACTTCCTAAGACTCAAATTGGAGTGTTAGAAAGCCGGCTTTTTTTTTAAAAAAAAATAAAAATAAAAATAAAAAACAACAACAACAACAACAACAAAACGATTATCAACAACTTCCATCAGAAGAGTATTTAAGATTCCATCCTTTGGAAGCCTGGTTCAGCTGTCCTAAAACTATGAAGAAACAGCTACACATGCAGAGTGATGCAGAGCTACTGGTGACAGGGCCTGCAGCTCCTCAGGCACTATGCTCCCAGTCCCTTCCACAGCACACTGACTGGAGCACGCGCTGCACACCAACACTCACTGTGATGCAGCTGGGGAAGCAGAAAGGGTGTTCCACAGAGTACTGCACAAACCGAACAGCCCACAGACACCACTGAATGT